>NC_069380.1:121499687-121821875 GCF_027475565.1 Acinonyx jubatus
GGGGATCCTATCATCACTCGTGGCCAGCTAGATGTCACCTTCTCCAGTCATACCACCCCGACTGCCCAGGACAAACCTCATTTCTCCTGCTTATGTCTTTTCAGTGCACTTGGCTAATACCCCCTTACTGCTCCTTTCTGCATTTTTCTTTATACTATGGGTATCGTTTTTTGCATGCTTATCTGTCTTCACCACCTCTTCTCCTGCTCCTACTCCAGACTGCAAACTGCTCGAAAGCTGCCAACAAGCCTTGTTCATCTTTGTCTACCCAGTGGTTGCCAGCACAACACATAATAAAGAGCCTGAGAGTGTGTGTGCAATTAAAGAATGTACGCCAGTATGTTTCCCTGGCTAGCCCTCTAACCAGAGGCAAGAATAATACATCCTGTCATATGGTTTAGAGAACACAGACTTGTAGGGTTTCTTGGAGCAACCGCTCATCCATCACTTCCCTGCATAAAACAATCAAAGAAACAAATAAACAAAAGACCATCACATATAAGAATGCCTGTCTTCTGCTTGATAATTCTCTCAGTGCTTCAATAAGGACAACCTAAACCTTACTCCCCATTTTTCTAGAATAAACTCAAGTGACTAGACTATGGGTAGATAAACCACAGCCCATGAGACAAACAATTTCTTGCCTCTATTTTTGTGAATAAAGTTTTACTGGAACACAGTCATGCTCTTGCCACAATGGAGTTCAGCGGTCTCAGAGAGACTGGTCTGCAAAGCCAAAAATCTGTACTATTTTGCCCTCTACAGAAAAAGCTTCCTGATTTCTCTTCTAATAATGCAGTTTTTGTGAAAAAAGAGGGCTTATTTTTCATTGATTTAGAAACTCTGATAATTTACCCTGCACTTGAAGTTAACTTTACTTCAAGTGATAAGAAATTAGTTACCTTCAATTTCAGCAGGTTGTACTTACGTTAGGCCTTTGGAACATCTTGACTATAAAGGCTGGCAGGTAGCAACTTACTTAACGGAAATTTTAGCAGTTCTTTTGAGAACAATAAATAACTAGTAAAAAGGGACAAAGGATAAGTAATTCTGGGTTTGCATTTTTATTTAACAATCTGCTATATCTAAGGAAGTTGCTTTATCCCTCTGAGGATCTTTGGTTATGCTTACAACTTACCCATAACAGGATTATTTTGTGGGTTAAATTAGATAATGCTTGGGAAAGTACCTTGAACTGTAAAGTACTATGAAAAGGCGGGTAATATTACTGACTATAAGAGGAGATATCCAGGACCTAAAATTATTTATGTCAAACTCTCTGCAGGGGTCTTAGATTATTTCACATTGTGATTCTGTCATTTCCCTCAAATTATAAACACTGATCCTTTGTGTGTAGATTGGAGATGAATAAAAAAGAAAAAAAATGAAAATATAGGTATACAGAAAATATATTCCAACCTGAAGAAAAAAACAAACACTGGCCTTCTTGTCCATCACTTAAAGGAATCCATAGAACTCAAAGAAAATTCAAAGGCATTGATTGATTACATTTGACATTTTTCATGTCTGCTTATTTGGTTGCCATAGAAACTGGCATTTTTGCAGAATTTCTAGGTATGACTTGTTTTTCTAAGCTTGGGAGAAGTGTTTGACTATGAAGGAGACACAAAGGATGTGATTGACATTTGGGAGGGAAAAAAAAGCCAATTAAAATTTTTGTAGTAAAATAATTTTCTGAAAATAATTTGCAGCTCAGATTGTACTGGTAAGAAAATGGACTTTACCATCTTAATGTAAATGGTACCCAAAAAGAGAAAAGACTACTCCTGAGTAACAATGAAAAATATAAAGATAATACTTGAAGTAGAAAAAAAAAAATACTTGGAAGAAGAAAGAATCCATTTTGATAAGTGGAAATATTTCAGACAAAAATTTCCACTGTATCACATGATAGCATTTATTGGAGGTTTACTGTGAGTTTGGCACCTTCCCAAAGGCTTTACACACACCACCATGTTTACCCTCAGCAGCTCTGGGATGTAGGTAACGTCTGTGTCACCTGAACGTCATATAAGAAGCGTGAGGACTGGTCTCTGTACAAACAGAGTGTGAGGAAGACTGTGGAGAGACCAGTGTGGGCCAGGAGGCGGGTCTGGGTCAGGTCCTGGACCTGCCTGCTCACTTTGAAACCTCCAGCAAGCTCTTTACCAACCCCAGCCTCAGTTTTCTCATAAGTAAACTGGGATTGGGGGCCTCATTCTCATATGCTTGTGAGGGCTGACTTAGATAATGTTTCAAAAGTCCTTTGCAAAGGCTGGAACACCTGGGAGATTAATAATTATCAATAGTTAAATAGTACAGTGTTAATTTTGACAGATATTGTACATATTAATACTATTATATCATGCAATGCTATATTAATACCATAATATCATGCAATGCTATATTAATACCAACAACATAAATATAAAAACCCATATTATCAGGCTAAGACTAACATTACTATTATATTAAGACTGTAATAACTATTTTCCTAACAGATACAGATGTTCAAAGGTAAAACTGGGCCTCCTAGGGATGTCTTGAGTTCCCTAGTATTAGCAGCATCTACTCTTAACTTGGAAGAAACTCAGATTATGTGTGTGCAGGAGTGGGGGGTGGGGTGAGACAGGACAAGGGGCTGGGCAGTGAGCAGGGCTCTGAAAGATACAGAGGTTTTATGGAAGAGAACAAATCCCTAGGAAAATGTAATCTTACTGAGAAGAGCTGACACTGTGACAGAAGGAAGAACATTTATGACTACCCACAATGGTCTCGCATTGTATCTTCCGTTCTAGTCTGGCCTTTGAAAAATGCCAGTGTAAATTCTGCCAAGATAAAGATGGTGATGTTTGAGCTTTGATGTGACCTTAGAAATCTAGGTTTAAAAATTGGATGGCCTTGTCCAAGATAAGGAAGTTGAGAGGTTATCAAGGCAAGACAAGCTAATGTTAAGCTTTGGTGTGGATTATCTGCCCTGGATGTTCCAGGAGATCGAAACTCACAGTAAGCAGGCAGGGGGTCTCCCAGGCACTAAGTACCACTCAGTCAGGAGATGAGAAGGAGGGAAAAGCTCCCACTATCACAAGGGTGCTTATAAGGGCAATTTTATATGACTGGGAAGGTACAAAGGCTTCTATTGTTGCATTTCTTACTTTTAGACATTTAACACTTCCTGAAAACAAAACAAAAAGTGCATAAGGCAAGAAATACTGCCTCCCAAATTGGGGCCTTGAACGTGGAGGCTCCCTAGCAGTCACCTGAGGACAAGGGTTGACTGATTTTTTGGGAGTCCTGGAGGCAACAAGATATTCAGTATTACCCAGGTCATCCGGGAATTCCCATTTTGGCTCCTTCCTCCACTTGCTGTGTCATTGGGAGCACATCAGTTAAATGAGTTAAGAACTCATTTTCTTTTTCAGAGAAATTGGAATAGTAATTACACCTTGCCCTCCTCCCAGGCTCGCTGGGAGGTCTGAAAGTGTTCTGCAGTCTGAGGGCTGTTCCAGTTGTGCAAACTCCTGTCTGGAGCTGACTCCTCCAGACCCTGCAACCCAGGCCTGCTGCTTTGCTGCCTCCAGCGTAGAGCCTTGTTCTCTGCTACCTGGACCTCCAAGCCCTCTGTCACTGTGCCCTCAGGGTTCACTGGAGCTGTAGGCTGCCTCTGAGGAAAAGTAGGAAGCCCTAGGGAATTGGTGAGTGGATTTCACATCTCACAGCAATCCCCCGTGAGCTCACACCCTGGGCAGTGGATCATGGACTCACGCTGTCCACAGGAGAGACAAACAGAGGAAAACACCGAAGCCTAATGGCTCAGAGGGCTGGTCCAAAAAAGAGACAGACCTGGATGGAAATCCTTTCTCTGCTCAAGCCTGGGGCTTTCTACCTAAATAAATAAATTTATGCCAGGGGGTTGTTGGAAAAGTTTCTAAAAGGCAACATGAGAATGTTCTCAACAAGTAGCAGTGAGCACCTCCTTCATGCCAGGCAGTACTCAAATCACTGAAGGCATCTTCCCTAGGGGGTACCTTAAGCACACATGGTCTCTTACCCATGAGAAGCTTACATTATACTGAGAGTGAGGGAGTCAGCAGGCGATACATAAGCAGAACATGATACCTTCAGACAGTACAGAGTTCTATGACACAGGTACAGCAGGGTGATGTGACAGAGTAAATGGATGTAGGGGAAGAGGCATCACCTAGACCAGGGGACGTCTGACCCCTGAGGATCCTGAGAGCTATCTCCATGCAGGAAGAGCTGGAGCACACAGTTGCCTTCCCTGACGTATCCCTACCATTCTGGAAGGACTGTAGCGACTCTATGCTGTCCACAATCCGCTCATTTTATAGACATGAATGTGCAGGCTCAGAAATGACAAGGACATACAGCACAGAGGCCTCACTTTCTGTTCCCTCCTACCCACCACAGGGGCCTCCCCGGTTCCATCTTCTCAGTCATTATGCTTGGAGTTCAGTCAAAACGACTGACTTACCTGAATTGTTATTCCTATCAGTGCTTGGCAACTCTTGTAGACAAATTTCTACTAACTAGATGTTGATTGTGTCTAGTATTTTTGTTTCATTTCCCCGCAGTGGAAACGCAGACATCTATGGGGGAAGGGTTCATCTACTCCCACCCCCAACACTTTGTTTCTTCACTTGTAATTTGCATAATAGTGTAGAACAAACTTCTGCCATTCTTTCTTTCTTTGCTGAAGGTTTCCATTTTTTTCCGGACCTTTAAATTTTTTGAAGCTTATTTATTTATTTGGAGAGAGGGGCAGACAGAATCTCCGCACTGTCATCGCAGAGCCCAATGCAGGACTCGAAATCATGAACCATGAGATCGTGACTTGAGCAAAAACCAAGAGTCAGACACTTAACCAACTGAGCCACCCAGGTGCCCCAGATCTTCCCTTTTTTTTTAATATATTAAATATAGTTTATTGTCAAATTGGTTTCCATACAACACCTAGTGCTCATCCCAACAGGTGCCCTCCTCAATGCCCATCACCCACTTTCCCCTCTCCCCCAACCCCCATCAACCTTTCAGTTTGTTCTCAGAATTTAAGACCATGGGGGAGGGGAAGGGAGAAAAAAAGTTACCTTCTTATTTTTTAAGAGCATAGGTTCTGTAAGACATGGAAATAACCTAAGTCCATCAACGGATGAATGGATAAAGAAAGTGTGTGTATACACACATTATATAAAGTACATATACACAATAAAATATCATTAAGCCACTAAAAAGAAGGCAATCTTGCCATTAGCAAGAACACAGTTGGACCCTGAGAGTATTATGCTAAGTGAAATAAGTCAGAGACAGAAAAACAAACACTATGTGATCTCACTTGTATGAGGAATCTAAAAACCTTGAACCCATAGATATAGAGAACAGATTGCTGGGTGTCAGAGGCTGGGGGTTACAGGTGGGAGAAATGGGTAAAGGCGGTTAAAAGGGAAAAACTCCTAATTATAAGATGCATAAGATCTGGGAATATAACGTACAGCATGGTGGGTATAATTAACAAGACTGTACTGCATATTTGAAACTTTTGAAGACAGAAGGGCACCTGGGTGACTCAGTTGGTTAAATGTCCAACTCTTGATTTCAGCTGAAGTCATGATCTCACGGTTTGTGGGGTGGAGCCCCACGTCAGGATTTTAGCTGACAGCGTGGAGCCTGCTTGGGATTCTCTCTCTCTCCCCCCTCCTCTTTTGTGCCTGCAGACTCTCTTTCTCTCTCTCTCTCAAAATAAATAAATAAACTTTTAAAAAAGATATAGAACATTTAAAAACAAGAAAGTTGTGAAGAGAGGAGATCTTAAAAGTTCTCATCACAAGAAAAAATATTTTGTAACTATGTGAGGTGATGGATGTTGAGTAAACTTCTTGTTGTAATCATTCTTTAATATATACATATGTCAAATCATTATGTCGTACACCTAAAATGAATACAATGTGATATATCAGTTATAGCTCAATAAAGCTGGGGAAAATGTATCAGAAAAGAAAATAGGAGAATAGACTTTGGAGGAGACGCAAAGGGAGTGGAAGAACCAGTTCTGCCACCTAGTAACATGTGACTCCGGGTAAATTATGTTACTTCACTGAGCCTCAGTTTCCTCATCTGTAATATGGGGATAACAACAACGCCCACCTACACTCGAATCATAATAATGAACATGCTTGACACAAACTCACTATTCAAGACCAACATACCCACACACATCCGTATGAAGTAGACACTGCTATTCTCCCATTTGACAGAGGAGGAAAAGGAAACACAGAGGGATTTTAAAACCTCCTCAGGGTCACCCAGGTGCTAAGTGAGAGAGGTGCAGTGATGTCAGGATGAAATGTGCTTATTACAGTGTGTGACAGATAGTACACGTTCACATTCAATAATGTGTAGCTATTTATATAATCAGTTTAAAACATTCATGACTCTGTCTGCAGTGTGTTCTGTAAATGTCAGTGGGAAGATGTGTCTTTCTGGAAAAATGAGTAATGCTCCATCGTTCCAAAGGTTTCCCCTCTTTACCTTGCCCATTTCTCAGTAGCTGAATTGTGATTTTATCATGATAGCCTAGGAGCCAAACTGAGAGGATAAGTTCCATCTTGGCATTGTCTATATTCTCTCTCTTAAAGCCTGGGCCTTTGGAAACACAATCATATTTATTTTAATAAAACTGCTTTATGACTTGCTTGCCCTCTAAATTCCCTTTGCTCTTTGGGGAAGGCTGCTGACAGGCGATGGGGCTTTGTTTTAGTCCCTGTGCTGGGACTGTAATTAACTGCCACAGAGAGGGAAACTGGGGGCAGCCAGCAGAGAGAAGGATAAGGGCAGTGCTTTTCTACATGAGGCTGGCTTCCAGGCTCTTGTCAGAGGAAGGGGAGGTTACATTTGATCTGCTGGCTTAGATACCAGTGCCAGGCCCTGAATAAACAGGTAGCCCTGTCCACGCTCAAGACTCCCCCCTTTTAAAAGACTTGAATGTGTGCAAAATTGGCAATGGTAGGGTCTGCAGGACCTCTGCCTTTTGAAACCTCAGGAGTCTGCTCTCCGTAAATCAGCGTCAGTTTATGGCTACCGGTCTCCAGATGGACAGGCTTCTCCCATGAATGGAGTTTGTCATCCTGTCATGACTACAATTAAAGGAGTCGGCCTCCCTTGAAACGTTATGCTGCCCCAGGGAAAGTTAAAACTGGTGAAATGTTCATAGACTGTCAGACCTGGAAGGAATCTTATAGAGTGGTATGTTTGCCAACAAGAAGGCAGAGAGCCACCTCCACGGGGACTGCCTGGACGGTCTGCTAGAGGTACAAGTCCTGGCCCTCACCACGCCTGCTTTATCAGAATCTTTGCGCTGTGGGCCCAGAGATCTCAATTTTTAATGAGTTCCCCCAGGTTATTCTAATGCACAGTGATGCTTGAGAGACAAAGATATGCAGAAACACATTCAGTCATCTGAATTACGGGTCAAGGTATTGAGACACTTAAATTTGTCCCCGAGGAGAGATAAACACAAGGCCTTGGTCTACTGACTCTCAAATGAGTGTTTCTGTTTTGTTTTATTCTCTTTGTTTTTATGATATCACGTTCCTTTTAGCTTCATGGAAAAAAGCTTCCTTCACAAATTTTACAATGGGGTCTGGTTATCCAAGGTTAAGCCTTAGCAGAGACAGGAGGCAAGGGGCTTTGGCAGATCCAAGCTTTATTATTGCTGAAACCAGGAGAATACATATTTGGGAAAATAAATAATTTTAAAAATTGTTTAAGTTTATTTATTTTGAGAGAGAGAGAGAGCAAGAGCAGGAGAGGGGCAGACAGAGAGGCAGGGAGAGAGAATCCCAAGCAGGCTCCACACTGTGGACACAGAGCCCAAAGTAAGGCTCGAACCCATGACCTGGTGGAAGTCAAGAGTTGGATGCTTAACTGACTGAGAGCCACCCAGGTGGCCCAATAATTAATTTTTTTAATGTTTATTCATTATTTTTGAGACAGGGACAGAGTGTGAGCAGGGGAGAGGGACAAGAGAGAGGAAGACACAGAATTTGAAGCAGGCTCCAGGCTCCGAGTTGTCAACACAGAGCCAACCACAGGGCTCTAACTCACAAACCGTGAGATCATGACCTGAGCTGAAGGTAGACACTCAACCAACTGAGCCACCCAGGCACCCCAATAATTAAAATTTAATAGCAATGTCAAGGAAGAAGATATAGATAAAAAAGAATAAGGATATTGATTTTTGATCTATAGCTAGATCAGGAACATCTATTTGTGTTACTATAGAAAGAGTTATCTACATAGGGCAACTTTATGCTGGCAGTTGCCTGGTTTGGAGGGAGCAAAATGTCTCCTGTATGTCGGATATTTGAAAATACTTTCCTGTCTGTGACCCTATTTGATATCTGCACCACTCTGGAGAGATAAGTGTTAGCATATCCAGCTAAGAGATGAGATTCAGAGGAGTGAAGAGACTTTCCTAAATTGAGTTAGCAACTGACTCAGGTACAGAGGTATTAGAAAGAATATTACTATGAATAATTTTTTAGGAGTATACCAGGTGCCTGGCATCTCTCTGAGCGTGTGATACGAATTTTCTCATCCAATCATCATAACTGCTTTACATACTTGCCTAATTGGAGCCTCATCAGAGCTCTTGAGATAGTAGGATGTTGCTGACGAAGCTAAGGTATAAGGAATGAATCACCCTTCATTCGTTCCTCTGCTCAGTCGACAAACCTAGGCTAAGCTTTTCAGTTCTAGACACTTATTTAGGTTCTGGGGATAGAGGTCAGGTAGGACTCTGCTTTCTTGGAGATTACACTGGACAGCAGAAATAAGCACTAAACATGTAAATAGATAAATACAGAAATCACTATTAAATGAATCAAAATAGGCTATGGAAGTAACTGGGCATGAGAAGTGTACTATCTTAGAGACTGTGACAGATGGTAGGTACCACAGCTGACATAGGAAAGAGGTATACAGCTGCCTGGGGGCAAAGGGGCAAAGGCCCTAAATGTGATCAGTGGATATTTTGATCCAGCAAAGAGGATAGAACAGAGTCATCTGGGGTAAAGTACTGTGAGATTGCTCATCGAGGGGCGGAAGAGATATCCTGTAGTGGTAGGGAAAACCCTTTGGCTTTGAGAAAGGTAAGAAGCCGCTGAAGGGTTTGAGAAGAGGAGTGACCAGATACCATCTATTTTAGAAAGGCTGTCCTGTGCCATACCGGGAAGAACCCATAGAGGGCAGGGCGGAGCTCGCCCAGGACAGGACAACTAAGAAGTGGTGGGAGGGAGTGGGGGTGGATATCGTCTCAATGATTATACCTGGTTTCCTGAACCAGGCTTCCTGAGGAGGCAGAGATCAGTCTCATGAGCATGTTATTTTCACCTTCTGTGAATCCTGTGCTCGAGTCCTGCCACACACACACACACAAGAGAATCTCCATAAATACAGGGGTCGTTGCTCTTCTCAGAAAATGGCAGAGAGGAGCCACAGGGGTGAGCCAGCAGGCAGAGCTGGGCCAGAGCCGCTCTCCAGGCTGTGGCCCCAAGGGGCCTCACTCACCTTGGACTTCTCCTGATGCAGCTCTATCTGGATGTCGGTGAGCTTGGTTCGGAGGTCTTCATTGGCAGCTTGAAGGGCGACGATGAGCGCTTCGGGCTTCTCGCCCTTATTTCGCCCTTTCTTGGACATTGTTCCTTTCTAAAGGGAGTCTGCTGCTTTTTAATTCCTTTCAAACAGGTGCTGCCATGTTACTGCTTCTTCTCCTGGGGGCGATGTTTCAGCATCTACTGCGTGGTGCTCCTTGGTAAGGTCTCCTCAGCCGCTGCCCTGGAAGTCCTGATTAGAGGCAGAGACAGCGGTTACTGCTGTGGCAGAGACCTGGGAGAGGTGCCAGGCGGTGTCTCTCAGCCTGAGCAACATGTAGGAGCCTCCTCCTGAGGGATCCTGTCCCCAGATCCTCCCATCCACCTTGCACATAAATTTAGAGCGATCTTTCCAAAGATCTGGTCTGGTCATGTCAATGCCCTGCTCAAAATCCTCCAAAGACCTATGACTATTTGAGTGTATCTTTCCTATCTTGGAGTGCTCTTTATGTCTTTCAGCTCAGGTTCTCTTTCCCTCTCTCTCTGCCTCTACCCTGCTAGCACTCACTCATGCCACACACACACTCCCTCTCCCTCAAATAAAATGTAAAAAAATTAAAAAAAAAAAATAAGCACTAGTTCTTTCAGAAGTATAGACAAGGACTTCTCCCTCCAGTGGGGAGTTTCCTTGAAGAAGGTGCCACTGGTCTGGAATTTGAGGAGTAGGATGTTAATGGATTTGGAAACAGGTGAAGCATCCTGAGTGAAAGAAATGGCAGGTGCTGATATACAACAAAAACAAACAAACAAACAAACAAACAACTACAGTAACTATTTTGTGGGGAAAAAAATGGGGGCCTGATCCATTAGGCCAGAGTATGGTTGATGGGCACTAATACTGGACAGGGTGCATGGAAATGACAGATTGTGGGATATCTGGAACATCAACCTTAAAATTTTGGAATCTTACATTTTTAGTAAGCAATGGAAGCCATTGAAGTTCGTGGCAGGTGGATACCCTAACAGGGAAATGCTTTGGTGTAGTCATTCTGATGGCAAAGTGGGGAGAAAATGCAGGTATGGAGACTAGATAGAAGGCTACCGAACTTTCCAAGGTGAAGGATGATGAAGTCCTAAACAGACCAGTAGCAAGAAGAGAGTGAAAAAGAGGGATGTGTCTTGATCTACAAATTCTTAAATGCTTCGCAGGAACGGGATCAGAAAAATATGGGTATGAAACTGTTAAAGTCAATGGGAAAAACATGGCATGATACTAGAGAAAGTTTGTCGCAAAACCTTTTTGAAAATTGGGTATTGTGTACACGGAGGTGCTTCAGTCCACAACTATGGGGAATTCCTACTGGTCACCCATATGTTCTGGCAGCTGCTGCTCTCTCAAGGCCCACGGTATACAGCCTGGAGGACCATGCTGGGATCCTGGGCTTCCTGCCATTTCTACGTGAGCACTGGGGCCCTGCCCTTTGGAGTGTGACCCCAGGGAAAGGGCTAGGGAGAGGTTAGGAGGTAAGGAGGACCAGTATGTCTCCAGAAGTCATGGAACTATCCACCATTTTCCACCCTAATCTGGATGCTGGCGTCGTTCTTCATGCTTATTTTGCAAATGTTGCCAAAGTATTTAAGTGTACAGGTGGGAGATGTCTAAGAGGCCACCATTCTTTGCTTTTAGAGTTGAAATGAATTTAACAAGCTTTTATTGGATTTTTATGACAAACACTGCTAGGCACAAAGCTAAATGAGACAGTATTTAACTTCAAGAAGGTGCTAGGCGAGTAAACTCACACATGTATGTTAACAGGTTACTCTTCCTCTAGCTGATCTCTAAATATTGCTGGTCCCCAGGGTTCCCCAAAGTTATCTCCTCTGGTCCCACCTATAGAGTAATGACTCCCCATTTTATATCCACAGCCCTGACCGTTCCCCAAATCCTGACTCACATATTCAACATATTACTTACCAATTCTACCGGGATATTTGACTGGCCTATCAAACCTAACCTAAAACATGGATGTCTTTATTACTAGTCCCTCACAGCCTTATTCCCTCCAGGCTTCCCATATCAATAAATGCACCACGACAGGCCCAGTTGTTCAGATCTAAGCTTAGAAGCCATCCTTTTTTCTTGTATCCATCATTTCTCTTCTCTAGTCCACTGAGGGTCCTGTTTGTGTTTCCTATAAAATATGACTCCCTTTGGTCAACTTCTCTCAAACCCCTATGGTGCTGCCAGAACACAAAAAAAGGAGGAATTTGAGGAAAGCTTCATAGTCACTTCATAGCCTCATGGTCTTCCTGGATGAAATAAGGCTTTCCTTTTCTTCTTTTTAATATTTATTTATTTTTGAGAGAGAGAGAGACTGACAGAGAGAGAGAGAGAGAGAGAGAGAGAGAGAGAGAGAGAGAGAGAGAGAAAGCGTGCACGCATACGAGTGGGGGAGGGGCGGGGGGGTGGAGAGAGAATCTGAAGCGGGCTCTGTACTCCCAAACTGCGCTCAAACTCATAAACTGCGCTCAAACTCATAAACTGCAAGATCATGACCTGAGCTGAAGTTGGATGGTTAACTGACACCAGAGATACAGAAATGGCAGAGAAAGAGCTTGAGAAGTGCTTGGAGTCACAAATTTGCCAGATGTATTTAGAGAAGGTTGTGACCTGGGAGAAGACAAACGGGGGTTAGATCATACAGGTTCCTGCATGATCAGTGGTTAGATATCATTGCCAATGATTCGATTTCATTAGGTAGAAATGAAACAGTTGAATAGAAGTATAATAATAAAAGCTTATACTGACTGACTGCTATGAGCTCGACATTGGACTAAGCACTTAACATACTGCTTTCATTTCATCCTCACTAAAATTAGGGGGAAACGATTCACAGAAAGATTAAGTAACTTGCCTAAAATGCCTGAGTTCATAGCTGATGGGGCCTTCATGCAAGACTGGGACCCAGGCTTTGATGTCCTGGGCTGCACTGCCTCATTTTAGAGGCATTTTAGAGAGGTAGCTCATTTTGCATTTTAGAGAGGTAGCTCGGGAAGTGTGAGGGGAGGTGAGTTCCTAGGAAGAGAGAGACTAGAGGCAGGAAATTAAGTTGCTTCACTGCTTCACTGGTCGGGGCAGACGTAATACAGCCCTGAACCTACCCATGGCCACGGGGATGAAAAATGATGTGGCAACTCTGATACATGGAGACTTTGATGGATTCATGTCTTGCTTTTAAACTTTATTAGTGGTTTGAACATTCTTCTCTGCCATTGTAAATAATGAGTACCAGCGTTGTGGTATTGCTCGCAACAATAATGTGCAATGCCATGGTCACAGTTTACATTTTAATTTATAATCCTTTCTCCCAAATATAATATTATGTGCTTGACTTCATGATTTTTTTGTCTGACAATTATTTTGAGTTTAGTCCCATAAAGGCTAGGGAAAAGAAAAGGGTTAGAAAATTTGAAACATGTTCAGGACAGAAAAAAGCATCACAGAAAGTTAGCAATAGAATCAACTTATGGATACCATAAGGTGAGCATTTATTCATAAGGATGGTCCCGTACATCCACCTAGTGAAGGGGAACTTTCTGGAGTCTTTTCCAGTTGTGACGAGGATCTGGCAATCTCATGATTCTCGAGTATAATTTTACTACAATGCTTCTGTCACTTTGTGCTGCATTTCCCCCCTTTGGACAGCTTTACTGAGATACAATTCACATAAACAATGTACACTTTTAAAGTGTATTACTTCAGTGGTTTTAGCATATTTGCAATATTGTGCAATCATCGCCGCAATGAATTTCAGAATTTTTTATCACACCCAAAAGAAACCCTATACCCGTAAGCAGTCATCGCTTATTCCTCACCAAACTCTCCCAGCCCTAGGCGATCACTAATCTATTTTTTTCTCTTTATGGATTTGCCTATTCTGAACATTTTGGAAATTATTTCTTTTATCTTTTTTATGTAGACTTCACACACAGCACAGAGCCCAATGTGAGGTGTGAACTCACAAACCCTGAGATCAAGACCTGAGCTGACATCAAGAGTTGTACGCTTAACCAACTGAGCCACCCAGACGCCCCTATTCTGAACATTGTGTATTAAATAGAATTATATGATATGTGCCTAGCTTCTTCCACTATAGCATAATATTTTCAAGGTTCACTCACATTGTAACATATGCAGATATTTCATTTCTTTTCATTGCTGAGTAATATTCCCCCGTATGGCTAAAACTGCATTTCATTTACCCAGTCATCAGTTGATGGACACTTGTACTGCCTTTGCTTAAGTGGCCTGAGGACAGCCCTCCAGAGAAGCTGTCAGCCTTGTAAAGGGATGCCATCCCTGAAAGAAGTGTGCTGGAGAGCATAAAGGCATGCTTTAAGGTGTCACTGCATGCAGATGGAATGTTTCTGGACCATCCTAGGAGTCTTTGTCAATGACAGTGTCCAACACAGCAGATGACCTGGAGGAGGAATGGAAGCCTTATTCAATTAAGCCCCAATCCTCTTAAAGATATCAGATAATTAAGAGATAACTTCTGAGGAATCCTTGTATTTTAAAACAAGGATCGTTGTTTAAGAATAATCAAACGTTGTTTGAGAAGAGAATATAAAGTATTATGGCATTGGAGTGTTGGACGATTATACAGAAAAAAATGTAAGTGATAGTCTCACATAGTTCATGACACATGAGAGTTGCCACTTACTGAGTGCTTTCTATTTCTACTATTGGCTAAGGTTGTATAAACAAAATAGTTTGTTAAGCGCTGTCCTCAAGAAGCTTAAATTGAGTAAGAATGATGGAAGACGTGGAAAAAATAGTAATTCAAATGTCACACTTACGGAAAGACTCTAATACGAAAAAAAGCTGTTCTTATTCTTGGTTCTAAACAATCTCATTTAGGCACTGGCACAAAACCCAAGAGAGAGAAAGCAAGGAGAGAAGGGAATGACATGAACATGAGCAGAGGAGGCCTTTTTGCTTCCTCACCCTGGTTTCTCCTTGCACACCCCTTCTGGAGACTGTAAATAGGATGCTGCTTTTGGAATTATCTTGAGATCATCTACTTTCAGGTGTAGCCCTTTTATGTCTTTTACTGTTTAAGGAACATCAAGCAGTTATTTTTAGAACAAAATGTCCAGGTTTAAAAATTCTCATTCAGCATTATTCTCTTTTAAAGACATCCACACTTTAAGATTTTAAAAAATCAAGAAATTTAAAAAGGAACCCCCATGCACTATTTGTGGGAATGCAAACTGGTGTAGCCACTGTGGAAAACAGTATGGAGGTTCCTCAAAAAGTTAAAAATAGAATTACCCTATGATCCAGTAATTCCACTGGGCATTTACCCGAAGAATATGAAAACACTAATTTGAAAAGATACATGCACCCTTATGTTTATTGCAGCATTCTTTAGAATAGCCAAATTATGGAAGCAGCGCGAGTATCCATCAATGGATGAATGGACAAAGATGATGTGAAATAAAAGGATATTGGAATAAAATATCCCTTGAATATTTATCCAATGGAATAAAAGAATAAAACCTTGTCATTTGTGACAACATGGATGGTCTAAAGGGTATGACTCATATGTGAAATTTCACTCATGTGAAACTTAAGAAAGAAAACAGAGACAAACCAAAAAAAAAAAAACAACTCTTAAATATAGAGAACAAACTGATGGTTACCAGAGAGGAGATGGGTGAGGGAATGGGTAAAATAGGTGATGCAGATTAAGAATACACTTATCAAGGAGCGCCTGGGTGGCTTAGTCCGTTGGGCATCCAACTTTGGGTCATGTCACGATCTCGCTGTTCGTGAGTTTGAGCCCTGCTTTGGACTCTGCTGACAGCTCAGAGCCTGCAGCCGGATTCTGTGTCTCCCTCTCTCTCTGACCCTTCCCCACTAGCGCGCACTCTCTCTCTCCCTCTCTCTCTCAAAAAATGAATAAACATTAAAAAGTTTTTAATTAAAAAAAGGAATACACTTATCAAAAATAAAAAAAGAAAGGGGTGCCTGGGTGGCTCATTCACTTAAGCGTCCAATTTCAGCTCAGGTCATGATCTCATGGTCTGTGAGTTTGAGCCCCGTATCAGACTCTGTGCTGACGGCTCAGAGCCTGGAGCCTGCTTCAGAGTCTGTGTCTCCTTCTCTCTCTCTGCCCCTCCCCTGCTTATGCTCTATCTCTCTCTCTCTCTCAAAAATAAATAAATATTAAAAGAAATTTAAAAAAGAGTACACTTATCATGAAGACCTCCGAGTAATATACAGAATGGTTGAAATCGCTACATTACACACCTAAAACTAATACAACACTGTATGTCAACTATATGGGAATGTTTTTAAAAAACAAGAAGTTAGAAATGTTTATTAAGTTAGTTTATAAATATTTAAGTATGATGAATCTATGCTATTGATCATAGAATATAATTCTGGTTGCATAGTCTGTCCAAGAAAGTATAAATACCCTAGATATTCTGATATTTTAATGTCCAACTACACTGTCTACTTGCTCTCACATCCTAGGATACCACACGATTCTTTGTCAGGAGCATGGCCCCATATTTGGTCAAGAAAATGTGGCCACTATTTATGGAGCACTGTTCTTGTCTAGTCATAGATGTTAAAAAATCTAAGCATCAGTTCTATCCTCCAATGGCTTCCAACCTATAAAAGGAGACAAACGTCTGTAAAGAGAAAACAAATTCTAGAAAGCAGTGAATGCTATAGTTGGTACATGTTGTGGGAGTAACTTAGTTTGGACTGAGGCAGATGAAGAATTGATAGAGAAGGTGTCATGTGAGCTGAGTCTAAATGATGTCGTGTAGCTTATTGGGTTCTTACTCTGTGCTGGGCACTGTGCTATGGTACACTAACATTAGGTACATTAACTCACTGAACTGTTCCAATCCACCCTTTCAGATATTTACTCTTACTATTTCTTAGGCAGGAACTGAGGATCAGAGAGGTTAATTAACTTGAGAAAAATTACACAGCTAAGAAATGGCAGAGCTGCAACTCAAATATGCCATCTGTCCATCTCCAAAGCTTCTTAACACTTTCATTACCACTGTCCTGAAAGTCAGGCAGGATTCAGCTCTGACTGTGCATAGGCTAAAGAGGTGGGCAGAAGTGTGCCATTGTCAACTGGGGGCTTACAAAAAAGAATGGTAGGATGTAGTGGTTAAGAGATTAGAATCTGAAATCAGAAAAAGGGGCTTTGAATCAACCTTCCTAGCTGGATCTTCTTGAGAAGCTATTTAAACTCTCCAAGTTTTTGTTTCTTTACTGTAAAATGGGAAAAGGGATACATCAACTTCACTGAGCTCCTGCAAGGAGTAAATAAGCTAAAGTGTGTCAAATAATTAGGCAAATTATTATTACCATCATTACCATGGTTATTCTCTTTCTAGGAGCTAACTATCCACTAAAAGCCAGTTTAGATTTTAAGAGAAGAAGAAACATATTTGTCACCTATTCACGTTAAAAAGACAGGCCAGGAAAAGCACAGAGATCCCTGGGAAGACTAATGGAATTCATGTTTATGCTTTTGGGGGAATGGGACCTCCATTGGCAGGATCAGTATTCCCAGGAGTCGTGGCTTTGCAGTTGGTTTTGCCCTAAGCTATAGGCTGGATAAAGTCATTATTAATCTTGGAGGTTCCAATAAGGTTGTTGCCTCTGAGTCATAATTTGCAAAGCAACTGTAATATAAAAGGGCTGACGTTCCTAAATGTGAAGCTAAAGGCTCCAACACTTCTCTGGGATTAATATTTGAGTATGTCCACTCTACAAAGCCGTGGTAGTTTGTTTCAGCCATTCCCACCTTTTTCCTAAAGACGATGCTCTGAGTCCAATGTTATTAGTATTTAAAACGAACAAATTAAACTGCTTACTTGATGCCTGGTGATCTGCAGAGACATATTAGCACTTCTTAAACCTTTCTGTATGCAGGAAACAAGTCTCACTGTGCATCCATGAACTTGACACAGCGATTTAATATAAAGGATAAGGGGGTGCTGTTTAAATCAGTCCGACCCTGGAGTCCTAGTTTCCCTATATAAAAGGGATGTGGTGGTGTGGCCATGGCATCAAAAGACTTTTTACGCATTACACATCTGTTAGAAGAAAATGAATCTGAAAGGCTGACATTCAGCATAGTAGCGATTATGCATCTTCAAGATTGTAGGGGTACCGGGCATGTATGTCTTTTTATGTTTGTTTTTTCTCTCTCTCCTAGTCTTCCACTGAAATGCCCTCTTTATCACCTAATAATATTAGCAATCATTATTATCATAAAGTATTTAAAGTTAACGTGTTTTCATATTAATGAAATGCTTTTTTCCTATTAATGAATGCTTAAATAAAACCCAAAACTTATTAGTCCTGAAAGATGTGTTTTTTAGATCTCAGGTTCAAAAATTTACATCAGAAATATACTTCATAAAATGTAGAATAAGAGAGAGATTTTAGCACACATATAAGAGATATCTAACCTCTTTAAGGGGGCTTGTCAGGAAGGTTTGGTAGAAGTGATGTCAAATTTGGGATCCAAACCAGGTAGGATTCATCCAGAAATGCTCTATTCTGCAAACCCTTGGCTTTGCTCATGCATGCCTTTCCCTTTCTCAAAATCCTGGTGATCTCCCTTGCATCTTTTAGGGCCCAGGTCTGATGTCATCATGTATTACTTTCCTTTGCACGTTTTCACCACACCCTGACAGAATAAGTTATTCCCTCATCTGGATTTCCATTTTCACTTTGAAGACACTTATTACAGTATTCATCACTCATTCCTTAATCTATTCATCAATGCACATGTATTGATGATGCACCTTGAGGAGACGGGTGTCTGTGCTAAACATGAGAGACAGGGTCCTTGTCCTTCCCAGAGGAAGACTCAGCAATTTTGTACAGTGTGGTAGTTGCACATATGATAGGAGATAGGAATCATAGGAGCCTTGGTGGGTCAGGAGGGATGGCTTAGGAAAAGTGATACATTACAAAGATGTGTAAGATGAGAAGGAGTCGGCCATAAAGGGTTTGAAGGGGAAAAAAGAATGTTCCAGGTGGACAAAGCACAGAGTATGAAGGTCTACAGGTAAAAGAGAATATGAATGATGCTGTGGGAAGAAATATAGGCAGGAGCTCAGAGGAGGAAAGGTTAAGAGATGAGTTTACAGAGGCAGGCAGAGAGGGGCTGGCAGTCTCAGCAACACCAGAGGATATGGACTCCATGCCCATAGCAATGTGGAGTCACCAAAGGGTTCACACAGGGGAGGGACTTAATCACATTTTGGTTTTAGTAATAATCCTCTGGCAACAGAGGATGGAATGGACTAAAGAGGTAAACAGAGATGCAGAAAGAAAATTTAGGAGACTGTCGCCATAATTCATTTACACTGTAGTTATTTTTTAGGCGACTGAGTCCCTTAACTTAAGGGCAAAACTGTGTTTTATTCATCTTTGTACTCATAGTACCTGTCACAGTGACGACCACGAAATTCAAGTGAATTAATATTGATCCAAACCCAGGGAGAACAACTGAGATTGAGGGATATAGTTCACAATTTTTATAAAGATCATTTGTAATAAGGTTTATGATGGGAAATTTCTTTTACTTTGCAGGAGCCCTTGAATGACTGTTTTGATTTCAGGCAAAAGTTAAAGCTTGGTGTAACAATTAAACAATAAAACTTAATAAGTTTTTATTTAAGCCATGTGTTGAAATTTCATAGTCCTTGCTGCTATCCATCATGCTCCCAAGCTTAATTTCACTCCTCGGCACTGAGTAAGTCATCTTGCACCGTAATCTTTTGTCTGGATTTAGAAGGCTTTCAGAAGGACTAGTGTGGCAAAATAACTCTCTCAGTGCTTTATCAACTTCTTTGCATTGTCCTTTCTTTCCGTATTCGAAGTATTTTGCAGCTGTTATAGAATGAAAAGTACCAACTTCACTGGATATGGAGGAGAAATCTCAAACACAGCAGGAAACAATTATGTGTTCAAGGTCAGATAGCAAGAAACATGTCTCAGAGCCCCTTCCTCAGGCAGGCATTCGGTGTCTGTATGCTCTTATTAAAAACAAACTGGCATATTAAGTTAAAGCAAAATACCCAAATCAATGAAGGAAGTGGTCCTCAGATAAGTATATTTATAAGTGACAGCAAGCTTTCCTATTTTAGGTATAAGTAAAACATGTATAACCTCTTCTGCTGTTTCCTTGTTTTCAAAGTCCTTGAATTAAAAAAAAAACAACCCAAAAAACAAAAAACACCTATCATAGAAAAGCACCTTTGCAAAGTGTCAAAACATGAGCAGAAATTTCTATATATAGGAGGTGAATAACGTGTACCTGTTATTTAAAAAAAATGGCAGAACAATATCTGTATTCAGATTTTCACAGATTAATATGACTTAAGTAAAAGCACATAAACTTCTGCATATACTATATGGTTCTATTAGAACTGCAGTTAATTTTCCATATTCTACTGAAGAGAAACTGGCTGTCACCATTTTCCCTATGATAAAATATAGCATAAAGTAGTATAATAAATTATAGACCATTATAGATTATTCCCATTTTAACATTTAGGATTTTGTTTTGAGTTCTGCCCCAGAGGCCAATGTTTAACTACATTTTTTTTTCAATTGATGGGATCTCGGAAGCAAGCCTGTGAGGTGGACTAATGGAAGGTAGTCAACCTAACCCCAACGTAAGTCATGTGCTATAGGAAAATAATTTTAAGAAACAGATCAACTATTCTCTCTTGAACCACAGTTATCTGCAAAGTACTGTGTTACAGTGAAGTTGATGTATTATGTATGTACCAAACAAAGCTGCATATACCATGTGTCAAAGGAATGGGGAAAACACACACACGTGTGTGCACACACACACAAACAAGAGGAAGAGCAGCATGAAGGCAAGGACTCTCCATCCCTGGCTCCTTGTGAATCTCAGGGCCTAACACAGTGCCAGGCACAAAGTAGATTCTGAATAAAAACTTCTGAATAATGGAGTGACTTCACCAAAAAAGAAGTCCTTATGGTTAAGGTTGGGACCTGAATGATGAAGAGGAATCAAGGAAAGACAGGAAGGTAGGACAAGGGGAAGATAAGTGTGAGAAATACATTATAGATCACAATGTCTGGTGTGCAAGGTTCATTGTGAGGAACCAATGAAAGGACAAGTAGAGAAATAAAGAAAGAGTAGATTATGCACAAGTAGATTATGCATGAGTTGACCTAGATACCGAATTTACATCTTGTTATAATAAATACTGAGAATCTGATAAACATATTTAAGAGGAGATGTATGATCCAATTTTTTTAAAGGAAGATTAATCTTGAAGTTGTGTGCAGAGTGGAATGGGACAGAAAGGAAATGGAGGTTAGAAGTCCACAGAGGAATCCAGTGCCAATGTTCAGATAGAGAGAGAGGACGTTTGTATTAGGATGGAGAGTAGAAAAGCTTTTTCTTACCAAAGCTAAAAGAACTTGTATTCATCTCACCATCACCATTCTCTTGATCATCACTCTACACCTTTTTGCTTTATCGAGTACGTCATATGTGCCAAGCACTGCATAAAATGTGCTTGTGCACATTCTCCCATTTCAGACTTAGAACAAGGCGATGAGACACATGCACTTACTATTCTCCACTGATCAATGAGAGAACTGAGTTGACAGGAGACCCATTCTGTTAATCAGAGACAAAGCTAGGGAAATGGCACAGTCAAGGTGTGTGTGACTCAGAAGCTTCTTATGGACTTGATTCATTATGATTCTCTCCATCTGGTGGGTGGTGTTTGAAGAGTCCATATAATGTGCTGACTTGGGGAAGTAATGACAGAAAGAAGGGAAGGTCAAAGATGACAACCCACTCTTGCACATGGGACATTAGAAGAATGTGGGTACTGTCCACAGACTCGTGAGATGAGTCATACAAGTGCTTAGAAATAACAAGACCTGGGGTGCCCGGGTGGCTCAGCTGGTTAAGCCTTCGACTTCCACTCAGGTCATGATCTCACGGTTTGTGAGTTCGAGCCCCACGTCAGGGTCTGTGCTGACAGCTCAGAGCCTGGAGTCTGCTTTGGATTCTGTGTTTCCCTCTCCCCCCACCCCTCCCTTGCTGTGTATCTCTCTCTCAAAGATAAACATTAAAAAAATTAAAAGAAATCACAAGACCTAATATTTCAGGGTGTTTAACATAAGCCAGGCATCACACTAAATAACATGTATTCATTTTCTCATTTAATCCACAACATTATAAATGTTACAGATAAGGGGGAAAAAGCCCCCCAAATAAATATGGATTGTGTAAAATTACATTGGTGATAAACAGCAAAGTCAGGACATAACACGGACAGTCTCGTGCCAGAGAATGTTTACCCAACAGCTATGCTAGACCAGAAATACTCTAGTTTTTTTTTTTAGAGAAATCACATTTGAGCGCATGCAGTAGCATCATTTAATTATAAAATTAAATTTATAATTTTTTGAAGATTTTATTTATTTTTAAGTAATCTCTACACCCAACATGGTGCTTGAATTCATGACCCTGAGATCAAGAGTCCTGTGCTTTACTGAGCGAGTCAAGCACCCGCAATGATTTGTTGATTTATATACCTACTTAAAAAATTTTTCTCCACAACTTATTCGAAAACAATGTCCAAACCCTCAATCAAATAAATGCACTTCAACATACTAAGATTAAAGGCACGTAACATGAAGTATATAGGACGTGTGTATACATAGATATAGGGGTTTAAATGGCAATAGTTTTCTTTGAGTGGTAGATGTTGAGAGATCTTAATTTAAAATTCTTTTTTTTAATTTTTTAACATTTATTTATTATTATTGAGAAACAGACAGACCATGAGCATAGGAGGGGCAGAGAGAGGGAGAGACAAAGAATCTGAAGCAGGCTCTGGGCTCTGAGTTGTCAGCACAGAGCCTGATGTGGGGCTTGAACTCACAAACCGCCAGATCATGACCTGAGCCAAAGTCAGACGCTTAACTGACTGAGCCACCCAGGCGCCCCTGAATTTAAACCTCTTAAGGCTTTTCTTCCCCCAACCCCCCCCCCCAGATTTCTGTAATAATTGTTATGTAACTTCTATAATCTGAATGAAATAATGTTTTGGGGGGGGCAATGAAGAACTCAGAAAGGAAAGAGGAGCAAACAGAAAGAAAGTAAGGTAGAAAACTAGCTAGAGCTGGGAGTGAGCCTGGAACACACAGGCATGCTTTCAATAGCACATTATGAAAAGCTGGAATTAATGCAAACAGAAATTTTGTCCCTGAATCTGAAATGCTTTGGACTCTAAAATGCCCCTTCTCTCCGCTGAAGAGAGAACCAGCCATTAGACACAGCAAGTCACAGCACAATTGTTCACTCAGTAAAACTGGACAGCTGAAATCAACAAGATCAGAACAAACTCCTGAATGGATGCCAGTCTCCTTCTCAGGAAGGGACTATGCAGTCAATTAGATTAGATTGGACCTTGAATAAATCGTTTTTTGGAAATCACAGGGAACACTGTTTTTTATCAAACCTTTCTCTTTTTTCACTGCCTGCCAGCCTCTCCCATGTATATCTTACAGACTTAAGAGTACACATCACTCAGGGAATTAAATTGTATTACCTATGAAATTAACTTTCCTTCCTTCAATATCTCTATCCCTTTTTGCTTCATAGAGGCAGAGATTTTCCTGGGCCTGTTCACCACTTTATACAGAGTGCTTAGCATAGAGCCTGATGGTAGGTACTCAGATATAAAAATGTTTGTTGAAGTAAGGGAATGGAGCCAAAATGCAATTTTCTTTTCTTTCTTTCTTTTCTTTTCTTTTTTTTTTTTTAGAGAGAGAGGATGCAAATGAGTGAGGGCAGATAGGGAGAGGGAGGAGAGAGTCAGAGTGGAGCCCCATGTGGGCTCGAGCTCACTTGTTGCAGGGCTCGAACTCACAAACTGTGAGATCGCGACCTGAGCTGCACTCAGATGCTTAACCAATTGAGCCGCCCAGGCGCCCCTAAAATGGAATTTTCAATGGCGAGAATAAAGAACTCCTTTAAAGCCACAAAATATTAATGTTGTTCTCCCAAAGAAGGACTATTACCAAAGGAGGTGTAATTCAAGATTGACTTAAGCATATTGCTATCTTACCCTATGTTAAACTCTGGGGTATATTAATAATATCTAAGTACTCAGAAATTTAAGTAATATACTTTCAAATGTAAGCAATTTACATCTAAGAAATACATTTTCTTCCAGTACTTTTCCTTGACTTATTACTTCCTGACAGAGAAAGTAGGAATTATAGTTTCTCACTTGAAACTCAATACTTTCAAACTATTTCTATAGACAGTCTTATTAGGAAAAGCAGTCTCAAAGCTCACCAGTTTTTCTCCACGTGGAACCTACAGGAAGATTCTGAGAGCCAAACTTTCTCTTTGGATTGTAAGCAATCTTTGATATTTCCAAAGCCCTGGGGCCTTGGCCTATAACATTCTACATCACAATAGCATTTGTATAGATAATTATTAAACTTCATCTGCTTACTCACCTCATACTGTGACAGATGAAAGCTACTGGTACTGCTAATCATCGTCATCATTATTATTGGCCATTTACTCCTGCTGGCCACAGTGCTAAGCTATTTACAAGCATTATCTTTTCAGTGCTCTGAAGGGTGTTAAAAGTCATCTAGTCCAGCTCTGAATGCATGATTTATGAATCCTCTCGACATCTCCCCAGTTGGAGACACCAACAGCCAAATAATGAACCGCAGGCCTGAAGATGTGATGAGTGTTGCAACAGAGGAGGAAAGCAGACACTCCTGGAGCACAGAGGAGATCCAATTCCCTGGGGAGGACTCAGGCTGCGCCTAACAGAAGGCACAGCTGAGCTGAGTCTTGAAGGATGACAGAGTACTTGTCATATGGTTGAAAGGATAGGGAAGAATGGAATAAATATAAGATTGGGTAAGAATCACGGATGTACCAAGACTATTGATGAACCGGAGTTGTGAGGACAGAGGAGTAGGGAAAGGAATTTGGAAAGGGCTCATTTTTATACCTAATACTAAGCTGATCTGAATTTTCAATTTGGGGTGAAGGGTTCCATATTTTTAACTGGACAGTGAAAAGTTGTTTAATAACTGTATTAAAATCTTTCTATATGTCAAGCACAGTACTTACCATTGCACATATATTATTTCCTCAAAACAAATTCATGAGATAGATATCATTTTCTCGTTATACAAGAGAAGAAATTAAAATTTTAAATTTGCCCAGCATGACACAGCTTGTATGTCTACAAGCCACTCATTCATTCGACTTTTCCTTCAGAGCCTGTGGTGTGTCTGTTAAAATTTACAATCATGTCAGCCTGATTCAAAAACATTTGTTTTAACCACTACACAGTAATTGTCTCTCATTTAGTATAAGAGACGGAATCTCTATTTTTTCTTTTTCATATCCATTATTATCTTTAAAACTCTCAGATGACTCAAAGACAAGTCCTATTCTACAGAAAGCAAAGAGTGAGGCTACTAAACACATTTCTGGTCCAGAGCATTACAGAGATTTACTACAAAGCTGTGTATCATTGCTCTGAGAGCTGACTGAGTTAATCGCTTAGGGCATTTCACTGATAAATCCCATTTTTCAGGGCACTTATAATCTAGCAGTTAACATTTTTCCTGTGTGAAATAGGGTAAGACAAGGGAGTACTCTACTCTGGCACAATAGTACGCACAAAATAGCTATTAAATCTTAAATGATCACATGAGAGAGATAACTAAGTAAGATGGGATTTGAAGCCTAAATCTAGGGCTGTGGTGGACAAACTTCGTACACTGTTCACCTGGTTGCTTCGTACAGAGACTGACAAAATACAACCAATAGCGGTAAATAGTAATCATTACTATTCCCCTTGTATTCATTCAGATGGGGTAACAGAGACTTAGAGAAGACACATGATTGGCTCTCAGCCCAGAGCTGGTAAGTTACCGAGTGAGGCTTTAATCCAAGCTGTTTGACTGTACGGGCAATTGTCTTTGCTCTTTCACTATAGCACCTCCCTCATAGGGAGGAGGTGAAAATTACATGGAATAATGCAGGTAAAAAGTTTAGCAGAGTATGTGTCAAATAAGCACTCTCTTTAAAATCGGTTCAACAAATATGTATGAACACTTAATTTTGCTAAGCACTGTTGTTGGCACTGAATAAATAAAATAAAACGTAAGACATACATGTCTGGCTCCTGGAGCTAACGTGTTAGTTGGGAGAGACACACAGTAAGCATGATAACTAAATAAATAAGTACTATGCTCGATTATGAGAAAGTGCTATGGGGAAAAAATTATAAAGCACAGAGGTAATAGGAAGTGTCCAGGTGGGCCTGTAATTTTCGGTTAGGAAAGTCTAGGAGGAGTTAGGATGGTGGAGAAGTAGAGGGACTGGGATTTTCCTCATCCCTCAAGCACAGCTGTACTGAGGTCAGATCACTCGGAACACCCAGGAAATCGATCTGCGGAGTGGCAGAAGGATCTGCACAGGTGGAGGGAGGCAGCTTGGCAGGATCGAGGGTCACTTCAGTGAACAAATCAAAGCACACCTGGCTGAAGACTCAAACACTCCACCACTGCAAGCAAGGAGGAGCTCTCCAGAGGACTGACCAGTGGGATAGAGCAGCCAAATATGCAATGATGGCATGCATGCAACATACATCAGAAATGCTTCCTGTGCCAGGCCCTGGATGGTGTACGACCCCTTGTAATATAGTAGTGCTCGCAGGTACAGGACACATAACAAGCTATTAAAACACGCAAAAGACAGAAACTTAGCCAAAATGACAAAAGACAAGAATCCTCCTCAAGAGAAAATTCAGGAAATCACATCCAGAGAATTGCTTGAAACAGACATAAGCAACACATCTGAACAAGAATTTAGAATAACAGGCATAAGACTAATAGCCGGGTTTGAGAAAAAGCATAGAAGACAGAAGAGAATCTCCTGTTGCAGAGATCAAAGACCTAAGAACTAGTTGCGATGAATTAAGAAATGTTATGAGTGAAATGGAAAATAAACTAGATGCAGTGACAGCGAGGATGAAAGAAGCAGAGGAGAGAATAGGTGAAATAAAAGATACAATTATGGAAAATGATGAAGCTGAAAAAAAGAGGGAAAGGAAATTACTAGATCATGAGGGGACAATTAGAGAGTTAAGTGATTCCATGAAATGAAACAATATCTATGTCATAGGAGTTCCAGAAGAAGAGTGAGAGAAAGGGGTGGAAGGTTTCATGTGATAAGGAACACTCTAACCAAATAGGTGCTGTCTGGAAGAGAGTGAGCCATGCAGATGCCTGGGTGGGGTGGGGGAGGGGAAGCATTCCAGGCGAGTGTGGGGCAATTACAAGAGTTCCACAGCGGGCACAGACATCCAAGTTCCAGGAACTGCAGGCAGCCAGCGAGGCTGGAAGGAATGAGTAAACTGGGACAGCAGCCAAGTTGAGGGCAGACATTAATGGGAGGGCAGCGTGTGCAGACCATGCTGTGCTTTTTAGGCTATTTTACATCAGCTTGGGCTTTTCCTTGGAGTGAGGGCCCCACTGGAGGGTTTGATGGAAGGGTGCCCTGATCTGACTCAGGTTTTAGCATTTTACTGACGGCAGTAGTAAGAGCGGAAGAATTTGCATGAGTGGTGGTACCAAGACAGGTTTGGAGGCCCTTGCAAAAATCCAGTTTAGAGATGGTGGTAGCTTGGGCAGGGGTAGGAGCTGTGGAGGCAGTAAGGGGAATCAGATATAAGCTGCTGTTAATCCTTCTTAAATTGATATCTGGCCAAAAATTACGACCACTTAATTGCTGAGCTGAGATGCAAAGCCACAGAGGCCTCACTGAAGTTTTAAACAGTGTTCTATACTCTTTGCTTCTGAAATGTATTAAGCTCCCAGTTTAAGAAAGGCATTATGCCAGGCACTGCAGACTAAAGAGATGATGGTGACTATCCCTGTCCCTTTATAGCTTAATTCTCCTAAAAGGACAATACACCTTAACTATATGTGGAGGTATAATGTAGCCATATGCATTCCTCCAATAAATATATTGGCTGCAGTTTTAACTGCTGGAAATAGATGGGCAGAAGAGACAAAAATCCCTGCTCTCATCATGTTTATATTCTAATAGAGACAAAAAATCATCAAGAAATATATATAAATTATATAGCATATTAAAAGGTAATAATGAGGGACTTCAAAAAGATCAAGTTCATACTGCACAACACCCTTAAGAGTGAAAAATTGGGAACCATGTAATGTCCATGTAAAGGTAACTGGCTTAATAAAGTGGCATGTCCCAGTCTACAAATTAGTATGCAATAGTTTTAAAATATATAAGTAGATCTAATGAATCAATGAGACTAATTTTACTTCAAGACATATAATAAAGAACAAGATAACGAGTGAAGGAAAAAGCCTAATGTTATACACACACACACACACACACACACCTCTATGTACACATATATATCTATAATGCCACAATATACTCTGGAATGACATATGATAGGATAGATTTAGGAATCAAAAAGGCTTCCCAGATGGTTCACCTCACTGGCTTCAACCCATGTGAGGAATGTAGTTCCAACCCCTCCCTTCTCAACCATGGGTCAGTCCCCAGGCAACCCTCTACGGCGGCATGGCTTTGTGGTCACTGCACAATACACTGTGTGGTCCTCTGCCCCACTTTGACGACAGCTCTGACAACTGCAGACTTTGATCTACTCTGGAAAAGCTGAAACCCTTAGAGAGGACAGGGTTGGTCCTGGGTGTGAACAGGATTTCTTCACTTTCTCTCCTTTCAAGGCCTTCTTGGGAGTTTGGGGGTGACTAGAGTCCCTACTGGCCTCCTTTCTCCTCCTCTGCCACCATCTTCTCAAGCCCTGTCTCGCTCCGTTCAGTCTCCCCATGATCAGTAACCATGATAAACCACTTCTGCCTGTGTGCCAGTAGATAATGTTTGTGTTCACAAACGCTCCCATCTCCCCTGATATGTGAATTTTATTTTAAAAAGGCATTTAGGAGGGCCGCCTAGGTGGCTCATTCAGCTAAGTGTCTGACTCTTGGTTTGGGCTCAGGTCATGATCTAGCCATTCATGAGTTTGAGCCCTGCACTGTGTAAAGCCTGCTTGGGATTCTCTCTCTCTCCCTCTCTCTGCCCCTCCCCCACTTGCACTCTCCCTCCCTCTCTCTCTCTCTCTCTCAAAATAAATAAACTTTAAAAAAAGGGATTTAGGAAACACAAGCATTGCATTAGATTGTGTATGAGGAAACAAGCTGTAACCCATAAACCACTGTATATAAATTCAGTTATTAAAATGACTATTAACTCGCCCATCTTCTCCACTGCACACAGATTAAATGTTACGATTATTATTACCCTTCTCACCTCCTCCATGGTATACACATTAGGAAATGCTATAACTAAACTCCCTCCCCCAGCCCTGCTCCTTCTGTTGCTGGGAAGGCATTCACAGAAACTGCAGGAAGCTGAAAGGCCAAGGATTCCAGTCTTCCCTCTTCCTAGTGCTGCTTAGTAGCCTGTCTCCTTATTTATAAGTTTACAAGGTGTCCGAACATGCTTTATCTCATCGATATTCACAATGAGACTGAGGCGGATTCTAGTGTCCCCACGTTATAGATGAGAAAACTGAGGCTCAGAGTGTGCGATTACTTACCCACATTGTTACAAGGCTGGTGTTTAAGCTAAGCTGTCTTCTTCCAAATGCCATGGTCACATACCACAACCCGGGCTCTGGCCCTGAAGGGCGTTTTACCACATAGACGTTCTCTCCTATAGCCCTGCCCAGAACACGGGAGTGTTTTCCCTCTTTCTACTCAAGAACATGTGAGGGTGCTGGTTGATTAGGGGGATGCAGAAGGAGGAGTTCAGAACCAGAGTTAAGCATACATGGTTTGTGAGTGTCCACACCTTGTGTGAGGAAGCCTGTGTGGGAGCCCATGGGCTGCACCTGTGCATGCACGCACTTGGGTCATTTGCCTCCTGTGTTTCCCTGTGTCTGTTTCTGGATCCTCTTCAAGTCATCTAATAGAATGTTCCTTCTTGCCTCAGGGCCTTCACACATCCCATTACCTTTGCAGGGTCCTCTCTTCCTTAGATCCTAATGATCTCAGTTCAAATGTAATTGACTCAAGGAAACTGTTGTAGGTTGAGTTGTGTTCCCTAAAAAATGATGGTCAAGTCCAAGGTTCCAGTACCTTTGAACGTGACCTTATTTGAAGATAGGGTTTTTGCAGTTGTAATCAATTAAGAGGAGGTCTTACTGGATTAGGGTGGGTCTTAATCCAGTGAATAGTGTGCTTTTAAGAAAAGGAAAATTTGCACACAGACACTCACAGGGAAGAATGCCTGGATGAAGGAGGCAGAGATTGGAGTCACACATCGACAAACCAAGGAACACCAGGGATTAGCAGCAACCAGCAGAAGCCTGGAGAAAGTCACAGAGGAGATCTCAGAGCCTCCAGAATGAACCATGTCTGCAGACAGCTGAGTTTCAGATTTCTGGCCCCCAAAGCCAGAATACATCTCTGTTGTTTTTGCCACCCACTTTGTGGTAATTTGTTAAGGCAGCCTTGGGAAGCTAATACAGAAGACTTCCAGTTTCTCCAGATCTGGCCAGTTTCTTCTACTGTATGTTTTCACAGCACCAGCTATTTTTTTGTAAAGAGCATTGCATCACAGCATGTGGGTTATATATTTATTTGATTTTTTTTTTATCAATATTCACCCCCCCACTGAAATGGAAGCCCTGTGAAAACAGATGATGTTGGGTTTTGCTCACTAGACCGACTAGCATAAAAAGAGTACAGTTTGCAATAAATATTTCTTAAGTAAAAGAAAGAGTGAATGAATGAAAAGAGAGATGAATGGCAAGAGAACAGCAGAGCACTTGCAATTTTGGCCCAGGGGTGTGGGAAAAGTGTCCTCCAGCGAGCAAAACAAAGATCTCTCTATCTCTCTCTGTCTCAAAACTCTGCCTCTCTTCTCTCTCTCAATAGCCATCTCCCTCTCTCTTGCTTTTGCCAAGTTAGATTCAGAACGTTTGTCTTTTTAAAAATTTGTGGGGAATGATAAGATTGACAAGACAGTTAATAACATCAGGGAAAACTGTCAACACCAACACTGATGATACACTGTGAAAACTGTGAAAAATGAAAACAAAGGATTTCTTTCTTTAAGTTAGAGAAAGTGGATATGCTTTGTCATTTTCTCTTATCAGCGCAATCTTAATTATTTGTACATCAACTTTGTATATAATCTAAAATGGCAGACAATTTTTATTTGACGAAGATAGTAAAAATCATACATTGTTTTCTATCTTCAGGTTAGCTATTTATAAATATAACTGCATTCTCATGTATCTTAAAAATTACAGAAAAATGATGTACGATGATTGAGGTCAATAGCTCTGGAGTCAGACCCCATGCTTAAAGACCAGCTTTAACCATCTACAATGGTTACACTGGACCTTGGACACATAACCTCTCTCTGCTCAGCTTTTAATTTCTGTCTCATAGGATTGTGATTTGGGTGAAATAAGCTAATACATGCAAATACATACAAGAATAATTGGCATGCAGTAAAACTCAATACATTTTAGCATTATTATTACTATTAGACATCTGACGTTTGATGAGACCGTGGTGAGTAGTCACTGAGATAATCTCATCTATTCATGTCATAACTATAAATTGCAAATCATTTTCTTTTTTCATCTTTCAGAATTAAAAAGTCATCGACAAAATAGACTGGTGAGTGATGTGTGGGGTTAGGAATGGCAAAGAGATTCTGCAAACACCTTTCTTTGTATTAAAAAATGCTGAAGGCTTAATTAATCTTTTTTTGAGGGGGAGGGATAGGGAGTAGGGGGCATAAAATAAAATGTCCCCCAAACACGGAATTATAACACCTTATTTTCACTCTATTAGAAGCATTAACTTTTTTTATAGTAATTTTTAAAGTGCAAGTATTTACCGTTTAGTCTCAGTCTTGCCAAGTCAGAATTTCAAAGGATTGTTAAACACTGAGGTTTAATGGCTTACATGGTTTAAAGACTCAGAATTACAATTAATTTTGAGTTTGAACTTCTGATTAGACATGTAAGATTTCAGTAAAAAATCAAATCTGTTAAGCACATCGGTGGTGTTTACTCCTTCTAAAAGAAATACTTTCTTCTAGCGACATTTTCAATAACTCGTTTGTAAAAGAATTTTATGGACAATTATTTAATGTATTTAAACTTAGCTCTTCTCTGGGCATCAAATAGGATCGCTCTCATTCAATCTCAGACTTAAGGTTGACCCATCAGCTGGCAGGTGTTACAACCTACACTGGAAAACTACTGAGGTCTAAAAATTCCTCTAAGTTTCTATTTTAGGCTAGAGAAGATAAAATTCATCTTCCAGAGGGGATGCTAGCAGCTCGTTATCCTTTTGGGTGTTTCCTATCTGGTCTTTTTGGTTATTTGGGGAGCATGATCATACCACAAATAGAAACAGGACGCCTCAGTGGGCTGTTACACCACAAGCAGTCATTACCCCATTCCAGAACTTCCTGATAGATGGAGAGGCTGTGAAGGAAAATGAGCCACCCCAACAAGATTCCTACAGGTCCTATAATTGTCTAGTGAAATTGATAGGCTATGCTTGTCAAAGCTGCTGTTTGTCATTCTCCTCAACTCCCTCCCTCTCTGTCGCTGGCAATTTCCATCTGCAGCTTTTACAGCCTGATGTGTAATTTGGCCTCTCATGCCTCCTTGAATTTTTGCCTCTGTGTTACTTCTCTTTTTGAGACTGCATATTTTTCAAACTTTTCTTATCTCTTAGTATCGTTCAGATTCACTCTTTGCCGAAGAATCCAAGTTCATGTTTGCAAAAAATAAAGATGCACTGTCAAATGAAGAAAATAAAACAGAAAACTAAGTTGTTTTTAAAGCCATAGAAATCAAATTTTATGTCTCTTGCCCTTTTGACCCAAGTAATGAGTACATGTGGCACAAAGCTTATAAAATTGTGACAAATTTTGTGTTTAAAGTTCTTAATTGGAGGCTGAGTAACCAGAAGGCACAGAATAATAGAAGAACACATGCGAGCAAACCAGTTTGTTTTGCATGTGACCATTTTTGGACACAGGACCAGAAGGATTTTCTCCCCTTATTCTCAAATTCAGACTCTAGATTGAGTATTCATGGTCAAGTTAAAATCAATCTAAATTAAAGACATGACAAGTATTAACACTCAGGACTCTTATGAAGTGATTCGTGCACTAAATTTGGCAGTTTATAGATAGTTACCAGTCTAGCTTAATTAGGTGCTCTTTAACACAAACTTAAAAAAAAAAAAGCCTATTTATTAGTTAACAGGATCAAAAGGAAAAGCAGGGGCGCCTGGGTAGCTCAGTCGGTTAAGCATCCAACTTCGGCTCAGGTCATGATCTTTCAGTTTATGGGTTCGTAGCCCCGTGTCCGGCTCAACGCTGACAACTCGGAGCCTGGAACCTGCTTCAGATTCTGTGTCTCCTCTCTCTCTGCCCCTGGCCTGCTTGTGCTGCATCTCTCAAAAATAAACAAACATTAAAAAAAAAAAAAAAAAAGGAAAAGAAAAGTGGCACCAATTGTCGGGTTTCCTTCCACACCCACTTTAAAAGGTAGATCTCAAGGATCCAGGCTTTCATTCCTTAAGACTCAACATAGGTAAAATTTATGATGGCTTCTCATAGTCTACAGCTTAGCTACCCCAGTTCCCGTATTTCCTGTCTAGGGAGAGCCAGATGAGTAGGATTCCTTCTTACTGCATTATCTAACAGGGATAGCAGCACTCCAGCTGAAGCAGGTCTAGCCTGTGCCCTCGGCCTAGATATTTCTGTTCTTCCTTAGCTTCTGACCAGCAAAGCAAGGATTGCTTTTCTCTTTTCTTTCTCTATTGTTATGGAAGCGAAGGTATATCTGTGTGTGTGTGTGTGTGTGTGTGTGTGTGTGTGTGTGTCTGACAATGAGAGAGAGAGAGAGAGAGAGAGAGAGAGAGAGAGAGAGAGAGAGAGAGAGAGAGAAGTGTCAGAGAGCTAGGTTGCTTGGGATTTTTTCCCTCATTTGTTATATAATGATTTATACGAGTTGAGAACTAATGTTTGGCATACCTGCTTGACTTAGACATAGTTAAATAAATCAAAAAAGTTTTTTCTAGTAAGGTGATGCTGAATAATACATATTTCTTTTATACATTTTAAAGTCACAGCATATCCAGTATCTAAAATCTCAATATAATATCATTATATTGCTTCCATTCTAAAGGAGAGACAAATACAAAATAAAAATCTATGGAGATCTTTCCAATATTACAGATCATTACCTGTCGTAACTTTCCTCACTCCAACAAGGTTAGGTAACTACAAAAATAATGTTAAGACATATTCCAGTGTAGACTGGACAAAACGTGGTAAGCAGATACCAAATGCCAGCCATGCTTAAGATTTTGTTTTCTATGCTATGAGGTCTACTGAGGTTAGCCCACTGCACAATTTTGGGAGATGTCATTCATGTATGCTCCCTAGAATTGTGCAAGGTGGTGATACAAAAATAAATGCAATATGGTCTTTCATCTGTGCCCTCTGGCCCACAGAATGACAACAACCTGTCTGGCACGGAGAGCTTTTTACAATCTGGGTCAAACATCATTTATCACAATCTATGTAGTCTAAGATGATCTATAAAGAATCTCTTTGCTACCCATCTTTTTCTGTAATTGGTCTATACACATTCATCCCTTCTTGCCTTTGCTCATGCTGTGACCCCAGTCTAATAAAGCAGAGAGTATACTATATAGTATAGTATACTGCTACTATATAGCAGATTGTATGCTATATATACAATAAATACAATAGTATGTATATATATATTACTAATACTATTACTATTGCCATATATATGGCAATAGTATATATAATATATATAGTATATATTAGTGTACTAATATATTAGTATATAGTATATATTAGTATATATAATACTAATACTATTACTATTGTCATATATATGGCATACAATCTATGGTAAGAAAACACTAAGGCACATCAACTGTGTGCTGTAGGTAAAGGAAATGGAGACAATAGAGTTGGAAAGGTAATTTAGGCCAGCAAAAGTCTTATTCAGTAGGCCAAATGGATTGCTGATGGTGTGAACAGGTGTGTGAGATGAGCAAAGTTGTGCATTAGTAAGTCAAAATGAGTTATAGTAAGAAAATTACTGCAATCGTTAAATAAGATAGAATTAAGCTTTAACCTGGGTGGATATAGAGAAGACAGATGTAGAAAGATTTCCAGGGTAAGAGAAGGTAATTGACACACAGATTCTGAAAAGTCTCTACATTGGTAAGGAAACAATTAGAGGAGTCTTTTCTAAGAGTAAGACCAAGAAGAATAGGGGTAAGAAGACAGGCAAGTGAGGGGGAGATAGAGCTGAGTGGCTTAGGGAACTGACCTGAATTAAAAAGAATTTCTTGGGGCGCCTGGGTGGCGCAGTCGGTTAAGTGTCCGACTTCAGCCAGGTCACTATCTCGCGGTCCGTGAGTTCGAGCCCCGCGTCGGGCTCTGGGCTGATGGCTCAGAGCCTGGAGCCTGTTTCCAATTCTGTGTCTCCCTCTCTCTCTGCCCCTCCCCCATTCATGCTCTGTCTCTCTCTGTCCCAAAAATAAATAAACGTTGAAAAAAAAATTAAAAAAAAAAAAGAATTTCTTTTGGGGGTGTCTGGGTGACTCAGTTGGTTAAGCATCAGACACTGGCTCAGGTCGTGATCTCACAGTTCTTAAGTTCAAGCCCTGCATGGGGCTCTCTGCTGTCAGCACAGAGCCTGCTTCATATCCTCTGTCTCCCGCTCTCCCTGTCCCTACCCATGTGCTCTCTCTCTCACAAAAATGAATAAACATTTAAAATAGAGAGAGAGAGAGAGAGAGAGAGAGAGAATTTCTTTTCCAGACATAACACTGATCTAGTTTTCTTGAACATTTTGCCCACTTAAACACCTAAAATTTATGGATTATCAACAATAGCAACAACCAATAATGGATCAAAAATAGAATTCCAGAAATATAAACAAACACCACAGATGATTCAATCCTAGAGGCATCAGCCAAAAGGTGATGATTCTTGGGCACTAGGGACAGGAAATAAACCTTAATGTCTATCAAGAATATGCTCAGACATTTTATTAAGGAGCCTGCAAACAACTGGGCTCCCGAAGAGAACTAAATATCAGCCTACTCTACAGAAGAATACCAAGGGAAATTGCCACAGTCATACACCCTTTATGATGCTATGTGACCTGAAAGTATACTACCTATGTTATATCCACATGTTGGATGAAAGCCAGTGATCTAAGTGAAATGAAAGAGGCAGACTCAAAACCTCTTTGGAGAAACATACCTTTAAAAGAGACTTCAAAAACTTCTCCCAGATAAAGTTCCAAAGTAGAAAATTTTACTGGGAGAGGAGCAGACAATAAAATCTGACTTACAAAGATTCAAATATTGAAATTATCAGGCATAGAATATAAGTTATAGAGGCTAAAAATATTTTAAAATATGAGATTTTAAATATAAGCACTGATTTAAAATACAAATTTTTATTAAAATGATGGAAATAATCACACTAACAGAATTTATAAGATAACCAAAATTGAACTCATAAAAATATAAAAATCATTGGACGTTTAGGAAGGAAAAAATTATTATAATTGAAAATTAAATATATGGTGAATATTAAATTAGATACAGATGACAAAACATTTAATAGACTGGAAGACAGAGCTAAAGAAATTATTCAATATTATGAACAAAAAGAGATTGAAGAAAATGTGTAAGAAGTTAAGACAAATGCAAATCAGAGTAATAAAGTCTGATATATATCTCGTGTATCTCCAGGAGGAGAAAATAGGCAAACCTGGGGGGAAGTAATAGTCAAATAGATAATGACAGTTTTAGAATTTAGCATCATATGAGGGAAATTCAGCTGAGTGTTTGTATTTCCTTCACCGTGTCACTACTAAATACTCTGCTTTAGAACCAAGCCCAGATTCTCAGCCTGCAGCCAGAGCCAAGAATCAGCAAATGTCCAAGGAAAAAAAGCAACTGCAGATCTTCAGATCACCTCTCAAAGTTTCTCTCCTTTCTGAAATTTTAGTCCCTCTGGTCTTTGCTTCAGTGGCTCCCAAAATGCCTTTAAAATACAACCTGTGTAACACATTACAGCTTTTCTAGTTATTTGCAGTGGAAACATGGACCTGTCGTGAACAACTCAATTCTAGCAGGAAGAAATTTAGGGATGCTTCTTTGATATTTGAGCGTATTGAACTGGTTGGAGCATTTATAAAGAGAGGAAAGTGACAGAGGGAAATAGTGGTAGCTAGGAGTGAAAATATGTAGAACCTTGTAAGCTATAGTAAGGATTTCATTTTCCCAGAATTGTAGCATCAAAATTGGTAAGAACCAATGCCATGAATGAAAAAGTCTCTAAGAAGAGACACAAGATAAAGAAAAATATGATTCTGAGTAGAGGGGAGTGGGTATCATGGAGGAAGGAGTCTTGGATCCAAAGACAGTAGAATAAACGAATCATGATGCCATTAGATACTGGTTTGTAGTTGAGTGGTAGAGGCAGGATATTTTAAAGATGGTGAGAATTGGCTTCCTTCTCACCCTCACAGATAGTACAAGTAAGATGAAAAGCAGAGAGAAAAGTAGGGAGAGAATCTTGTTGGCAAAAGTTAGGCTTCAATAATACTGGAAACTATTGCCCACCCATTTTATATTTCCATCACCTCTACATTCTTCTGATAGCAGAACTTCCTTCAGGGAATCATCCCTCCTCCATTCTCACTCCATATAATTTCAGTAGAGCTAAGTTCTTCCCCCAGTACATCTCTTCTCCTTGCCTGGCAAAAGGCTGGTATGCTCCCAAACTGGGAGCCTAGCAACTGGTTCTAGGATGGGCACAATTTTGTCTAGTGAAACTCAATTCCAAGACTTCATAGAACTATTTTGCTCAAGTTGATGGAATGTTGGTCTACATCTGGTAGTGACTACTTTCCCTCCATTAGAGAAGAGCTAATACAGAGGACAATAGAACCCAAAAGAAAGACAGATCGAGAGTCAGCAAGACAGAACACTCATGATCCAAACATGCTTGAGTACCACTCTATCTCTAGACTTTCCATTTACATGGTATAAGTTACCTTTCCTGTTTACATCAGTTTGATGTCACTTGCAAAACAACTCCTGATGAATAGACTTGAAAAAATTTGAAATGGATATTATTTGTTTGCAATATAATGGGAGTTTCACAAGGCATAAAAAAGCCAACCTTAGAATTTCAAAGCAGTAAGGAACCTCAGAGATAAAGAGTACGTGTTGACTTGCTTCAAGTATCACAGCCTGTTAATGGTAGATTTAGTGATAAAGTCCAGATCTCTCCGGACACCTGGCTGGTTCAGTTGGAAGAGCATGACTCTTGATCTCTGGGTTGTGAGTTTAAGCCCCATGTTGGGTGTAGAGATTACTTAAAATCTTAAAAAAAAATCCAGATCTCTCATATTTTCTTATTTCAAGAAGAGATGGTGTTGTGCTCTCCCTTTTTCTCCTTGTGTCCCCTTAGTGGGGTCTTTAGGGCTAAAGAGGACCAAAGGAAAGGTCTCCAACATCAGAGGTGGAGCTAGGTAAGAAGAAAGACAACCAAGGAGGGATGCATACTCCTGTGGGACTAAATTATCTATTAATAATCAGCTTTTCCATGGGAATCAAATGGATCCTCTTTGATAGGCAATCAGTACAATCACTACTTACCAGTGACGTCTGACAGAGGTTTTGCTTCCTTAACTTTTACAGATCTTTGGCTGTCAGTAATTTTTTGTAGTTGATAAGGCTGATCATTCTGACTTTGAAAAAGGGCTCTGAGGTGGAGTTAGGAAGCACCTCAGAAAAAGCACTGCAGTGTGCCTGTGGGTAAAGGTAGTCAGAGGCCCAGTGGAGCTGTGTCTGTTCACTTTTCTGATGGAGGCAGCATTTATTGGATGAACCCAGAGAGAAAGAATAGCCCTCACAACATAGCAGAGTGTGAATAACAAGGTACAGGCAAACATCTGCACGCAGATCAGCGGGGATAATTTTATCTCATCATCTGCTACAGCCAGCATGCATGAGCGAAATCTCTTTAGAATCTGCTCATTGGTGCTGCAAGAGAGAATATTCCTTGCTCTTAAGGATAATTATCCTCTGATTACTTGGTTCCTTAGAATGCCTTTTGAATCAGATAAGCCCAAATGTGAATGTGGAAAAACTTGTCTTGCTCAAGTTGGGTTTGAACCCCAGAGTTCTAATACAGTCATTTATCTTTTCTGTACCTTAAGCAGATTATTGGAGTCAGAAGGGATTCAAAGAGTACTTAACTAAGGAACAGTGAATGGTTACTTAACTAAGTAAAGAATATATTTGAGGTGCTATGTGACTCTTGGCAAAACTCTCTCCACTTTGGGCTTCGACTTCCAGACCTGCAAAGTGAGAGAGTTGGGCTAAGTGAAATCTGAGGTCAATTCCAGGGCAGAAATGCTCTGATCATCTATCCTCTGGATAAAGCGTGTGGCTGGAAGGTTGGTCATTCATTTTAAACAAAGCATTGAAAGAGAACAGTTCAATCTTACACACAGTTAAGGACTTGCAATTTAAAGCTGTAATTCTGTTCTTTATATATCAGAGAAAAAAAATTTTTTATGTGCCATTTTGGCATGGATATGGGGAAACACTCCTGTACTGTAGTGCAAGGAGAAACTAGCACAACCTTCCTGCAGAGCAATGTGGTAACATATTTAGAAACTGAAAATGCACATGCCTTTAAGTTAGACATTCTGCTTCTAGAAATTTGTGCTATAGGTATAATTGCACATGTGTGAAATGACTTTTGTGTAAGGCTAGTCAGTATAGCATTGTTCATAGCAGCAAGAGACTGGAGAACTATTTAAATATCAGTATCTATAATGGAATAGTTCTACAGGGGAGGATCATGCGGTTGTGACAAAGAGTAGAACTGATAGAGAAGTCTTAAAATGTGTTAATAAGGAAAGTCTTGCACAAATGAAATCACTTTAGGTACCTGATTAAAGAAAGGCTTAAAAGGGATGCTGACTCTTTTCATGTTCCCCAAGGCTTAAGAATCAGGAATGGCTGCAAGGTCAGTAACCACATTTTAACAAAGAATTGGCCAGAACCTCTTTCCAGTCAGCACTGGCAAGGATGGGCATAGGGACTGTTGGCTAAGGTATTCTATTCATGATCTCTTCCTCTGCCTTGTCCCTCTTCCTACAATTCGCCCTTCCCAATAATGCCTGCATGTTAATACCTTATGTCATAAATACTCACAGTTCTTTTTCTTAACACTTTGAATGGTTACCTGATATGATGGACATCTCTTTAAAAAATAACAATTATACTGTTGAGTACCATACACCATGCAGCATGACCAGAAATTTATGTAGATTCTGCCATTTATCTTAAAAACTATGACTTACCTAAATATTACCTCCATTTGTCAGATGGGGAAACACAGACTCTTGAGAAGTTTAATAATCTCTGCAGAGAATGACAGTTACTAAAGGGTTCTTTCTGCTGTCAAAGCTTTCTTAGAGGATATGTGAAATATTTTTTTAATGTTTATTTATTTTTGAGATAGAGAGAGACAGCATGAGCAGGCGAGGGGCAGAGAGAGAGGGAGACACAGAATCCAAAGCAGGCTACAGTCTCTGAGCTGTCAGCACAGAGCCCAACACAGAGCCAACCACAAGATCATGACCTGAGCAGAAGTTAGACACTTAACCAACTGAGCCACCCAGGAGCCCCATGAATGTTTTTGTTTTGTTTTGTTTTTTTTATACAGAAAGTTGAACAGTTTAAACAGACATTGTGATTTAATACATAGTAAGTACAGCCGAGCTGTAGAGTCCCAGAAAGGACAGAAATGAACATGAGCTCTCATGGATGCTGGATGCCCATGATGTCTGTGCAGCCAATATTGATAAATACACTATTTCCCAAATTTCAGACATTTCCACACCACCCTCATAATTTTCACTATAGTTACATGTTAGCTATAATATTAATTAATTTTCTTTAAATCAACTCATTTTTCCCTTAAAGTCTACTTTTTTATTTTTTATTTTTTTTTACCTTGATCTAAACAGGTATATTTGTAAAACCAAAATTCTGGTGTCTTAGTAATATTTTTCTGGTATATGCTACAATAAAAATATAATTATGGGGGAAATCTATCCATGTCCCACTTAACATCACACTTTAGGAAATACTGGATTATTGCCAAATTGTGGCAGAGTCATAGCGCCCCCTCCGATGACCCATGAGATTCTCTCATTCAACTTTTATGATGCTAGTGCTCACAGAAATGTGATGCATAACCACCAGTTTTTGCTAGCACTGGTACATGCTTCCTGGTGACATATCGCATTCCAAATTTGACAGACATACACATTTTCCATCACATATTCTCCTTCCAAATGTTCGACCAAGACTGTTGATGCGATATGTAAGAACGGGTTTGTGATACTGAATTTAGTGAGTCAATGTTTGATATATAAATCAGGCCCAAAAGAGTAAGTAAAGAGTCTTCCTAGCAAAAAAGAATTGAAACAAGAAGTTGGAAAGGAGCTGAACTGATGTTTCCAGAGGACAGAACCTGGGCTGTTTTGATGTAGGCTAAACACTGACTGGTCTGAGGAAAGTCAGTTACAAAAAAGCTTTAGTTGCGGCTGATTTCTGAGCAATTTCTCCTAAGAGTACAAGTCAGAGAGAAGGGAGATTTAAATTTATATTATATACTATCAGCGAATATAAAGTTAGTTTCTAAACGATTTTCTTAGGACACATTCTTGGAAGTGTTACTGAGCATGAAAATATTTTACACATTTAGATATACATGATGAAATTCCAGCAAACTAGGGTTCAAGTGACAATCAAAGATTAATATCAATTTCAAACAAAAAAACCTCACAAAAATCAAAGTAAAATTTCAAATAAGGAAAATGGATCAAGGAAAGATCCACATTTCCTCAGCACTGGGTTTCAGACACTGATTCTCAAATTTTGAACAGATTTAGTATCACCTGAAGAGTTAGTTAAAATGTCAAAGTTGGGGTGCCTGGGTGGCTCAGCTGGTTGAGCTTCTGACTCTTGATTTCAGTTCATGTCATGATCCTAGGTTCATGGGATCGAGCCCTGCATCGGGCTCTTCACTGAACATGGAGCCTGCTTAAGATTCTTCCTCTCTCTCTCTTTCTCTGCCCCTTCCTCGCTCTCTCTTTCTCTCTCTCTCTCTAAAACAGAATTTTAAAAATTCAAATGTTAAGCTCTACCTGTACACATTCTGAATTAGCTCTGAGGGGAGGGCCCAGAATCTCCATTTTTAGCAAGCTCCCAGGTGATTTAAAAAAAATTTTTTTTAGGGGCGCCTGGGTGGCTCAGTAGGTTAAGCATCCGACTTCGGCTCAGGTCATGATCTCACGGTCCGTGAGTTCAAGCCCCGCGTTGGGCCCTGTGCTGACAGCTCAGAGCCTGGAGCCTGTTTCAGATTCTGTGTCTTCCTCTCTCTCTGACCCTCCCCTGTTCATGCTCTGTCTCTCTCTGTCTCAAAAATAAATAAACGTTAAAAAACGTTAATGTTTTTTAATGAGATCATGACCTGAGCCAAAGTTGGACACTTAATCTACTGAGCCACCCAGGCGCCCCTACTCCCAGGTGATTCTGAAGCATAACACATTTCAAGATTTAACTGACAGCTAGTCAGGTAGGAGGAGGAACAAGGTGGAATTACAATTACCAACACTTTAATTATGATTAGTCTAGTAATCAATCTACAAAGTAAACAGCTCTTTAAACTTAGTTATTTTTCATCCACAATTTTAACTTCCATTCCTTGTTCCTTCCATTCTAATACAACCCCCCCCACTTCAATATTCCTGAAACTGAGACACTGCTTACCATTTATGTATTTTTCTCCTGAAAAGATGTTACTAAATCAATGTTACAAAATACAATGGATTGGGTCTTAATCGAAGAAATGCAACATTTGTGGGTGACCTCAAATGTGCATGGCAGGAGGACACTTTGTAATATTGTAGATTCCTAGGTTTGAACGGGGGGGGGGGGGGGGGGGGGGGGGAGTACTCTGAAATCAGTGTGTAGCTGACATTACTGCTGGTGAGTGAGCCTAGGCACCCAGCCAACATCCAAAAGCAGCCTTACTCTTTAGAAATGCAGTGACTTTGCTAAAGTAATGAAGCAACCATCACCACCACCAACAGCACATTTTGTTTCCTGGTAAAAATCATTCCCCAAATAAAGCCAATGGTTGGCTCTGATATGGGTGTGGAAAGACCCAAGAGTGATCTTCTTCTCTAAAGAAGTTGAGCTGTGGCAGCAAATAAGATCTATTAAATCAATCATACAAATAGTTTAGATTTGTGGAGGTGTCCTGTTTAAATGATATTTTACAACTGTGTTATGAAAACTTCGTTACTAGGTAATTGAGATCTCAGATATCTGCTTAGAATGTTAAGGGTCTATATTACGAAACTATTGTATATATTTGCATGCATTTGGGTATGAAGATATACACACAAGAAAAATAAGTCAGAGAGAGACAAATATTGTATGATCTCACTTATATGTGGAATCTTAAAAAAAAACAAACTCATAGAAACAGAGATCAGATTTGTGGTTGGCAGAGGTAGGGATTGGAGGATGACAGAAATGGCTGAAGGAGGTCAAAAGGGACAAATTTCCAGGTATAAGATAATGAAGTTCGGGGCGCCTGTGTGGCTCAGTCGGTTGAGCGGCCGACTTCAGCTCAGGTCATGATCTCACAGTCCGTGAGTTCAAGCCCCACATCAGGCTCTGTGCTGACAGCTCAGAGCCTGGAGCCTGCTTCAGATTCAGTGTCTCCCTCTCTCTCTGACCCTCCCTCGTTCATGCCCTGTCTCTCTCTGTCTCAAAAATAAATAAATATTAAAAAAAATTAAAAAAAAAAGATAATGAAGTTCTAGGCCTGTAATGTACAACATGGGGATAGTTAACAATACTATCTTGCATATTTGATAGTCGCTAAGAGAGTAAATATTAAAAGTTTTTATCACAAGAAAAAAATCTGTAATTATGCAAGATGACAGATATTAACTAAACTTATTATGGTGATCATTTTGCAAAATTATACATATATGTATATATAGATGCATATATTATAACAAAACAAATACAATGTAATATGTCAATTATTCTCAATAAAACTGGAAAAAAGGAAAAAAGTTTAATTGTATAGAAAAAAGGAAATATGCATGCACACATCCCCCTAAAAATTTTTATGTACACATCTAAAATTACTTACAGATGCACACATGCTTAAAATTACACATATATAATTATTTCTATGCATATGTACATGGATCTATACAAGCATCCCTATTTAAATATGCACATATATACTTATATATACAGTAAGTGCTTTAAGTTATTTTAAAAATGCAATGAAATCGTTTCTGTGGTCTATCTTAGTATCTGAGCAAGTCACATATTAATAACTTACTCTGAACTCAATGTAAAGTAAATGAGAGGTAAAACTATAATTCTAATCTTTCTTGTTCTCCTGTTTGTATTTTTTTTTTAAAGTTCCCATTACATTCTGCCTTGCATTTGATTTATCAATGTGCATGCCTCACCGCTCCATTGGACTACAAATTATTTAAAGGCAATAATATTCTACTAGTGTTTGCATCCTTCAATGCCTAACAGAGTGATTGACATATCATAGAGGTTTAATAATATCTGAAGGAATACTGAATGAATGATGAGTCAAGAAACATGAGCTCCATTCTGAGTTCTTTTACAAATTATCTCTTTAAACTTGCACAAGTCATTTAATGTCCTTAGAACCTAGTTCACTCATACTTAAAATTATAGGATGGTGTTAGTTATGCTCTAAGGTGTCTTGTAGATTTTGTTTCATATAGTGAAAACAATTTTTTTTTTCAAAAACTATGGTCAGTGCTTTATAACATTACACAGATACATAGATTCTGCAGTGACACACAATTTTATCATCTCTTCCATCTAATATGTTAGCTATCAAAAAAGAAAGTCAGGGGTACCTGGGTGGCTCGGTTAGTTGTACTACCAACCTGATTTTGCCTCAGGTTATGATTTCATGGTTCATGAGATTAAGCCCTGCATCAGACTCTTCACTAATAGTGTGGAGCCTGCTTGAGATATTCTCTTTCTCTCTCTTTCTCCCTCTGCCCCCTCCCTGACTGATGTTCCCTCTCTCTCTCCCTCTCTCTCCCACCCACTCTCTCTCTCTCTCTCTCTCTCTCTCTCTCAAAACAAATAAACATTAAAAATAGTCAGGGGTGCCTAGGTGGCTCAGTTGGTTAAGTGTCCGACTTCGGCTCACTTCATGATCTCATGGTTCGTGGGTTCAAGCCCCGCATTAGGCTCTGTGCTGACAGCCTGGAGCCTGCTTCAGATTCTGTGTCTCCCTCTCTCTCTGCCCCTCCCCCGCTCACATTCTGTCTCTCTCTCTCTCTCTCAAAAATAAATAAACATTAAAAAAAAAGTTAAATCAACAGGTATGCATTATATATACAGCAAAGTGTCAAAGAGAAGAAACACAACATATGATCTTTTGCAACAGGCTTATTTCACTTAAAAGTCAGAAATCCTAGAATCTAGTCTGAGTTTTGCCAGCCACTAGCTTGGTGACTGTTAGGATGTCCTTGGAACCACAGTAGAGGGGACGGCCATTTTGCCAGCGCAACCCAACGAAAAGTTGCCAGAACGAATTGGAGGTCAACCAATCACCCAGCGACAGCACGACCTGACGCGAAAAAGGCCCACCCGGACCTAAACCCGGAACCGCTGCAGCTTAAAAACCCCACCCCACCACACCTGGGTGCGACTTCCCTGACTCCTCTCTCTCTCTCTCTCTCTCTCTCTCTCCCTGAGTCACGCAACCTCGCCTGAGACCTTAGTTCCCAAATAAAGCCTTTGACTGCTAAAATTTTTTAGCCTCTGACTCCTATCTTTACCCTGCCTTACGCCTGACCCTAATAGTGACCTTCAGAAACAAGTCAATAGCTTTTGAGGCTCCATTTCCTGGTCTGTAAAATAAAGATTATAATACCTGCTTTATCTCCTTCTCAGAATTATTGTGAGGTCCGTTAAGATAATATATGTGAAAGCAGTTTATATAGTGCTGTACAAATGAAGGTTGTAGTTCTATCCTCCAATACCAATGTTTTAATGCTTTGAACTATATATTATTATGGCACGATGAATTCAAAATGCACCAAGGCTCTGATAAAGAGAAGCATAAAATAAAATGATAGATGTGATGGGAAACAGCTCTGAAAACTTAATTACATTATGCAAATGTAAGGTACTACTATTATTTTACATCTGGATGTAGATTTCTGAATCAGTTATAGGGACACATTCCAAGGAGTAAAATGTCTAGGGAACAAATGCTTGTTTCTGAACAGAGAGGAATGAAAATATTTACACTATTTCTTATTTAAGCCAAAGTTTTAGGCTCTTACATCTGTCTGAAAATTATTCACTTTTTTGAAAAGATAACATGTTAAAATACACCATTTTACAACAATAGAGATATGAATGGCTCCACCTTAAAAAAAAAACTGTCCTTATTTTTATTTTCATAGTGACTTTGAAAACAGGATCTTGATGAAAAAGACAATAGGACCATGACTGCCAAGAAACAGATGCCTGTGCCTAATAGTAGGGGCAACATGCATTTTTCTATAGTCATAATGAGGTGGTTTCTGGTCCACAGGAGTGACAAAATAGGTTATTCTACTCGTTTACTCATTTATTAGTTTATTCAACAAATATTTATTTTACATTGGGCACTATGCTTGGAATTGGAGACTCAGTAGTGATTAAGAGAGATGGGCTTCTTTCCTTCCCAGGCTGTTCAATCAGGCAGGGGAAACAAACGTTAAATAACATGGAAATGGGCTGGCTGGCATATTGGTGACAATGCAGACAACTTAGAGACAGATGCTTGTGGGAACTGGGGGCAACTTAATTTTATTAAACCTCAGTTTCCTCATGGATAAAAGTGGAATAGTACTGTCACTGACCCCGTGAGTATTTCAGAAAATTAAATGAAACAGTGGATGTAAATTATAGTGTGTAACACACAGTAAATTCTTACAAAATGGTAGACTTTAAGGCATTGATAAAGAGGTCTTTACCAGCTCTACAACTTTAAATGAGTTGCACAGACATTACACCATTTAGAACATTCTACAAGGAGCCTTGCTTTATCCGTAATTTAGATTTCAAAAAGGTATGCCATGTTTCACTTTGAACTTTGTTTTCTGATTCAAACCCTCTTTGTTCTGGCCTTTGTCTTTGTCTTAGGTCTTCACCTACACACCTACAATCAGCCCTGTGTCTGAAACTCTCCTCCTGTTCTGGGCTGCCTTCTTGGCTCCACTCCACACTCATCTGCAGAAGTCATGCTTTCCAGCTACTCCACGAAATAACTGGAGGACCCGTAGGATCAAGATACCCACTGGGTTAGTCCCAGCCCAGGGAAAGGATTTAGTCTATTTTATTTGTGATAAAGTGATTTATGTTCCCTAGGTCTTGGTTTCTGCATCTGTTAAATGACAAGATTTGATTAGATAGCGCCTTTTTATGCATCATTTTTATAAAGTCCTGTTTCTCTTTGTTTTTAATTCTGGTATGAATAAGATACTATTTTGCATACAGTTCCTTGTAAAATCATATGAATCTTTTGAAACAGTAGGAATGCGCAGGGTAGGATAGGAAACACATTTCATAAAGTCCTGCCACTAATAATACTTACACAGGGCTTTGCTCACATCTCTTTGTGTGGCTTTCTCACATCATAAAATTGCTTTGCCAATATCAGTTAGTGGAGGGGGGAGGAGACATTTCAAAACTAGGAATTGGATGTTTCACTCGGTTGCTCCCTCATCCATCTTAATTTCGACACCATAACCACACAGCACCTAGCACCCACCCCTCCCACTCTGATGGAAATAATGGCCATGTCCATGAATGTTTAAAAGCAAAAATGGAAGGGCACACATTTCAGCTTCAAACACAGACACTTTGTATTTTCTTTCTCAAGTAAAAGCTTAAGCAGTAATCCTTTTGAGAATGCTAATGGTGAAATAAATACTCTTCGTTATGCTGAGATCATAAACCAAATAATTCTAGTTAGGCAGGGCTCCTGTAAGTAATAAAGCTAACAATTCAGAAATGTGACAAGGAGGGGAGGAAAGTGAGAGTATAGGGAAATACCAAAACTGGTAATCTCCAAAAATAAACCACATCATCCAGAATATTGATAGTACTTTGTATATATTTGTGACACTTTGTATTTAAACTATTTCTAGCCGGGAATGATACAATGCAGGTTGTTCAGATTTTTTTTCACTTTAAGGACTGTAGAATTAGCATATCTTTACTGTTTGATTACAAAATTGTTTAACATTTGTTTAGCTTTTTTGACAGTTCAGACTAAGCCTTTTTGCGAGTGTGAACCTTCACTAACATCAAGGTTCCATTTTTATGAGATATTTTTAACAAAGAGCAATAATGCCGGGAAAAGCAATATAAACTACACTTTATTGAACATTCACTAAGTTCCAGATACTATCCTGGGAGCTTTGCATTCATCAATTTGCTTGGAACAGTCTAAAGAGGCAAGTAATCCTTTTTTTTTTTACTCATAAAGAAATTAATAGTAGGAAAAATGGTAAATATTTAAGTGCATTGGGGATTCTAGTTAATTAATGGCAGATCAGATAATTCTGACTAACCCTCAACCAATAAAGACAATATAAAACTCTGGGGGGGGGGGAGGAAACCCCAGATTTTAAAATGCTTTAAAGAAAAAACAAGACTTATAAAGAATTCCTAGACTGAGATTTGGGGAAAAATAGGAACCCAGAGCCAAGAACACAGAGCAGTCAGGGGCTTTTGGTCTGATGGTATTATCTAACCCAGGAGAGAAGGCCAAGAGGCTGAAATGAGTTTTTGATAGACTAATGAGGCTAGAGTGGAAAGCGCTGGAATTCGGATAAACTGCCATGGCTTTGGGCTAGGACCTCAAAGTGCTGCATATGGGTAAAGAAAAGATGATGTAAAAGCACATGAATATTCATAAAGACTCCAGACTGGCTGTGAGTCATCTAGATGACCCAGAAAATCTCAAACTCCAAATTTAGATTAAGGTAATCCCAGATTGATATTACTCACAGGAGACTGGCAAATGCAAAAGAAAATTGACATGGTGCGCTCAAACAATTTCTAGTAACAGTTACTGAAATACCACACTCGGCACACAATCAAAGGTGACCAAATACATGAGCAGACAAGACAGCATTGTGAAAAACCAGCAGAGCCAAGAGACAATAGAAACATAAAGTCTTCAGGTACTGCTATTATCAGAAAGGTCCTACAAAACAGATACTGTTACCTAATTCAAGGAGATACAAAATCGAGCTTGAAAATTTTGAAAGACAACCTTAAAATATAAAAAGTAACATAGGAGATTTGGGAAAGCAAACAGAAATATAATATAATTTAATTATTATATTAAATCTAATATAATTTCTAAATTATAGTATAATAGAAAATATAAAATATTATATAATTAAATATATAAATGTATATTTATATTTAAATTAAATGTAAAATATAATTTCTAAAATAGAAATTATAGAACTGAGAAGGAATAAGCAACCAAAATTAAGAAATCAATAGTTGAGCTCACAAGCAGTCTATGTGCAACAGAAGAGAAAATCAGTGAATGAAAAAAAAAAAAACAGGTCGAAACCACGAAGACATTAAGAGATGGAAAAGGATGCAAGATGCAGAAGACAGAGAGGATTCTGCATCAAAGTCTGGCATATGTTCAGTGGAGCCACAGAAGGATCCAGGAATGGGGCAGAGGCAGTGTCTGAAGAGATAATGGTTAATTTTTTCCAGAATTGGTGAAGCATACCAATCCATAGATTCGAGAAGTCCAGTAAGTACCAGCAAGAATCAAAGACAAAGAGAAAATCTTAAAATCTATCAGAGCAGAATAGAGGTCTGGCTTACAGAAGAACAGCATTTATACTAACAGCTGACTTCTCAACAGCAACATGAGAAGCAGAAGACAGTAGAATGATATTTTCAATAAGTTAAAAGAAAGTAACTGTCAAATGAGAATCCTGTATTTACTGAAAATATTCTTTAAGAATGAAGGTAAAATAAAGACATTTTAGTTTTCTACTAAAGAAAATTGTGGAGGGGCGCCTGGGTGGCTCAGTAGGGTAAGCGTCCGACTTTGGCTCAGGTCATGATCTCGCAGTCTATGACTTTGGGCCCCATGTCAGGATCTGTGCTGACAGCTCAGAGCCTGGAGTCTGCTTCGGATTCTGTGTCTCCCTCTCTCTGTGCCCCTCCCCGCTCATGATCTGTCTCTCTCTGTCTCAAAAATAAACAAACATTAAAAAAAAAAAAAAGAAAGAAGAAAATTGTGGAGAGTATTCTTCAGGCAGAAAGAAGATGATACAGGGAAAAGTAAGGAACAGGCAAGTGATAAAAATCAGGACAAATCTAAATGAACACAGACTATTCTAAAATTTGAATATTTTTTGGGAGATATATATAGTTATATATGTAATTATAGTATATATAATTAAAATTCACAAAAATAACACAGCATATAGTTCTAGAATTCCACAGGGGTAAATATGGACTAGGAGGAAAATAGATAGAGGGATTTGATAACTCAAGACTATGTTGTAATTACTAGGTTAGTACTAAAAGACTAGAATAAAGAGTTTGTAACTGCTAAGTTATCAGAGAAGAAACTGAATTATCCTATCAATCCAAAAGAAGTTAAGGAAGGAGAGGGAAAAAAATGAAACTAATACAGAACTCTTGAGACAAACAGAAAATATATAATGAGGTAGTAGATATAAATTCAAATATCAGTAATTACATTACATTACATCAAATTTATAATTTAAATACATCAGTTATGGGATAAAATTGACACACTGGGGAAAAAAAGCAAAAAATCCAAAATTACATGCTTTATAAAGAGCCATATCTATAGTAGTGCAAAGATATAAAATAGTTAAAACTATATAAATGGATATTTATGTTATATATAATCTAAAACAAAGTTGAAAGAAGTGCTGACTGCATTAATAACAAAAAACAAATTTCACTAGAGGAAAATAGAGTAAATTCACAATGACAAAATTCAATTCCCCAAAAAGATATAAAAATTTTAAATTTATGTGTATCTGCTAACATAGCCTCAAAGAACATAAAGCAAAATTAGCCAAACTATAAACAAAAGTGGAAAAATCCATAAACATACTGGGAGGTTTTTGTTTTTGTTTTGTAAACACTCCTCTCTGAGTTAAAGATGGCCTTTTCAAGGGGCACCTGGCTGGCTCAATGGGAGCAGCCACTCAATCTTGGGGTCATGAATTCAAACCCCACGTTGGGTGTAGACATTACTTAAAAAAATAAAATCTTAAAAAAAAAATGACGGCCCCTTCCAGACATCTAATGACATTATTATTTTTAATCATATTTCTTTCATACTCAAGGGTAGGAGGTAGTGGGAATTACCTTCCTTATTTTCTCCCAGGGCTAGGACCGCTCAGGAAGGATTCACCTTAGAAATGATAAGTATTTAAGATTAATTATGAAACACTATACTACCTGTCAACAGGTATGAGTCCCAGTTATCCTGGGTATTCATAAATAGTTTACACTGCAAAAGGATTTGAAAGTACAACATTTTAAAGCCAGTGAACTGAATGATTTCTAAAAGGTCTAAATTTGACTCATTGCTGTTTGCACTCTGTACCCAACTTTGCTGCAAATGACTAATCTTAGTATTTTGCTTCTGGTTGCAATTCTCACCCTTGCAGTTTTATAAATACCTGTGCACTTCTTAAAGGATGCTGTTATAACATGCTCTCACAGATTTCAGGTTTCTCTCCTTGCTCTTTTTAGTTATTCCCCCCTTCTTTTCTCTCCCCTGCCCTTCTCTTCCTTTCACTTCTTTCCCCCACCTCCACCCCTTTAATTTGTCCTTTGCTTTTAATTATGCAGTTTACACATGGGAGGTTCCTTGTGTAAGGAGTGGCTCTTTCCCAAAAATTCCTCTTCATGATTTCCCCAAATTTCTAAATCTTTGAGGATTTGCACCAGCAGGTTCCAGAATATCATAAACTGAAATTTCTTATTTCTTTTTTTCTTATAGAGTGAGCTGAAACTGTTAAAGTGCATGACCAGTCCCAGCAGAGGGTAGCTAATAAAGGAATAGCATGGAGCAATGTTATTCATAGGACAGTGACAATATTTGGGTTACATCAGAAGTGCAATGGAAACAACTTCTTCTTCTTCTTCTTCTTCTTCTTCTTCTTCTTCTCCTTCTCCTTCTTTTTTTAATTAATTTATTTAGAAAAAGAGAGAGAGAGAGAGAGAGAGCGCGCACGCGCAGGAGAGGGGCCGAAAGAGGGAAAGAGAATCCCAAGCAGGCTCCATACTGTCAGCACAAAGCCCAGTGCAAGGCTGGAACTCATGAACCATGAGATATGACCTGAGCCAAAACCAAGAGTCGGTCACTTAACCAACTGAGCCACCCAGGTGCCCCTGAAACTTCTTAAAAGCATAAAGTTGAACAAAATCCACAAGGCCTGCACAATGCTTCAGTGAAGCTGGATTTTTTTTTTAACGTTTATTTATTTTTGACAGAGAGAGACAGAGACAGAGCATGAGCACGGGAGGGGCAGGGACAGAGGGAGACACAGAATCCGAGGCAAGTTCTAGGGTCCGAGCTGTCAGCACAGAGCCCAACGCCAGGCTCGAACTCACAGACCTCGAGATCATGACCTGAGCCGAAGTCGGACGCTCAACCGACTGAGCCACCCAGGCACCCCCAGTGAAGCTGGATTTTAAACTAAATAACCTTTCTCCTTTCTACTGCAAACCTCCTCTCCTCCCTTTTTTTTGTTTATTTTTGATATATAGGGAGAGCGCAAGCGGGGAAGGGGCAGAAAGACAGGAACGGAGGATCCAAAGCAGGCTTTCCACTGACAACAGAGAGCCCGATTCGCAAAGCGGAGCTCGCGAAGCAGAGCTCGAACTCGCTCAAATTCAGGAACCCAGATCACGACCTGAGATGAAGCCAGCTGCTTATCTGAGACACCCAGGCGCCCCTCTCCTCCCTTATTAGCCTTTTGTTTCGGAACCAGCGCCACATTGAGGCTGACAGCACCTACACAATTCCTGTCTGAACTGGCTAGATCCTCTATTTCCCTCTCAAGCCCCCCAGTTCCTTTCCCAGGGGGGAGACGTGCAGTTTTTGAAGGCCTGAGTCTGCTGCAGCGTCCTTTGCCCCACAAAGCAACAAAGCTATCGGTCCTCTTTATACCCAAACTCTGTCTTTAGGTTGCATATTTAGGATCCAGAGCACAGAAGTCAGGTTTTGACAACAAATGAAGAAACTAACTCATCTGATGTTAAGATGTCAAGTCTGGTGTTCTGACTGATAACACAAAGCTATAATTTACTATTCTCTTGATACCATAATAACTAATTTTCTCAAAGAATTGTCTGCTTTAAAAAAATTAAAGGTAGCCAATGGTTACATCTCATTTTCATTTCCATCCTCTTTCTTTCCCCCACAACCCATCTCATGTTGTATTGCAGGAGAGATTACACTACTTTTACATGCTTATAGTTACACAGCCTGAGCAAAGCCTTTCTGGGAAAGGAAAAACAGTATGCGATTAATTACATTTTGAATTTTGAAAAATTTAACCACAAATTACTATTACGGTAATGAATATAAAGGAAATAGTGGGGAATCTTTTTTATTTTATTTTTTTATTTCATTTTATTTTAATAGTGAGAATTTTAGAATATAATCCATAACTTGAGCATTTCAATAGGGCTGGTCTTTCTAAGCTACTTGGCTTTTATACCCTGTTACTCTCAATTTAATATCAGACTTAGAGGAAAACAATATCACACATCAACAAGATGATATCATACATCATCAGACACACAAAGCCAGACATATGTGTATGTTGTAAATACGTTGATTTACATAGCATTTAGTATCCTAGCGAAACATTTTATAAAGTAGCGTAAAATACTATGATTTTAATACTCACCTTCTGGCTTACATAAATCTTTAGAAAACAAAATAGTTACATTTCTGCACTGTGAGAGAAGATTTCATCTTTAGAAAATAAAATTAATTAAAGTGAATAAATTCATGGCCTCCCACATATGTTAACTAGAATATGGAGACAATGTAGAATAAAAAAATAAGAAACATTTGTGCAATTAAAAAAATTATTCAAACAGGGTAGGGGAAGAGTCTAATTACAATGACTTTGTACATTCTGGGTGGTACATTCTGTTCCAATTCCCTATTTGGGTTATTAACACCAATTTCGGGCAATGCCATGGAATGAAGTCTGGCCACTATTTTCAAAAAAAGAACTCTTCTCTCACTGCTGGGTGTTCGATTATAGACAATTTTTAAAAACAGGAAATCACTGATCCAAATATAGTAACGAGTTAATATTCCTTCTTAATATTCACAAGATGATTCTCTCTTACTCTTCTATGCCTTTTGACAGTTATTTTTAGTAATTATAGCTCTGCCTGTGTCTCATTCATTATGCAGTCTGTAGAAGCCATCATTACACATTACAGGAAAGAACAGCAGCACATGGCTTAAAAAGTACTCACTCGATCTATTAGCGATCACTACACAGTTGTGTCTTCGTGGTAGCCTGGGGATTATAATCCCAAACACCATAACTCTTTAAAAAATATAATGCATGGTCTAAAACCCAAAAGAAACACATAACATATCTGGGAGATACTCCGATAAAATGATCTAATTTCCTACTACCTGCAGGAAGGCATTTTTACATCTCCAAAGCAGTTTTTTTTTTTAATTAAAAAAATTTTTTTAACGTGTATTCATTTTCTGATAGAGACAGAGCGTGAGTGGGGGAGGGGCAGAGAGAGAGGGAGACACAGAATCCAAAGCAAGCTCCGGGCTCTGAACTGACAGCATAGAGCCTGATTCAGGGCTTAGACTCAAGGATCATGAGATCATGACCTGAGCCGAAGTTGGACACTTAACCAACTGAGCCACCCAGGCACCCCTCCAAAGGAGTTTTAATCAACTCCTCAATTCAATATCTAGAAAATGCTATTTGTTATAAAGAAGAACAATTCACTTCACCCTATACTTAATTGAAGTCTTATTCTGTGGCAGCACACTGTAAGATAATGCGGTTACGAGAACAAATAAGAAGTTAATTAAATAAACTATTCCTTTATTCATAATTCTACACTTTTTTTTAAACCTTACTATTACCAAGCATTGAGCTATGTCCTGAGAATACACGACACCTGACCTCAGCTCCGTTTTTCATTCGAGAGTGTTTACAACGCAAGGAAGTTTTGTTTCACCATCTAATGTGGCACATACTCATAAATGAAGGCCCAGGTAAACATGCCAAACATACATTTTCTAACACCATTATTTTTGTCATCTTCCTCTTGTTCGTTATCACACCTGCATCTTGATGTAATGAGACAAGGTGTCCTACACCAGTATCTTTTTATATCTTTCTTGCTCTTCAACAAAAAAAAAAAAAAGGAAAGAAAGAAAAACATCTAATGTATTTTGCACTTATTGTGTGCCAGACATTGGCTAAGTGCTTTATAGGGTTTGAATCTTTAAATCCATCTAAAAACTATATCAAGTAACAACTATTATCATTTTAATGTAATGAGAAGAAATTGAGGTTCAGAGTGATTTACTAAATCCCGTGGGTTAACCAGGCTATTAAGAGGCTCAGCTCAAACTCAAACGCAGGTCTGTTATATAAGATGGTGATACAAAGGGAAGATCTTCCCATATCCATACCTTCTGTATAAAGTCTTCCCAAGTTGGGGCAGTTTGAGCTGATTTTTAAAAGAGTTGGATCAGTAATTCTCTTTTCCTTTTCAATCACTGCTCAGATGAACAGATAGATGGATAAATAAGTAGGTAGAGGTAGATGAGATAGATGGATATTAGATGATAGATGATAGATAGATAGGTAGATAGATAATGTACTTGTCCCTGAATTAAAAATTGGCCAACATCACTTTTAGTCAGAGATGTGTCCAATGTATGTAACCCCTCCATGTTGTTTTTCCCATCTATAAAGTCTTAATTCCATCCTTGCCTAGTTTACATCCTCACTTTCAAGAGGATAAAATGAAGCTGTTTGAGCCAGCACTCTGGACATAGGAAGAAGACGCTCAAGCATCATCAATAAAAACAAGGGGGAGTGGGGAAAATGAAGGACAGAAAAACTGTCAAGCCTGATATCTCTGAAGTGTTATAATTTCAAAAGGCTAAGGCAGGGTTAGATGCTGTCAAATAAAAAGCTTTGTTCTGTGAAATATTTATTCCCGGAAAACCTTTCAGCAGAGTAAACAAAAGATTCTGTCTTTAAAGAGGAAGCAAAAAAATTGTAGGAAGTGATGGAGTGTGGTGGTTAGGGAAACAGACTTCCATGTCAGCTGTGCCTCCCTTCAATGGGATTGGCCATTTCATTATCTACAGGACTGGGAAAGTTGTGTAAGTTCTCAAAGCCTCACTATCCTTTCTATTGCACAGAATAATAACAACTACCTGAAAATATGGTTGCAAAAACTAAATGCAAATAATGTATGCAAGGGCTTGGTCTTGTGTCAGGCACTTGTGTCTGGCACCTAGAAAATGCTCAATAAATGGTCTCAGCAATGCAAAACGTTGGATGATTTCCTACCACAATAGTCATACTGTTTGTTTTTTTTTTCCACTGTGGGCCAAACCTGAGTGATTTCAGGCCATTTAAGGTGAATCAAGAACTCAAGCAGACAGAAGGGCTAGAACAATCGTGGCAAGTTTGTCAGACTGGAACAAAGTAAATGAGCAAGGAATGAGGGAGAATGTCCCAGGCCAGATGCACAGAGGCTGTGTGATTCGGGAACAAGAATCATTCAGTTCCATTTCAAATGGACTAGGGAAGAGAGGTCATGAGGACAACGAAGATCTAGTTTGACAATAAAAGGCATTGCTTGGAATCTTCAAGAAAAGAAATCCTTAAGATGAAAGAAACCCTTTTGGGGATGTAAGACTATGTAAGCTTCTGAGTGAAGGAATGGGAATACTCCATTTTGTTCAGGACAGACTTGCTTAAACCTGCTTTCCTGGTGTAATTATTCACGGTGCTCTGAAAGGGTCCAGGTCCAGGCAGTTATACACAATCCCCTACTCATGAGACCTGACAATAAAGGGGGTCTCCTTGGAGGATTCCGATGAGATTTTCATGGGAGTGAGAGCAACAGATCCTCAAATAATGTGCTGAATGCTTCAGAGGTTTTGCACTGTCTCTTAAATTCATGGTTATGTTTACCCAAGAAAAAGCCTCATATTTAGAGTCCCAGAGAACACAGCAATGCTCACCTCTTTTTTTTTAATCTAGATTATTTTCCTCCAAGATAATCGCAACAATAATTTTGAAAAATAGGTCACCTAGATTTCAAAACTATTTTGTTTCAAGCCATCTGGGGCTGAGGATGAATCTGAAATTAGCTGTTCTTGGTAGCATGGCAGAAATCCGACATAACACATTTATTTGCACATCTGCCAGCATTGCAGCATTGTTCTGGGTATTTGATATTCAGAAGATGTATCAAGAATTTGAACCTTGGAGAAACAAACTACTCAGCATTTCAATTAGGATCCGTGTGTTGTGCATACAAAGCATCACCACAGAGAATCTTGGAACATGTAATACGTGGGCTTTTAAAACTAAATGTTGCCGAGCTTTGCAAGTGAAATTATATTCTGTACGGGTGATCTCTTCCTCTGTCCCTGAGTAGTTGTTCTAAGAAAGATGGTTAATATAGACTCCTGATCTGCATCTCCAAACCCCTACCACCTTAGGTTTCCAGTCCATGCTTAGTGAATTATTCTCAACCCATAATTGACTATATATAAAGCTTTGATTAAATGGCATCTAAGAAAGCAGGTCATGTGACTCCATGTATTTCCCATAACACCCCACATAACTATAAAAAAGATTAGTAGCTTCATTTGGAATTGTTGCTGTTTGGGGGCCCTTCCCCCGCCTTGCTGGAATATTTCTTAATGTTCTCTTTCACTGTGTGCTTGTGGGGCCTCCAGTGTTGTAGTCACAGCTGCTATTATCAAAACAGAAAAAAAGAGATAGCTCCATCTCTTGTAAGAAGTGGAGTGTGCTAGAATTTAAATATGGCAATTTCTCCCCATCTGCCTTGATAGTGGATAAAACAGACAGTGGAAAAAACAGGGCTTATTGGGATCGTTCAGATGATAATAATTATAATGAGGGATACTACTACTACTGTAATAATAATAACAATAGTAACAAATGTATAAGGAACATTTTCTAGGTGCTGAAGGACTTGCCTGCATCACGTCATTAATTCTTACAAACCTGATGCAGTAAGTACTGTCATTTCTATTGTTTGAGTTAGGCAATAGGCTCACAGAGGTTTAACAGCTTGCCTGGTATCACACAAGTGCTACCTTTTCATGAGATCAGGATTTAAGCCCAGATCTGTCTGACCTTTGAATCTGCTCTTAATCTCATCCTATGATATTTCTTTTTCACAGTATGAAGTTCTGAATGCCTAACACCATCCTGCCATATGATCCTATGGTGTTATATCAGAATTTTTTTTGTCTTTGTGACACCTTTAAGGAAATATCTAAAATTAAAATCTTTATGATGCTTATAGAATTTAAAATTGCTAGAGATTACCTGTGCAAAACTGTTACTCACAATTAAATCATGGTCTGAGTGAGAATATTTTTAATTCATGAAACTTTGAGGTTCTTAAGGGGAGAGACAGTATCAATTATTTTATCCTCATTGATGACCATAAAGTTGACAGGTAATTGTCACCAAGTAATGTTTATTTGAATACATGCGAATGTAAAGGAAAAAAAAACAACAACACTTATTCATGATAACATCATTCCCTTTAGTTATGAGAGCAGTTCAGACAAGAACGGAAATGGGCAGCGTCACCCAAGCTGGGCTCTGTGTTTGACAAGGGAGCAAGGAACAAAGAAGAATGTGTGTTTTTACAGTTACGCTGTTCCAGCACTACCTCATCTTTGCCTTTTCTTATTATTATCCTTTTGTACTGGTATTTTCCATCCTGCTCTCTACGCCCTTTGTTTTCCTGCTTATTCTTGATAGAACTTTCCATCCTTGCATTTGCCACTGCTGTTTCAGCATCTTTGTAGGTAAGGTTATTGACAAAACAGATTGCTTTCCAAGAAGAACAACAGAAATTGATTTGGGGGCAAGATTTACAAACTACATGCAGATTATAACAAACTGCTAATAAACTGCTTGCTGTATATGAGTGTGAACAGAGTGTGATTTATCCTCTGTGTAAAGGGAGGAGGTATAAGGGGGGCACTGAGGGCTCTTGCAGACATGTCATATGAGGAGGAAATGCTCTGCTACAAGCAAGAGAGCTAACTCTCTCCTGCTAGTTTTGCAAGGTCCCATGCAGAGTGTAAGAGTGGAATCCCCTGAAAATGTATTCTTGTGGATCTTTATATGCCCAGGTCAGTACCCAAAAGATCCTTGCTATTCAGTTGTCCCTATTTCAGTGTGTTTCCCTCCTGCTCACCTTGGCCATATTACTATAACTGTCTTAGTTCCCTTGTCTAAAAAAAGCGGGTGGTGCAAAACTCCTATCAACTTTCAGAGTATGAAAGTGATTTTCAAGCAATGAAGCCCACTTCAAATGTTGCTTGCCATAACTACAGGTATCATCTTCCGAATGTTTTCACCAACTGAATTCTCATGTTTGCTCCTGATTAGCCTTAGTTAATAAATGGCCATCTTGAAACTATTAGTCAGTCATGATACTAAATGTTTTTAGCTGTTGTACTTTCTAGCAAACATTGCTATTGGTAATTCATTAATCACTTCTATGAAATAATAAATTCAGCACTGTGGACTAGAATGAGCTTTGATTTAGAAGTCAGGAGTTGATAATTCTGCTCTCAGTTTGGAGTCGAACTTACTACCACTCTGGGCAAGTCATTGTCCTCTTGAGCCTTAGGGCAGATTAAATCAGGCAATTACTATAAATAAATGCTCTTTCCTATCACTCATTCCACAAGCTGGCTTAAGAAAGGAATATAGTAAACTGTTTCTCACCTACAAGTCTCAAGACACATAGATCAATGGATCAGAATACAGACCCCAGAATTAAATCCACATTTATATTGTCAGTTGATTTGTGACAAAAGAGGAAAGAATATGCAATGGGGAAAAGACAATCTATTCAATAAAGAGGGCTGGTCAGCTACATGTAAAACTGGTCAGCTACATGTAAAAGGATGAAAATGGACCACTTTCTAATACCATATGCAAAAATAAACTCAAAACAGATAAAAGACCTAAATGTGAAACCTGAAACCATAAAAATCCTATTAGAGAGCACAGGCAGTAATGTCTCTGACATCAACCACACCAACATTTTTCAAGATATGTCTACTAAGGCAAGGGAAACAAGAACAAAAGTAAACTATTGGGCAACATCAAAATTAAAAGCTTTTGCACAGTGAAGAAAACCAAAAGACAATATACTAAATGGGAAAAGATATTTGTAAATGACATACCCAAAATATATAAAGAGCTTACACAATTCAACACCAAAACCCCAAGCAATCCAATTAAAAAATGACAAGAGAACCTGGATAGACATTTTTCCAGAGAAGACATACAGATAGCCAACAGACACATGAAAAGATGCTTAAAATCATTAATTATAAGGAAAATGCAAATCAAACCCACAATGAGTTATCACCTCGCACCTGTTAGATTGGCTAAAATCAAGAAGACAAGAAACAACAAATATTGGTAAAGATGTGGAAAAAAGGAATCCTCGTACACTAATAATGAGAATGTAAATTGGCACAGCCACTCTGGAAAACAGTATGGATGTTCCTTAAAAACTTAAAAATAGAAATATTATATGATCCAATAATTCCACTATTGGGTATATAGCCAGGGAAAATGAAAACATTTATTCAAAAAGATATATGTGCCCCCATATTTATTGCAGCGTTATCAACAATAGTCAAGACATGGAAGCAACCTAAATGTCCATCAATAGATAAATGGATAAGGAAAATGGGATATATATATATATATATATATATATATATGTATATATGGAATATTACATAGCTATAACAAGGATGAAATCGTGCCATTTGAGGCAACATGAACGGGACTAGAAGCTACTATGCTAAGTGAAATAAGTCAGACTAAGAAAGACAGATACCATATGATTCCCTTCATAAATGGGATCTAAAAAAATGAACAAACAAAAATCAGAATCAGAACCATAAATACAGAAAACAAATTGACAGTTGCCAGAAGGGAGGGAAGGAGTGGAGTTTGGGCAAAATGGGAGAAGGGGAGAAGGCGATCCAGGCCTCCAGTGATGGAATGAGTAAGTCATGGGAATAAAAAGCAGAACATAAGGAATAGAGTCAGTAATACTATAATAGAGATGTAATGGGACAGACAGTAGGTATACTTTTGGTGAACATAGCATAATGTAAAAATCTGTCAAATCACTAAGGTGTACATCTGAAATTAATGTAACACTGGGTGTCAACTATATTCAAGAATAATAATAATAAATCAAATAATAAAATAATCTGAGGGAAAAAAAGAATTGGGTTTTCTAGTTCATTTAACTTCCTAAATAATTAAAAGTGAATTTTTGTTTCAATCATTGCCAAGAACATTTGAGAAAGATTAATCCATTTGTTTTATAAAACATTAGCTACTAAGGAATATTTTAGAGTTCATTTTATCAAAACTCTGGATTTTGAAGATTTCTGATGTTGAGTATTTATAGATATCTTTCACACATATTTTATGTGAGCCCTATATCGTTTCAATGTTAAAATACTGGGAATACTCAGGTAACTGGTAGCAATTTAGGAAATTTAAGGTTAATACTTCACACATACTCCATACTGAGTATTATGTTTCCCAACTGAGATCCCAAGGGAAAAGAGTTTCCTAGAAGAGACACTTCATGTGATAGGGAGAGATTTGTAGTGTCCCAAGTTACTATTATTGCATGAGATAAATGATTTGTAAGACTGTCTAAGTGATCACATACCTCTTTTACTACAGAGAAGTAGTACAGAAGTAGTACAGAAGAAGTACAGATGGGCATTTGTCCTTATAGGTAAGTTATTTGCTGACTGTCTATCTGACGTCAGACCCAGTAATCTCCACTAAAGAACATAAATTTAGAGAAAAAAGCCAAAATATTTCCAGAAATATTTATTGTAATAGAAATTTTGCATGCTGTATTTAATTTTAATTTCTTATATTTAAGTACTGCCTGATATTTCAGAATGAAGATACTACCCACTTTAGTGTCAAAATATCTCCTTAATAAAATTAATTTAGAATTGAATCATATGATTATCACTATGGTTTTTCTCTGTGTCCTGTCCTAGCCTTGCTGTAACTCTGCTCTTTTGGTGCTATAAATGAGGATTATAAATAAAGAAGGATGTAACTTTTTATTTTGTCATTTTTATTCTTTTAAATTTTTTTAATGTTTTTTTATTTTTGAGAGAGACAGAGAAAGGGGGGGGGCAGGGGCAGAGAGAGGGGGAGACACAGAATCCGAAGCAGGATCCAGGCTCTGAGCTGTCAGCACAGAGCCTGATGCATGTCTTGAACTCACAGACCGTGAGATCATGACCTGAGCCGAAGTTGGACGCCCAACTAAGTCCCCAGGCGCCCCATTATTTTGTCATTTTTAGACCAACACATTCAAGTACTTTTTTCTAGAGACAGGGAGAATTTAAGAAGAAAGAACTCACTAACAAATCGCACTGAGACTTTAATTTCCCTTAACTGAGATGGCAATGATATAAATTTAGAACTGAAGTCCTCAAAGGTGGGAAATGTTACACCGAGCAGGATATTCCCATGATTCTCTTACTTTTGTAATCTTTGAAGTGTGTATTATGACCAAGAATGCATTTAAGCTGTGATAGACTTAGATTTAGTTATTTAAAATATTATACAGGAATTGGTTTCAATAGCTACTGACTGGTTTTAAGGTTCTGCTTGTAAAACATGTTTATTCTTCTACTGGAAAATAACATTCTCATTAAAGAGAGCCAGAATTCTTGATTAATTATGTGAGTGACTTACATGTCTCAGTTAATACAAGTGTCTTATTGAGCACATACATATAAATACGCTTTTTCCTCCCAAAATGTAAACATAATGAGTTTAAGCAGCAATGCCTTGAAGACAAGAGAAATTTAAGTTGTGCATTTTGTAAGAAAATTCAAGGTATGGAAATTCAATGTATAGGTCAGGAAATTACTGGATGAAGTTGTTGATTAAGAACTTGGGCACTGGAGTAAAAATAATCAGGATCAAACATTGGCTTTGCCACTTCCCAGATGTGTGACTTTGAGCCAGTTACTTTTCTAAGTTTAAATCTTCACATCAGAAAGAGTGTCATCTACCTTCCATGACGGTTACTAAGATTGAATGCGATCATGAGATGATCATAAGTAGAAGAGTGTTAATGCTAATCTTCTAACTAAGGTCAAATAGAGGATAAATGCTACAAACCAAAGAGAGATTCCAGACCAAAAAATAAGTGCTCATGTCTGTCCTGACAACAGTTTTATGACCTCTGGGTCTTCATCCAAGGATCTTAAAACAAGGGGTAGGATATAAAATGTCTGAAGGTGGAAATAAGGAGGGTTTTGTTTAGTTGATTTTGGAAAACAGACTTCAAAGGATGGTACGTCACACCTGCTCCCTAACCCTCCCCAAAAGGGAAGGGGTGAGGGAGGGCCATTCCTCTCCACCGAAGCCTAGTGAGGACCTTTAATGTGACCACTGGGAGACCTTGATATGGTCTCCCAGAACTTTAGAGGCAATGGACTTGAGTCTGGCTCTCCCCAAGGAAATGTGGAGGGAAGAAAAGTCTGGTGAGCTGCTTTTCTAGAAGAGTGGAGACAGTTCCTGCTGTAACAGCAGTCTCTCTAACAGCAGATAAAAGAATATGTGAGTTTACACTCAAGTTTAAGTCACAAGAGAGGAAAGTTGGCCAAGGGCTGTTTTTACTTACACCCAGAAGAACCACCTGGAAGGGGCAACGGAACTCCAATCGTGAGAGTCTATATGTGGGTCCTTCCAGACAACCAGCAGTGGAGTGAGGGGGTGGCCAACCAAAGGAGCAACACTGCCTGGTTCATGAGAGTAACAGCTCCAGAGGCCCAAAGAAGAGCCTCTGAAGAATCCTCAAAAAATGTCCACAAGGCAAAAGAGTAAGCTTTGAACACTTTTCTCTTGTGGAAAAAAAGAAAAGTGTCCATGAGAGAAGAGAACATGAAACCATTTTGAAACCATATCAGTTCAAGTGAAATCAACTTCTATATGCTCCTCCTTTGCCCTTTCATTTTCTGAAACTTCAACAACAGAGGAGCTGGTGGGTGAGAAAAAGAACACCCCTACACACACACACACACACACACACACAGACACACACACACACACACACTCTGCAAGAGGCTAGACTTCACTGTGGGTAGAAGAAAATCCAACATTAAATCAACTTCAGAGTCCTGATCATCCTCTGGGAATAGACAGCCTAATTCCTAAAATGAGACTATCTGTGATTTTAAAAAATTGCAGGACTTTCTATCTACTAAAACTGGCCAGAAAATTCACAGCCCCTGCCCATTTTCTGTCCAGGGTCATAGAAAGACTATGTCTAGTAGGCAAATTTTAAAGGAATAAAAAATAAAAATAAAGTTTTGAGTATGTTCCATGAGCTATACTTGTGCAAAGCATAATTGATTATAGGTATAAATACCTCTCTCTCTTTTTGTAATCCACTGGAAAACATTTTACTGCACACTAGACTCTTATCCATACAATTATATGGTGGTTTTTCATGAGTCACACTCATAATGGCACAATAGAAGAGGTGTGCTTATACACATAGTGCAGCACAATGTTATATAAGGGCAAATAGTATGTAAAGTGGAAATGTAGGTAGCACTAAGATATATTAGCTAATTATAGATTCAGAATGCAAGAAACACATTAACCTCTCAGATATAAAGAAAAAATTAAGGAGGCACCTGGGTGGCTCAGTGGGTTTGAGCGACCGACTCTAGATTTCAGCTCAGGTCAGGATCTCAAAGTCATGGGATTAAGCCCCAAATCGGGCTCCACACTGACAGCACAGAGCCTGCTTGGGATTCTCTCTCTACCTCTCTTTCTGCCCCTTCCCCTCTAGTGTGCTCTCTTTAAAATTAAATAAACACTTAAAAAAAAAAGTCTGCAGCCCAGAAATCCTGGTTTATTATTGAAAAAAGAAAGTAAAAGGAAAACTTAAGGACTGATTGCTATTACACACATAAAAAATACATTTTTTATCAGTGCATCGTGAAGCCCAAATGAACATTGCTGGGGGAGGGGAGAGGCTTGGGGAGCTAACAACCATGGCAGCTCTAACAAGCAGGTCTCATTACAGACTTGTTTCTAAGGACAGAGCCACCTTCATGAAATCTCTTTTTTCTGCTAGTTGACTTTCAGCTTTTCCCATGCTGGAACCTGGTAGTTGTCCCAATGAACCTTCTCTGCAATGCCAAGTCTTTTTCCACTGATGCTTGGCATGCCTGCATTTCCAAAAATATTTGGACATCTTAGAAGTAGTATGGGATAGTCACAATAATCCTGAAATCTTTGTCTTGCAGGCCCTTCTCTCATCTTCCAGGAACCCCTGGTATAATAAACAGGCTAAAACTAAAGCTCCAATATCAGGTTCCCCACCCCCCGCCCCCCACTATCAGAATTCGGCACGGTGACTGCTGCTACATATGGGCTTGAAAAATGACAGCTGGGCAAAAAAAATGTGTCATTATCATTACTGCAACCCCCTCCCGAACAGCAAACCTCACATACAGGACTGGTGAAGAACACTGTCTCCACAATGGGCTGTGGGGCTTCTTTTATGTGGGTAACACTGTAATATCATCATAAATCACCAGAATTGGAAGGTCCAATGAGGGGCTTTGCTGCAGCTCCTCATGGTATCCTACACAACGGACTGACTCTTCACATGGGTCACCTTCTTAAGATGGTGTTGATCAGTAGAGTCCTGTCTATTCAGGCCTGGAAGTACATTCTAGATACATCTTGCTGAAAAAAAAAATTAACTAAAATATAAACATGTTAAGCTAAATTAGTTACAGGGATATCACTACATGACATTTTTTTTTGCCTTACCTAAATACTAAAGTAATTTTAGTACTTTCTCCAAATGTAAATTAAAAACATTTGCATAGAGTATATTTTAAATAATTCTGATGAGAACTACATTGCAAAAAACTTAAGACATATAATTTTCAAAAAATACACCTTTTCAAGCTATTGAATGTGAATGTCAAAATGTTATCTCTTAGAGATAGCATTGTAGGTGGCATTTATTATGTTTCTATTCTTTAAAATTTTATTACTTCATTTTCTAAGTTTTCTAAAATGAACCCATATAACTTGTTTAATACATAAGAAGGTAAAAATTATAAATATAAGTATACACAATTTTTTCTTCCTAGAAGCAGGGAATTTTGCTCAATTCACAAGCAAATTAAGAAATCTTTTATTTTGTAATTGTCCATAAAAGTTGGTAATATATTTGTTATTTTATGAAAGAAAATACTTTGAAAGGCAACTGATAGAGATGGGCAATATTCAGTCTAGATTTTAACTTAAAGGCAAATAATTTTTCTTTACTCAAGAAATACACAAGAAAGCGTTTTCTTTCTAGCTTCAGGGAAAGCTTGTGAACTGTAATTAAGTACTGAATTAACACTACTAGTTTAGAATTAATAGTACAATCAATATCTGAGCTGGAATGAAATGTGAGCATGGGCATCAGCAAAATGGCTGAAAAGAAAGAGAATTCAAGACAAATTCCATTTGCTGTTCCAGGTCACCTAACCTTAACAATCAAGGTGACAATAGTATTAATATTGACCAGATTAGAAAAGGTTCAGCTCAAGATTTCATTTGAACACACATGTGCACGCACACACACACAAAGGCACACAATATTAAACGACAACAGCTTTGCCACATTATCAAACCATACTGCCAAACGGCATATTGTTACTTTGATATTGGATCATCTGGAACCTCGTCTTTTTGTTCCCCACAAGCCATGTGGACCATATATATTTACATTAGTGTATGGTACTGTTAGTAATTTTTTTGCCAACCTTTGGTGGGATTACAGCATGTTTATTAAGATAACTAAAGCCCCCTGAGCTGTCACAAAAGCAGGGCTAGCAAATACTGACCTATTGGCACAAATGTGCATATTATACTCTGATGCTTGTTTACTCGATGGAACTAAGATACAGCTCCCTCTCAATCCTGCCTCCCAGGATCATGCCCTCTGAGATCCTGCCCTCTTCTTAAGTCAACTCATTCTTGAGCTCTTCTGTGGCAAGGAATAAGTTTATTTTCATTTATTCATTCCTTTATTTATTCAACACCTATTTATTGAAATCCCAAAATTTGTATGGAATCATAAAAGACCCCAAATAGCCAAAGCAATCTTGAGAAAAAAGAACAAAGCTGGAGGTGTCACACTCTCTGTTTTCAAATACACCACAAAGCTATAATAATTGAAACAGTATGGTACTGGAACAAAAAGAGCATAGATCAGTGGAACAGAATGCAATCCAGAAATAAACCCACACATTTATGGTCAATTCATCTATGACAAAGGAGGCAAGAATATAAAAAGGGGAAAAGACAGTTTCTTCAACAACTGCTATCAGGAAACTGGACAGCTACATGGCAAAAAAAAAAAAAAAAAAAAAAGAAACTGGACCACTATCTTATACCACACAAAAAATAAACTAAAAATGGAATAAAGGCTCAAATGCAAGAACAGAAACCATTAACCTCCTAGAAGAAAACAGGCAGTAAGATCTTTGACGTCAGTCTCAGAAATATATATATTTTGAATCTGCCTCCTCAGACAAGGGCAATAAAAGCAAAAACAAACAACTGGAACTACTAAACTGTGAACTGTAAATAAGTACGGAATTAAACTACTGAATTAAAACTACTGAATTAAAACTACTAATTAAGTACTGAATTAAAACTACAAAGAAGTTTTTTCACAGTGAAGGAAACCATCAAAAAAGTGAAAAGGCAACAGACTGAATGGGAGATAATATTTGCAAATGATATATCTGGTGAGGGGTTAATATCCAAAATACATAAAGAACTTACACAACTCAATATAAAAACAAACAAACAAAAACTGATTCAATTAAAAAATAGGCAGAGGACCTGAATAGACATCTCTCCTAAGAAAATACACAGATAGCCCAAAAGACACGTGAAAAAATGCTCACCAACACTAATCATCAGGGAAATGCAAATCAAAACTACAATGAGCTATCATATCTGTCAGAATGGGTACTATCAAAAAGACAAGAAATAACAAATGTTGGCAAGGAAGTAGAGAAATGGGAACTCTCATGTACTATTGGTGGGAATAAAAATTGGTACAACCACTCTGGAAAACACTATGGAGTTTCCTCAAAAATTAAAAATAGAACAATCATACAATCCACCAATTCCACTTCTGGGTATTTATTCAAAGAAAATGAAAACACTAATTTCAAAAGATATAATAGAGCTCTAAGTTCATGGCAGCTGTATTTACAACAACTGAGATATGGAAGCATCCCCAATGTCCATCAACAGATGAATGGATAAAGAAGATATGGTATATACATACAATGGCATATTACTCAGCATTACTCATAAAAAAGAATGAGATCTTGCCATTTGCAACCAAACAGATGGACCTACACGGTATTATGCTAAGTAAAATAAGTCAGACAGAGAAACGGAAATACCCCATGATTTCACTTATATGTGGAATCTGAAAAACAAAACAACTTAACAAAACAGAAACATATCATAGACACAGAGAACAATCTGGTGGTTGACAGGGGCAAAAGAGGTAGGTAGATGTGTGAAATAGGTAAAAGGGATTAAAAGGTACAACCTTCCAGTTATAAAATAAGTAAACCATGGAAACATAATGTACAGCATAGGGAATGCTGCTGTCAGTAATATTCTAACAGTGTATGGAGACAGATGGTAGCTAGACTTCTGCTGGTCATCACTCATAAGGTAAGGTACATAAAGTAAGGTACATAAATGTTACTCATAAAGTAAGGTACATAAATGTTCAATCGTTACGTTGTACACCTGAAACTAACATACTATTGTGTGTCAGATATACTCCAATAAGAAAAAAAAAAAAAAAAGAAATACTTATTGGATATTTACTATGTGCCCAGTGGAAGGGAAACAACAAATGAAGTATGGCTTCCATGGAATTTACAGTCTTGTAAAAAAAAAAGGGCAGACACATAGTAACACAACAAAAATAAGCATGCAGTATGGCGGGTGGTGATAAGTGCTAAGTAGAAATAGTGAAGCAGGATAAGGGATAGAGAAATGAGGGTTTATTTATGCAGCATGGGCAAGAACGTGTGTTGGTGGTGCTCAATAAATGCCTGTTGCGTGAGCGAGTGCAACTATACACGATCTTGTATCTGTTCAGTTAGTTGGTCCTTCAAGAAGTGATGTCCTGAACTTAGCTCTGTTATCCTTTCTCCCAGGTGTTTTCATCTTAACTTTTTGAATTGTTTATCATCCTTACACTATTTTTATGTTAAGAGCAAATTAATTATTGAAATATAAATATTAATGGCTTAGAAAAATGTCTAGCACAATGCTTGGCATATAGTAGGTATACTAAAAGGCTGGTTGACTTATAACAGTGAAAACCTGAAATGGGACTGAATTTTGACTCTCCCTCTGAAATCCCACACACTATCCCAACTCTTCGTATTTAGCTTTCTCTGTGAAAAACCTTTCAGATAATAATTGTAACCATTATTGACCTTACCAGATAAGGTCAGGTTTATCTCTGTGATAAACCTTTCAGACAATAATTGTAACCATTATTGAGTTCTTACCCTGATAAACAAATGAGATGTTTTGTTAAGTCTTTAGATTATCATCTTGAGAATCCTCATAGCAACATTATGAGGGAATCACTCAATGATCCATATTCCTGTATGGATAAGGAAACACACTCAGAGAGGTTAGGTGACCCACTCTGCATCACACAGCTAATATGAGGTATGAAAGGTTTAGAGCCAAGGCTATCTGATTTGAGCTGAGCCAACGTTCATCACTCTCACATACACTGTCTAAATAAATTTTATATTATTTATTTAATTTGAAATAGCTTTTACGTAGAAAGCTGTTTAACCTGTTAAACAAAAATTGCTCATGGTACTTGAATAATAGTACTTGAGCGGGTGTGTATATGGAGGAGAAATGCTTTCTTCTAGTTGGAATCTGTGTGATCCTCACAATAGAACGCAAGCATTAGACTTGACCTCAAAGAAAACTAATAGCCCAGATATTTTAAAAATCTCTTCTGTTCATTGATGAGATGAAGTTGAGGTTGGGCAAGACAGAAACCCAGATTAGTAGATTATTCTTACTGTCTCTCCATTATCTTAGACAATCATTCATGAAAGAGCTACTTGATTAGACAGTACAGTGCTACATCAATTTTTATTTGAGAATATTACACATAGCACCTAATATCCTAATCAATGCAGGGAATCTGTCTAGGGGATTTGTCTACCTTCTCTTGTTTTTGGTCTAGGATATTACATTCTAATTGGCTCTAGTTTCCTTGTAAACTCTCCAGAGCTACCAGAAGGCCCTTGAAGCCTCAACCATGTAGTAATATTCTTCTCCAAAAGGCTCAGCCTCAAAAAACAGAACAGAAATTCATGCTCCTCTGAGGAGGCTGGCATTTTTCCAAGGTTAATCAAAGCCTGAATTCAATATCCCTCCCCTGCAGCACCCAGCCATTTCCCTCTCTTGGTCTCCCTCTGTCTCTTTCCCTCCTTCTTTCCTCCCTTCTTTCCTTCTTTCTTTCCTTCCCTTCCTTTCTAGCAAGTTGCCTCGTTTGTTTTTCAGAGAAAGAAGACAAAGAAATGAGCCCACAGAGAATTGGCCTGACTCCAAAGGGTAGTTGGAGATACCAAGGAGAAGACTTAGGATGGCTAAAGAAATTTTTTCCCAGACTACTCTTGGCAAAGCAAACCAAGCCTTCCCCAGCTTATCATGCCCTATTTTGTGACGACAGTGGACACTATGCTCATGATAAGGAGCCACCAGGTTCCAACTTGGCCCTTTGTGTGACACTATTAAGAACATGCTGAGATTCTTAAACATTCATTGTAGAAACATTCTATGATATTTACAAATAAACTGCCAAAGACTCTCAAAGGCCAACTGTATTAAAAAATGAATAAAAGTCCAAAACAATTGTGTAAAATTTGTTACATATTTTAAACCTATTTAGCTCCTCAATACGATTTTCAAAGCAAAAGATGCAAAGCAAAATAACGGTGCTGCTTACAAAAATAATTACAGTATTTATTTTATAAAAGTAATCACAGTTCACTAAAGACTTAAGTCTTGCAATGGGACAAAACTTCTGGATTTTATGATGGACGAATTTCCATCCTGTCAAGGTATCTGACTGTACACAGATCTGTACATGGACATAGCATCAAAGTTTAAATGTGAGACTCTCTTTGGAAATGAGGTCTGCCCTCAGCCCCTATTAGAAGCCCATTGAGTGCTCCCCAAACAGCAGGTCTGACAGGAAAACACAGACAAACCTTGGGGGATGAAACTTACAAACACGAGGGACCTAAGGACCGCACACTAGCAAACATGTTTGCTAGTGCAGGAAAATGAAGACTAAAATGGTCTTGAAATGATTTGGACCACTTAAGAACTCTTCTTTTAGACCCCCAAACTTTTGCATTTGTTCAATTCTGCTTGATTGACCACTCTTTGCTTTATTAAACAGAAATTACCAAGAGTAACTATCTCGGCTTGTGGTCTCTGTGTCATCTCTATAATGACCAGGGGCCGATTGTCTTTGCTGTGGCCTCAGTCTACCCAGGAGGACAAGAATGTCCATCCTTCCTTCATGACTACAGACCAACATGGAAGTTTCAGCTGTCAGGCTTGATTTTTATGGCCTTTCGTACTCCTCCCTTTACAGTTATATTTCTCACATCTGCTATTGAAACTGCAAATAATAGACTCTCCTCTGGCTTGTTCTTTTGTTTTTTCCTGAGAGCTTAAAGATTAAAGAACCAACTTTGATGGCTGTGTTTAAAAACAAAAACAAAAACATGTCTTGGAGTGATGTTATTATGAATTCCAAATACAGGACATTAACTTTAATACCTGACCTTTTATGATTTTATTTTTGTTCTCTTGCCTATTCGGTAGCATTCTGAGCCTGAGATTCATTATCCATAAACTGTGCATACAATTTTGATAAATATTAATACAGTCATGTAGTATAATAGAAATAGATGATATGCCCTTATACTAATACAGACAGGCATTTATAGTTATTAATGTTTGTGATTAATTGTTGTGTTAAAGACAGATGGGATTTCCAGAGAGCTGAAGTCTGGGGAGGTGATATTGGATTTTGAAATTCTGAGGGTATACAATCCAAGTTGAAAAAATCCACAATAAATATATAGTTAGAAAGAAGTGGATGCTTTCATTTATCAGACTCAGCCAGAGGAAATAGGTGTATGTTCTCAGGATTCCTTGGAGCATCCAAGTTATCCTAGCATAACAAGGCTTCACCAAACTTCATGTCCTGATTAATGGCCTTTCGTTCAGATGAATCTGGTAGAGGTATTTTCTCATCTAATTCTCCCTAGAAAAAAGCCTGATGACCTGAGTTCTATCCAGGGATTAAAAAGTAAGAATAGAATAAACACAGAGATAGACCTTTCATCTGACAGAAGAACCATTTTATGAAGTCAACTGTGCACCTGAGACTTTAGATGGTCTTATGCTTTATAAACTATTATTTATATATAAACATATGTAAATATAATATAAAGAAACAAATGTATGAATGAAAATATACAATTTATAAATATATATATTTATGCAAAACATTGATCATGGAGCATGAAACATGTAAAGTGTTCAAGAAAAATTAGCTAGTCTCATTAGTGATTATCTGCCAAAATATCAACGAATTACACTACTCTGTATTTTCTTCCATTTTTATTCATTCATTCAGTAGCATAAAGATAAACACTTTTTGTTTCTGTAAAAATGATTATTACTCAGAAATTCTCATTTACTTACAGTTGAGGCATTATTGCTGTTCACATATTTGACTTTATAATGGCTAACCCAGTAGTCCATTGGTTTGCTTCAGCATAGCTTGTTTTATGATTTCTATGTCTTTAAACATTTATAAGCCAATTACTCTGCTAATAAAAAAAATGAAGTCACCAAATGGGCCAGTGCCCATAAGTTAGTGCTTTAAGGCAGAAGATTGAATTTTTCTCCTAATAGCCTAGGACCAACCCTCCATGCAGAAAAAGCTGTCTTACGTGTTCAATGCTTATTAACGATGAGGCAGCACTAGGATTTTAAGGATGTGAAAAAGACTCCATGTAAGTACAAACGCCCCCCTACATGCCCACATACCACAGAGCTGGCATTATTTTACCCAGTAGAGTCACTATGAGTTCTTTTGAAAAACAAAGTCCTTATCAACTTTGGTGATGCCATGGTGGAACCAGAATAGGTTGTGTAATCAAGCACAGGAAAATGAACTGCTCCCCATTTCTCTGCTGGGGATAAAGGCCAAAAATCATTATGCCTATAAACATCACTGTCTGAGAAAGTGCTTCAAACATCACTTCTACCTAGATCCCGCGAGGTTCTGTTCTGAGGGTAAACAAGTTGAAAACCAAAAATTATGACAATGAACCCAGCTGGCCTGAAAATACAAGGATGCTAACAATAAAAACTAGTCATTACCAAAGATGTAAACAAACAGCTGATGTCCTCTTCTGATGTGGTCTCATGGCCACCTGGTCTACCCTATCAGATGTCATGTGAACCAAATGAGTGGGCTTTTCCTTGTCTCCTCTTTTCCAGCCTCTGCTTCCTGCAACCCATCTTCAAAGGGCCATGGAAGTTATTGCCTGACAGTGTCTCTTTGTACTCACAATCAGTAAGTGACTTCCCCTTATCAGATCTCTTCATTTTATTTAAACCACTCCAAAGTTCAATCCTAGACTATCTTTTCTTCAGGCTTATTGTCCCAGACTCTTCCCTCATCCTTTGTTCCATCCAAATTGCGCTCTCACTATTTTCCAAATAGGTCCTGTGTCTTCCTGCCTTTGTATTTTTGCATAAGCTGTTGACTCTGTCTAGAATGTCTACACACAAAAATGCCCTCAGAGCCTGGGTTTGCTTCACTATTTACTTGCTGATGTATATTCTTCAAAGAGCATCTCATAGATGCTACCTCCTCTGAGGAGCCATTTTCCCGTACATTATTATCCGTAACAAAAACTGCAAACATTTACTGAATGTTTACAGTGCACTAGGCACTCTGCTAAAGGTTTCACAGACTTGAGTAACAAATGAGAAAAGTATAGCCTAGTGTTGGAAAGTGCAGAATGCCAGGGTTCAAATCTTGGTTCTACAGATTATTTGCCGATGAACTTAGGAATGCCTGCACTTTCTGTGTGTATGGTGTTGTCATGTGTAAAATGGAGACAGTTATAATGGAGTTAATACCTAATAAAGTTTTTATAGGGATTATGTGAAATGATACACATAAAGCCCTTAGAACAATTCCCAGCACACTGTCATTACAATATAAATAGCTGAGGCTGCCATTATTGTGCCTCACAATATGCTACAAAGTGGAAGTTCTCATTCTTCCCATTTAAGAGATGAAGAAACTGAGGCTCGCTAATGTTGAAAAACATGTCCAAAGTTACACAGCTAACAGGTGACAGATTCAGAACATACACACAAACCTGTCAACTCTAAACCTTGATCTTCTGTTTTGCAATACGGGAAGACTAGCTGTGTTTGTTTTCAATCCAGTGCTTCCCCTGACTGAAATTTCAACAACAAACACCGTGTTTGCTGACACTGACTGGGTGCTCACTATTTGGTATGTATCAGGCACACTACTCAACACTTCATGCATTACCTCATTAACTTTCACAGTGGACTTAGCTGGAGACCATCTTTGTCCTCGTTTTTTAGAGGAGGAGACTGCTTTTGAGAAACTTGTTCAGTCACACAGCTTATAAGTGACACAGCTAGGACTCACACGTCCGACTCTTACCAAAACAATACTCCACCTTGCTTTTAGCTGAAATGATTCCTTTACTCCTCTGTTCTTCCAGTTCTCGTAGCAGAAACTGTGTCTCTGTCACTGGGCACTTTGTTGCTTATGCTTCTGTCTGAGGCCGCTGCCAACCTGTCAATCACCTGAAAAGCTGGACCCTGTCCCATTCACATTGCCTGCCTAACAGTGTCTTCCAAGTAGTAGAAGCCTAAGGAAATCTTGGACTGAATGGAACTTCATGTTGAAACTTGGATCATAGAGAATCAAATGTTGCACAGAAAATATTTTGCATATATGCTGACACTTTAAATTATAATAACAAAGGGCTTGAATCCAGTTCTCTAAGAATGACTAATGAATGAGAAACAACTTTCACATTAGTTAAGAGACTCAGCCTTGAAACTGGATTGAGCTGGAATCAAGCCCCAAGCTTATTAACATTTTTGCTTGCTTTACTTACCCATTCCAAACCTCAGTTTCCTCATCTATGAACAGAAGACTAATACCTCCCTCTTAGGGTTTTTGATATGACTAAGTGAAAACATTCATGAAAGCTACTTAGCATTGAAAGGGCGGGCCTACGCCAGCTGACTCCATCTTGTTCTGTGTCCTTCACCTTGACCACAAGCCTCCCCTTGAGTAACCACCCCCCCTCACCTGCCTAACAGGACTCGGACCCTTCCCCAGCCAATCGGCTGAGGCCATAGCCATTACCTCACCAACTGCCCCTAGGCCCCAATAAAACCTTTGTCCTTTTGAAACTCGCTCTCTCTCCCTGGTATCTTACCGCTGCGTCGGTGCAGGTAGGGGATTGAGCTCGAGCTAGCTCGAATAAAGGCTCTTTTGCTTTTGCATCGGACTCGGCTCCCTAGTGGTCTTTGGGGATCATGAATTCTGGGCATAACAAGCATGGTGACTCATACATGGTAACCACTCAGCAAAGTTTGCTTGATAAATAAAATTTTTTAAAGTTTTTAATTTATTTTTGAGAGCAAGAGAGAGAACACATATGCACACAGGAGAGTGCACGAGCAGGGGAGGGGCAGAGAGAGAGGGAGAGAGAATCCCAAGCAGGCTCTGCCCTGTTAGTGCAGAGCCCCACGTGGGGCTGGATCCCATGAACCATGAGATCATGACCTGAGCCAAAATCAAGAGTTGGACACTGAACCAAGTGAGTCACCCAGATGCTCCTAAAAACTATTTTTAAAAGTCAAATAATTAAAAGAATAGCTCCTTGATCATTCAAGTGATTTCTCTTGTTGAGATCTAAAATCTTCCTGAAGGAAGATCACAAATATTATGAAATAAACTTCAGTAAAGGTGAAAGAAAAGAAAATAAATAACTCTCCAGGAAAAGGTGCCCTGAAAGGACAATGCATGTGAGAAATGGCAATAAAGCAGGCCATTTTGTGGTAAACAGCTTCATTCTTAACCCAAGGGACACAATCTCCAGAGGGTACCTTTGTGTCGTTACAATGTATCATGAAGGCCCCAGGAAGGCCCCACAGTGAGGGTTTCCCTTTGTTCTCAGGTCACACTGAAAGAGTGAATTTCACTGTAGTACTCATTTGGAAACTCCCATCTCCAATTTACTGAGTTGCAAGACTGAGATTGGGTGAAAAGTATTACAACCAATGAGAAAAAGAGTAAGCACAGGTTTCCCAAGGAAGATAACACTCATATTGCAAGCAAATAGAAATATATATATATATATATTTGTGTATATATATATTTGTGTATATATATATATTTGTGTGTGTATACACATAGCAACATATATATGCATATACATATATATACATTAAGCAACAAAGAAGTTGGTATTACATGAAATTGCAGCATTTAAAGATTCCTGACTGAACTGTGATTATGGATTGAATTGTGTTTCCCCCAAATTCCTATGTTGAAGTTTTAATCCCCAATGTGATGATATTTGGAGATAAAGTTTTTAAAGAAGTAATTAAGGTGGGGTGCCTGGGTGGCTCAGTAGGTTAAGGGACCGATTTAGGCTCAGGTCATGATCTCTTGCTTCCTGAATTTAAGCCCACGCAGTTCATGAGTTTGATTCCTGCATTGGCCTCTCTGCTGTTACCGTGGAGCCCACTTTGGATCTTCTGTTTTCTTCTCTCTGCCCCTCTCCTGGCCTCTATCTATCAAAATTAAACATTTAAAACAAAACAAACAAAAAAAGAGGTAATTAAGTTTAAAGGAGGTCATAAGGATGGGACCTATTAATCTGATAGGACTGGTGTCCTTACACGGAGAGGAAGACACTCCACATGCACAGGGGAAAGACAAAGTGAGAGGCAGCCTTTTATAAATCAGGAAGAAAGGTCTCACCAGGGACCAGATGTGCAGGCAACTTGATCTCAGACCTCCAAAACCATGAGAAAGTGAATTTTCTGTTCTTTAAGCCTCCCAGTCTATAGTATTCCATTATGATAGCCTAAGCAAACTAATATACTAATATATATATTAAATGATTTCTTGTCCTCCTATAATAATAATGGTTACATTTTTCCAATGAAGAGTCAGAAGGGTTTATTAGATAAAGGACTTTCGTGTCTCTTTCAAGTCAAGGAGTCCATTTGGGAGCTGTAGTTTGGATCTTCTACCTTTGATACTTCGGAAAAAAGGGAAAAAAATTAATACTCCCACACATAACACTTGTTTTATAAAGTATCTCTTTACTAGGAATCACTTCCCCACGTACTTCCCTCCAGACATTAAGCAGGGGCAAAGGGCCACAGTGAGACAAAGACCAGTCACACAGCAGAAATCAACATAAACTTAGCAATGATACAGGCTGTTTGTTACATGGATTTTACTCTTTGTCCTTCTGAAATTTAAATTCTTTCTGGTTGGGAAAAATCTGAGAATTCCACCTTTTTAGGCTAGGCACACCTGGCAATTTTTGGTCAAGGAGGGCAGAACAAGCCAGGGCCTGCACTGACTGATGAGACTCTCCTGACCTTCTGGAACTACAGGCTTAAAGGGGTGTTAGGGTTTATACTGATTGAGAGCATTTGTTTATTCATTCATTCATTCTTCCAAAAAGTATTTTTTGAAGCCTCCTCTGTGTCTGGTACTGGACAAGGTTCTGGGGAAACATACAGCCTCAGTCTGCCACCAACTAGTATGTAAATACAGACAACCATATGAAATCAACCACATTAATAAATAAGGTGTTTTCTGATGAGGGTTAAGTGTTGAAAAGATCATCAAACATAGTAATGAGTGACGTTAAATTGTCATTGGAGTGAGTCTGGAACTGTGGTCACACTAAGACGGGGGAGGAAAATCCAGGGCAATAGGTACCACGACTCTAAGTTAGGAATCAGCTTGGTGTGTCTGAAAATCAGAGGCAAGGATGGCATGGCTGGAGGGACAACAGGCACTAGATCAAGAGGGCCAGGCAGAACATAATCAGGAGAGTTGAGGATGTATTCTTACTGCTTTGAGAAACCATAGCAGGGGTTTAAGCAAAGTGAGTCTAACTACAGACATTGGACCCACAGGCCAAATCTGAGCTCTCAGCCTGGTTTTATAAATAATGTTTGTTTGGGGCATAGTCAGGCCCAGAGCTTTAAGTATTGTCTGTGGCTGTTTTTGTGCCATGAGGGCAGAAATGAGTGGTTGCGACAGAGACTGTAAAGCCCAAAACACCTAAAATAAATCTACTATCTAGCACTTGACAGAAAAAGTTAGATCTAGTGGAAGCAGGGAAAGCAGTCAAGAGTCTGTTGTCAAGAGCCATTGGAGAGGCGATGATGGCTTGGACCAGAATGGTTGGCAAAGGTACAGACGTGGGGAGGTAGATAGATCTAGGGCATGCTTTGCAACAAAAGCTGACAGAAGGGGCGTCTGGGTGATTCAGTCGGTTGGGTGTCCGACTTCAGCTCAGGTCATGATCTCGCACTTCACGGGTTTGAGCTCCATGTCGGGCTCTGTGCTGGCAGCTCAGAGCCTGGAGCCTGCTTCCCATTCTGTGTCTTCCTCTCCCTCTGCCCTTCTCCCACTCGCACTCTGTCTCCCTCTCTCTCAAAAATAAATGAAACGTTTAAAAATAAAAAAAAAAAAAGGCCAACATTTATTAAAAAAAAACCTGACAGAATTAAAGAATTAAACATGGTGGGGGATAGAGGAGAGGATAGACAGAAATCAAAATATTCCTAGCTTTTTGGCATGAGCAACTGAATGGATAAGAAGGTCAAGCTACATTAAGGAGTTCTAGACTGGGAGTAACTTCGCGGGGCAGGTGAGAATAAAGAACTATTGGAGAATGTTCAGTTTGAAATGCCTTTTTACAAGTCCTGCCCGTTACTTTTGTTTTTTCAGTCCAGTGTAGTGATTCTCGAAATAACCAATGACTTTCCCTTCCTCGTTCCACAACACAAACAAAAGCCACATGGCCAGGAAAATGACAATGGACATTTCCTTGGATGCTCAACTATAAACATTCTGCAGGCAGGGACCATGCCAGTATTGCTCACCACTGTATCTCCATGCCTAGCCCAGTACCTGCCACATAGTAGGAGCTTAATAAATACAGGTTTTGAAAGTGAATTGAATAAACAATCACCAACCATTTACTAAGAACTTACTAGAACCTCAGTAACTTGATGAAGTACTTCACAAAAATTACATTATACCAATTCTACAAATTTGGAAACTGAGACTTGGAGAAAGGGATCACAAACTCAAATGCCTGTCCTACAGCGTTGAGTTAGGAGATATAAATGGGTGAAAGGAACCGTGTACTGACTGATGAGAACTAGTACAATGATGTTCTTCCTTACGCAATCCATTCAATGGCTTATTAGCTGTCACTAAGCTTTGCTCTTTAAAAAACCACCACCCAATATTGCCAGCTCTGAGTTCCCAGGAGAAGCTGGAAATCAAGTTTATTTCATAAATGTAAGATCTCTCAAAGAAAAAAAAAAAGACAATGTCCTAGAGGAAGCACTAAAAAATCTAGACCTAGCAGGCACCACTTGCAGTTTCCTTTATTCACCATCTTTCCAGTGGAGAGAAAAAGCTAATCCACTCCTTAGTAATTATTGGTGAATCTGGTGTAACACACTGTCCCTGTGTGCTCAGCCAAATGTATTTTTTGTTGAAGATGTTTCTTATAATAGCTTAGGGTTGCACTAGGCACTTGCTTTTTGTGTCTCAAACACTGTAGCCATTCTCTGGTGTTTGAACATCTGCCTGATAACTAGAGTGAAAGCCCAAATCATCTTGTGCAAGTGGCTAATGAATTCATGTAGTCCTCCTAATGCAATGATGCAACTAGGCTGACCTCCCTGTGCCAACAAGCCCTGCAATTTTAGAACTAAAGATATCGAATGCTTGCTTGCTTTCCTTTTCTTTCTTTCTTTCTTTCTTTCTTTCTTTCTTTCTTTCTTTCTTTCTTTCTTCCTTCCTTCCTTCCTTCCTTCCTTCCTTCCTTCCTTCCTTCCTTCCTTTCTGTTAAGATTCATTCTTTGTTACTAAGTCTGGTTTTTGGAGACTGGGTATCGTCCTGATGATTCCAACTTAAGTTAATTTCATACAAGCAGGAGATTAAAAAATGCCATCACTGGCTTATCATTTCAATTTTAGCACAACAACCTCTAAAAAATGTAACAAGGAGGGATATGAGATGTTTAAAATATCTAACAAATTCAATTTGGTGAACAATTACTAAATGCCAATTATATGCCAGGATCTGTGCTAGGTCCCAGGATACGAAATGAACAGGCCATTGCCCCTGCCCATGAGCACTCATGTTCCATTGGGGGAAATAGATTCATAAATAACAATAGATTGAAACACATGCTATAATAGAAGGATTACAAATGCTCTGGGAGCTTAAATAAAAGGATGATTAATAATGATTTCATGGGGGCAGAGCTGAGAGAAGTCTAGGTCAAGGAAAGCTACATAGGAAAGGTTACAATTTAGCTCTAACTTAAAGATGGCTGGCAGTTCAGGGAGGTGCATTCTGGGTAATACAAGCTAATATCTATCAAAGATTTACCATGAGTAAGGTACTGTGCTGAGCATTTACACTTCATTCTTCACAACAACCCAATAAGTTACACATGTTTTACATATCTATTTTTCAGGTTAAGAAACTGAGGCCCAGAAAAGTAAAATAGTTTAGCCAGGGCCTCACAGCTAGTTATTGACAAAACTTGTACTCTTTCATGTCCACATGACTTGAAAATCTGGGTTTTTTTTTTCTTTAGATTTTTTAGGGGCACCTGGGTGGCTCAATTGGTTAAGTGTCTGACTTCAGCTCGGGTCATGATCTCACAGTTCATGAGTTTGAGCTCCACATCAGGCTCTGTGCTGACAGCAGGGAGCTTGGAGCCTACTTCATATTCTGTCTCCATCTCTCTGCTCCTCCCCTGCTCATTCTCTGTCCCTCTCAAATGTAAAATAAAACAAAAAATTTTAAATAAATAAAAAATTTTTAATGTTTATTTACTTTTGAGAGAGAGTGAGCAAGGAAGGGGCAGAGAGAGAGGGGGGACACAGAATCTGAAGCAGACCCCAGGCTCTGAACTATCAGCACAGAGCCCAACGTGGGGCTCAAACCCACAAACCACAGGATCATGACATGAGCTGAAGTCAGATGCTCAACCAACTGAGCCACCCAGGTGCCCCGAAAGCCTGACATTTTAAATGTTATACTCAATCACTAGGTAGGATAAGCAGTATGCAGACAAAAAAAAAAAAAAAAAGTGACGATTAGCAATTAGTCCATTGTAAGTAGAAGATAGCTTGTATTTATGTGTGTTGGAGTGGAAGGTACAGGTAAGGAGCTGCTGTGAATGTTCAATATAAGACTTGTAAACTGGGTCCAGACTTTAAGATTGAAGAGTTGGAGCTTCATAGGCAAGTAAGGATTCTGGATGCTTGAAAGAATCAAAATAATATGATCAAGAATGAGCTCATTAGATAAATCCAGGAGTTCTGAAGCAGCTTTGGAGAAGCCAAAGGCTAGAAAATCTATAAAAAGTTTACTGAAATAGTCCAGACAAAATATGATGGTCTAAACTCAGGTGTGGGCAGTGAGGACAAAGAAGATAAGGATGCATCAAGTTGTCGTGGAGGGAGAATCAACATGATTTCCAATGGACTGATTGGAGAGATGAAGGAGAGGTATCATGGGTGACACTAGGAATTCTGGCTTGAATAACTGGGTAGGTGTTGATGTGAAGTTTGGGACATAAGGGGAAGGACCATGGACGTTCAAGTTGATAAGTCAAAGAAAATAATTGGTAATATAAAAACTTTCCTGGGGTGCCTGGGTGGCTCCGTCAGTTAAGCATCCGACTTCGGCTCAGGTCATGATTTCATGGTTCATGAGTCTGAGCCCCACGTCAAGCTCTGTGCTGACAGCTCAGAACCTGGAGCCTGCTTCGGATTCTGTGTCTCCCTCTCTCTCTGCCCCTTCCTTGCTCATGGTCTGCCTCTCTCTCTCTCAAAAATAAACATTTAAAAGAAAAACTTTTCTTAAAAACATAGTTTTAGGAGCCATAAGAAAGGAAAGATCACCTGTACCCAGGCAGAATGTGGCCATGAGAGGAAATGAGGACCTAGGCACAGTAGCAACACCAGAGTTATACTCACACATGGATGTTCACAGTAAGGTTTAACCTGACAATAAACATGATTCTTCCCAGTGCCTCTGTAATGTTTTTACTAATTGTCTGAAATTAACCAAGGCTGAGTAACTTTTTTTTTTACAAGTCCATGTATAAGTATTTAATGGCTGCCGGATCCAAGCATCACTGATACCTCAGGATCAGTATATGGAACATATTCCAACTGGAGACCCATAGTCAGACTGAGATCATTTAATTGATCTACATCTCTGTGTATATTGTATACAGCTTTAATAAAAACAAACATAGGTTACTGACAAACATCCATATGAAAGTATCATAAACAGATGAGTATATCACTGCAAAGAGAAGGGACCCATTATAAATATTATATTTTATTATTTTAGACAGAAAGCGTGCATGAGAGAAGATGGGCAGAGAGAGAGAGAGAGAGAGAGAGAGAGAGAGAGAAAGGACGCATCTTAAGCAGGCTCCACACTCAGTGAAGAGCCCAACATGGGGCTCAATCCCACGACCCTAGGATCACGGCCTGAGCCAAAATCAAGAGTCAGATGTTCAACCGACTGAGCCAGCCAGGGCCCTTTAAATGATTTTTTGAAAAAGGAATGGTCACTGTAACTACTAATGTTCCAACTTTAGTGAATTAAAGGAAAGTACAATGCTTTGAAAGAATTACTTCTTAAAGCATCTTACAGAAGAATTCTATAGAAGACAATTTGCATTTGTGTTGTCTTTACAGGAGAAATCATTTGTCAGTAAATGTCAATAAAAAACAATAGGGAGGCTCTTGCCCTCACCTCTTACCCTGGTACGTGCAGAGATTAGAACATTCTAACCACTTAGCTTTAAGAATTACTACATACTTTACCTTCTCAGCTATTCAGAATGGCTTTGTTCATGAAAAGTTCTCATGGTTATAAAACATTAAACAAAAAAACCTGTCCAGCGTGATATGTTGTATTTATATTTCTTTTTGTTTGAGGAACTGAAAAAGCTTTACAAACGAGACCTAATAAATCTCTGTAAGGCAGTTGCCCGTGGGAACTCTTCACCACTGAATGGAGACTGGGGACAGGTAAAGGGAGAACAGAGACTGAGAGGAGAAAAGGAGAGTGGACATACACCCACTGTCATCTAAAGTCAACAAAGAAGCACAGGGCTGCACACATTTGTCCTCCGATAGGACTTGTCAATATAAACAACCAGTGCTCGATGCTCCCCATGTGACAGCTGCTACTTCTAGATTTTGCCATCTGTTAACACAGGTGAGCAACAGGGAACAGAACACCAAAAGTGTGGAGGGTAGGGGAGCAGAACAAGGAAGACAAGAAAAAGGGACAAATACAGAGTGCTTCCTGTGCTCAGCAAACTGTGCTGGATGCTGCCACATTTATAATAGGCACTCAGTAAATACTTATTCTCATCCCTAAATTATGCTGTGTTCAATGAACATGAGGTAGAGACTGGCAGACTTTGACATAAATGCTATAGTTTATTCTATTTGATTAAGGAAACTGGTTTTGTAGAGAAAAAGTGAATTAGAACTGCTGATCATGAAAGAAAGTAATTTATTTCAGTACTTGGAGACATGAAAGAAAGAGGGGGCACAGTGCTGGGTCAAGGTCGGTTAACATACTGCATATGCATATAGTGATTACACCCAGGTAAGACCCATTCCATTTACAGAAAATATTACGACCAAGAATGAAGAACCCAAAGGACAAGTGAAGTAGCCACTGAAGTGGCCACAGAAGTAGCCACTGGAACAAAGAATAAAAACGATCCACAAATCTTTTCCTTAGTGGAGTGGACTATTGAGGGTAAGGAAGAACTTTTCATAAATGAAGTCATTGTCCTAATTCCTGATTTTGATAGCAGAGCAGAGACTGTGATGTGGCATTAGGGAGACATCTTATGCTTTCTACGCACAAAATTAAACTTGTTCTTAGATCTTTAGAAAAGTCTAAAGAAGTCCTTTGAAAAATTATAGCTTTCACAAGACGGAAGAATTACTCAAATCAACCAAGTCAGGTATAGTATCCCAATGGCCCTGTTGTCACACAGGCCTTGGTGTGAATCCAGCCCTTATCACTTAACCTGGACCTAGGTATGTAATCTCTGACTGTAATCCAGTACTCTCTAGACCCAGGTTTCCTTTTTTATGAAATGAGTAATAATAATTAATAATAATAATAATAATAATATGTATAATATATACCTCTCAGGACAACTATCATAATGAAGTGAGACAAGGCATGTGGACATTCAGCACAGCATCTGGCAAGTGGTAAGAATTCAATATATATTAGTTTATGCTGGTAGCAATTTTTTAAATCCTGGGATGATAATTTATTAACTGTGATAATTTACCACCTATACCATTTTGAAAAGCATTCTGATGATTTTTAATATAGATAGGATTTTGATATATATATTTAGTTTTTATATCAATCAATATAAAAGTGTGTGTGTATATATATGCATATATATATATATATATATATATATATATATATATAAACACATATATATTTATATCAACCCATAATCCACAGGATCTGCTGCTTCTTTTTCTTTTCTGGAATGTATCAAATACTAATACCAATTTTTAAAAAACATTTTTTTAATGTTTAGCTATTTCTGAGACACAGACCACGAGCGGGAGAGGGGAAGAGAGCGAGGGAGACACAGAATCCGAAGCAGGCTTCAGGCTCTGAACTGTCAGCGCACAGAGCCCAATGCGAGGCTCGAACCTATAAACCATGAGATCATGACTTAAGCTGAAGTCCGACACTTAACCAACTGAGTCACCCAGGTGCCTCTCAAATACTGATACTGATTAACTTGTTTTTTCATTTCAAAATGTAAGTCATGACTTTTTTTTAACTCATGCATAAGCTATATTATGTGTTACTTAACTTTTAAGGACAAATTTATATAGTAAAATGTTATTCATCATAGACTTTATTTTAGGTAAAATAGATGCAGTAATGCACGGTTTATTAAAGATTCAGAATATGAGTCCCTAAACTTTGATTCCTCCAATTAAAATGCTACTAGACCAATTATGAGAATACAGAAGTACTGGGGTAATCAAAATAGTGCCCACTATTTCTCAAATCTGCAACCATATTGAAACAGTTGTAGAAAAGCACATGGCAATGTAACAATTAAATAATTTAAATAATTGCTGTTGGTAATGGAAAGACTTAGTAATTGCTAAAATGCACATGATAGCTAATTTTAGGAAAGGTAAAAAGCAACTTCTTTGAAAAAAAGATGCAATGTGAAACAGCAAAAAAAAACTATTTTGAAAAAACTTAGATATCCTATCGTTTATACCATATATCAAAATAAGCATCAGGTTGTTTAATGAGCTACCTAGGACTTTCAAATCACAGAAAAACTAGCTAAAATGGACTATCGGATGTTCAAAGGTGCACTTTCTAAAGTTTGAAAACATATAGACTGTAAATTACAAAGGAAAAGTCCATGAAGAAAAGGTCCAATGGAATCTACCATAAAAGCTTTAGAGTTTTATACAATGGAAATCCCAGTAGAACAGATAGATACCATATATGCATGCAAAAACTAAACAAACAAAAAAAAGAAACCAAATGCCCTAAGAGTGCCATTTGTGAGCCTGTGTGTAGTCCAGATGCATCAGCAAGATATTCCACACTCTGGCTAATGCTACTTATTGGAAAGTGTTCATCATCCACTCTGTTACTCTTGGAAACCTAACTATCTAATCATACATTGTGCCTTCTCTTGTTTTTGGTGATAAAGGACTCAAGGGATGAAGAGAAAGGCAACAACTTTGGCCTCACTTTCATTACCAGGTAAATTATTCCCAGAAAATAGTCAAGAAAAAGAGTAAAAGGGTATGTCTAGAGATTTTCATATCACATTTCATATCACATTATTTTCAAAACACATGTTGACAAAGATGTGGAGAAAAAGGAATCCTTGTGCACTGTTGGTGGGAATGCACACTGGTGCAGTCACTGTGGAAAACAGTATGGAGGTTCCTCAAAAAATTAAAAATAGAATTGCCATATGATCCAGTAATTCCACTACTGGGTATTTACCCAGAGAGTACAAAAACACTAATTCAAAAAGATATATGCCCCCCTCTGTTTACTGCAGCATTATTTGCAATAGCCAAGATATGGAAGCAACCCAGTGTCCATCCACAGATAAATGGATAAAGAAGATGTAGTATTTATACACAATGGAATATTACTCAGCAATAAAAATGAATGAAGTCTTGCCATTTGCAACAACATGGATGGATCCAGGGGGTATAACTGCAAGAGAAATAAGTTGGTCCAGATAAATACCATATGATTTCACTTATATGTGGAATGTAAGAAACAAAACAAATGAACAAAGAAAAAAAGAGACCAAAAAAGACTCTCAACTGTTGAGAATAAACTGATGGCTACCAGAATGGAGGTGGGTGGGGGATGGGTGAAATAAAAGATGGATTAAACGGATTAAGGAATGCACTTGTCTTGGGGCACTTAGATGCCTCAGTTGGTTGAGCATCTGACTCTTGATTTTAGCTAACATCATAATCCCAGAGTCGTGGGATTGAGCTTCACATTGGGATCTGCATTGAGCATGGAGTCTGTTTACAATTCTCTCTTCCTCTACCCCTATTCCTCCCTTGTGTGCTCTCTCTCTCTCTCTCTCTCTCTCTCAGATTTAAAAAAGGAATGCACTTGTCTTGATGAGCACTGAGTAATGCACAAAACTGATGAATCAATATATTGTACACCTGAAACTAACACTGTATGTTAACTATACTGGGATTTAAAATAAAATAAAATAAAATAAAATAAAATAAAATAAAATAATAAAATGTTCATATCAATGTTATCTAATAATGAAAAACAAAAGAAAATAAAGGAAGGAAGGTAGAAGGGAATAAAAAAAGGAAAGAAAGAAGGAAGTGAGAGAGGGAAGAGATCAAGGGAGGAGGAAGAAAAAAAAAAAAAGGAAATGACCTGAATGTCCAAAAAACAAATGGTACATCAATGAAATTAATGGTTAGTTTTAAAGGTAGTTTTGCGGACCACATAGGTAGTTACATGGAGAAAGGTTTCTGCAAACCCTAGTGTAGGGGTGTTCACCCAGCACATATGTGAGTGCCTCCTCAAAGTAAGAGAAAAGAACATTCCAAGAAGAGCACATCTGAGAAACAGAGAGGGGAGCACATGAGGAAGAGACTAGTAGAATTTGACATTAGAAAGGTGTGTGAGGTCATGGGGCGCCTGAGCGGCTCAGTCTGTTGAACATCCGACTTCGGCTCAGGTCAGGATCTTGTGGTTTGTGAGTTCGGCCCTGCATCGGGCTCTGTGCTGACAGATCAGACCCTGCAACCTGCTTCAAATTCTTTGTCTCCCTCTCTCTCTGCCCCTCCCTTGCTCATACTTTGCCTCTGTCTCTCATAAATAAATAAATGTTAAAAAAAACATTTTTTTTAAACGAAAGGTGTGCGAGGTCAATTTGTAGGACTATATAACTTTGACAAGAAGTTTGTCTTTTTCCATTGTTCTAAAATGAAAGTTGTGGTCTGGTTTATGTTTCAAAGGACTACTCTGTTTTCTGTGAGGAGGGGAGAGAAGCAGGCTATCCCACCAGTGGGTTCTTGAGATTGTTCCAGCAGGAAAATGGTGGCTTCAACTAAGAAGAAATACAGATGGAAAAGTAGGCCAATTTAGGGAATGTTTTGAGGTGAAATAATAGAATTGTTAATAGATCAGATGTGCAGTGTCAGGCAAAGGAATCAAAACCAACTCCATAAATTGGCTTTAAAAATTTAGAAGATATTGGGGCACCTGGGTGGTTCAGTTGCTTAAGTGTCCAACTCTTTTTGGTTTTTTTAATGTTTATTTACTTTTGAGAGAGAAAGACAGAGACAGAATGTGAGCAGGTAAGGGGCAGAGAGAAGGAGACACAGAATCCGAAGCAGGTTCCAGGCTCTGACCTGTCAGCACAGAGTCCGATGTGGGGCTCGAACCCATGAACCAAGAGATCATGACCTGAGCTGAAGTCAAGACACTTAACTGACTGAGCCACTCGGGGGCGCCAAGTGTCCAACTCTTGATTTCAGCTCAGGTCATGATCTCATGGTTTGTGAGTTCGGGCCCAGCATTGGGCTTGCTGCTGTCAGCGCAGAGCCTGCTTCAGATCCTCTGTCCCCCTCAAAAATAAACAAACATTTAAAAAAAGTTAGAGGATATTAATGCCATTTACTACAATGGAGACTGGGGAAGGATGAGTCTGTGCTCAGTGTGACATGCATGTAAGTCAAGAGTTATACTTTGTCCCTGTTAAGTTTGAAAAACATATAAACACATCAGTGGAGAAGTTAAATAGGTGACTGAATCTGTACTTCGGGGAAGTAGGACTGGAAATGGTGCTGTCATTCTCCAGATGAGAATTTGTAAAATGACCTGGGGGAATGAAGCTAGACAGCTTGAGGAGATCTGGGATGGAGCCTGAACTCAAATACTTAGCAGTAGAAAGTAGAAAAATGGACATGCCACAAGAATAGAGAAGTGAGAGCCTGGGAAATAGGAGAACTAATCAGTGGGTGTAGAGTAATAAAAACCATGAAGGGAAGAGAGGTCAACAGCCTTATCTGAGACATCAAGACACAAAAAGGTCAAGAAAAGTACTAAGCGACCAGAATTTGGCATCTCAGAGGTCATTGGGATTTGACAAATGCAGTCCCAGAAGAGTGATGGGATTTGAAGCCAGTGTAGAGCCAACTAAGGAGAATGTGTGGGGTAGATGTAGGTAGCATTGAGAAACATGTTTCTCGGTGCACCTGGGTGGCTCAGTCAGTTGAATGTTGGATTTCGGCTTAGATCATGATCCCCAGGTTGTGGGACTGAGCCCCAAGTCGGGCTCTGCACTGAGTATGGCGCCTACTTGGGATTCTCTCCCTCCCTCTCTCTCTCTCTCTCTCCCTCTGCCCCTCTCCCCCACTTTCATGTGCACTCTCTAAAAAACAAAAACAAACAAAAAACAGCTCTCCAAAAAAAAAAAAAAGAAAAGAAAAGAAAATGCTTTCTCAACAGGTATTGCTGAGGAAGTCAGGATATAATTGGGGCAGTGATTAAAGGGGAAGTTCAGGTGGAAAGAGGAAAGGCAAGAGCATACTAAATGCTGATGTGAGCAATAGAGTTGAGAGGAAGAAATGGATGATTCAGGAGAAAGAGAACACAATTGCATGAGCAAAGACCTTGAGAAGGGGAGAGGAGCTCTGCTCTGGCCTCAACAGGTTACAGGGACATTCTTCAACTGTGAAAGGTAGGAGACCCACACACATGATAGTGTTGGGAAAATGAATAAAGTTTTACACCAGAAGATGGCTGAAGGGACTAAAACAGGCTCTGGTCGCTAGCTTGGAGACCCCTCTTCCAGGTTCTTCTTGCCCTGTTTGCCGCACACGCCAAAACCCGCCACACATATGGAAGCTGACAACTATAAATTACCCTTCCCCCTTCATTGGGGGCTCAGATCTTTGGAGAAATGGTCTCCTCTGAGCCTGCCGGTGTTAAATAAATTTCAGATCCACCAAGATCTCTGAGTGCCACTTGGTTTTTTTCTGCCAGCTGGTTTTTTTTGCTAGCGTTCCAGCTTGGTTCCCTAACAATAGAACAATGACCTTGCATATGTATTAGGCAGGCCAGAAGCAAATAGAGGTAACTTAAGAGTTAAATAAGGGCACTGGGGGTTAATCTTCTAGTGTCCCTTAGTATCTGTCTTTATAATAAACAGAATTTTCAAAAGAGGTTCTCAAACAAGCTCTTAAATCAAGGTGTTCTTAGCAGTTATACAGCAAGAAAAAAGCTGACAAATACACAGATGTTTCCAATATATGCAAAAACATCTTGCTACTATAATTGACAGTGTGATGCTCTTGATGATAAACATTGCACACTGTATTAATTCTTCACAGACTTTAAAAAAATTTTTTTTAATGTTTATTTTTGACAGAGAGAGAGAGAGAAAGAGAGAGAGAGAGAGAGAGACGGGGTATGAGTGGGGGGGGGGGGGCAGAGAGAGGGAGGGAGACACAGAATATGAAACAGGCTCCAGGCTCTGAGCTAGAGCTGTCAGCACAGAGCCCAACGCGGGGCTCGAAGACCCTGAGATCGTGACCTGAGCCGAAGTCGGACGCTCAACCGACTGAGCCACCCAGGCGCCCCAATTCTTCATAGACTTAATAAGTGCCTACATAGCCTTACTATGTGCCAGTACTATTTTAAGAATTTTATAAATATTACATTTAACTCCCAAAATAATACCCTTTTGGTATGTAGCATCATGATTCCCATTTCACAGATGAGGCCTCTGAGGCACAAAAAGGTTAAGTAACTTATTTAGAGCCACACAGCTAAGCCAGGGAGCTAAGATTCGGACCCAGGCACTCTGACGCCAGAATCCTTGCCCTGAATCTCTCTGCTGCACCTTAGGTATATTATCTCATTTCATCTTAACATCAAACTTGTAAGAAAACTATATTATCATATATTTAACAGCTAAGAAAAGTGAGACTTTCTATGTTTAGGTAACTTTCTTAAAGTCATACTATTTAAGGGGCTGGGCCAGCATTCTATCTGGATTTTGCCCTCTACAAGTGTGCATTCGTGGTGCTTAACACTAAATTTTAGAAACAGACAAGGTAGGGGCACCTGGGTGGCTCAGTTGGTTAAGCGTCCAAATTCGGCTCAGGTCATGATCTCACAGTTAGTGAGTTTGAGCCCTGTGTCGGGCTCTGTGCTGACAGCTCAGACCCTGGAGCCTGCTTCAGATTCTGTGTCTCCCCTCTCTCTCTGTTGCTCCACCTCTCATGCTCTGTCTCTCTTAAAAATAAATATTCAAAAAAATTTTTAAAAAAAGACACAGACAAGGTAAAAAATTTACATTTTCCATCACTCAGAAGTGTTGAATAAATACAACAAGTGGTATAGAAAGGGATTTTTTTGTTCACAGGCAACAGATTAAATTATAATGATGATGAAGATAATTAAATATTCAATGATATTATATATGTGGGTTCATAAGATAGTAGTTTGTGAGCCAAGTAATTTACAATCTATACACATTTTATTCCATATAAAAGCCACTTTTAAAACATGGGATTAAAATATACATGTTTATATGAATATTTCAGAAATAATTCATGTTCATCAGGAAAAACAGACAAGCAAAGAAAAATGGAAGGAAGGAAGGAAGGAAGGAAGGAAGGAAGGAAGGAAGGAAAGGAGGCTGAGAGGAAAGAAGAAAGAAAACTATTTAGAAAGGATATGAAGGTTTGTTGTATATATTTCCAGACATTGTACACATATACACATGCACATGCACAGAGATAAATTCACTTTATACAAATAGGATCACACTATATGTGTTTTTCAGTAACTTACTTTTCTAACTAAAATCATACTGGGAGCATTGTCTTTATCAATAAACATGATAAAAATCACTATTTTTTATGACTGCATTATATTCCATTGTTAGAGTACACACTAATTCATATAATTTTCTTGTACTATTGGGCAATTACACTGTGAACCAATTTGCTAGGGATATAATAACAAAATATCACAGAGTGGGTGGCTTACATAACAGAAGCCTATTTTCTCACAATTCTGAAGACTGCAAGTCCAAGATCAAAGTGCCAGCAAAACTGGTTTCTGGTGAGACCTGCCTTCTTGGCTTGCAGGTAAACTCCCTTCTGATGTCCTCACATGGCCTTTCCTCTTTGTGTACACATTCCTCGTGTCCCTTCTTCTTCTTATAGGACACCACTCATTTTGGATTAGGGTCCCACGCTTATGACTTCACTGAAGCCTAATTATCTCCCAAATGGCCTTAACTCCAAATACATCCCATTAGGGATTAGGGCTTCAACATATAGATACGAGGAAAACACGATTCAGTCTGTAATAGGTTATTTCCAATTTTTTGGTAGCATAAGTCATACTGATGACAAATGATAAAGTGAGCTTTATCCAATTATTTCCCTAGGATATAATCCTAACAGCATAATCGCTAGGTCAAAGGGTATGTCATTTAAGGCTTCTGATATTAACTGCCAACTTGTTTTCTGGAAATGTTTCCCCCTGTGAACTCTTGCCAGTAGTATATCAGGATAAAAACACAACTATTTTATTTTATTTTATTTTATTTTATTATTTTATTTGAGAGAGAGAGTATGCACATGTATGTGGGGTAGGTGGGAGGGGAGGGGCAGGGGGAGAGGGAGAGAGAAAATATTAACCAGGCTCCAGGCCGAGTGCGAGCCCAACGTGGTACTCGATCTCATAACACTGAGATCGTGACCTGAGTCGAAATCAAGAGTCGGCTGCTTAACCGAATGAGCCACCCCAGGCACTCCAAAACACAACCATTTTGAAGAATAATATATGTGTGTAAAAATCTCTAGCCCTGAACTAAATCTTAGCTCTGTCCATCATCTCTTGACTCTCTATGACAAGTGACCCCAGACTACCACTGGCAGCCATTGGTTTGTTCCTGCAGTCCCATCTGAATCTGGGGAGTGTAGGAAAACTTCATGAAGACAGAGAGACAGAACAGCCTGGCTTGGTGCATTCGGACAGCTTCCTTTAGTATCTTTGGTGTTTGTTTCAAATTACTCCCTTCACTTCTTCACGTTGCATTAATGGGAAGATGAAACCCAGTTGTTCTCACTGACACACAGTGAGGAACACAGTGAGGCAGAAGAGGTGTGGGAAAGTGGTGGTTAATTTGGGAGAAGCTCGGAGACTGTCTTAGTCTTTCTTCCTGCTAAGCTAACACAGTTGAAGGGGAGCCTTTCCATTTTCCGCATTCTCTATGTAAATATTCTGTTCTGCTGTCTCCTGTTGGGCTCAGGTTACAATAGGCTTCTGAATATCCTAGAGGCACCGCAGGGAATGAAGTTTGGAATCACTGCCTCCTCTTCATTGCCTTTTGTCTCTGGAGCCTGGAGCCTCCACAACTGGGAGAATATTTTAGTTTAGAGGCAGAAAACAATCTCAAAATGAAATAGAGAGAAGTACGTTCTTGCACGCAGGGAATAGAGTGGGCTTATTCATGTATCCGTGTCTTTAACATGGTTCCTGGGCTAGAAGAGCAATTACTGAATTGGGCACTTTGAGGTTGAATGTAGTTTTGGTGAGTGGCAAAAATACCACAGGAGAGGGGAAGAAAAACTTGACAGGAACAGGAAAGGCCATTTAAAAGCAAGTAACCAAAAGTTGACTTCACTTAATGCTTCTACCATTACATTTTACCTCACTTATGTCAAACAAAGCAAGAGCATGGGAAAGTAGAATATTAAATAAAATTGTGACCTACCACATAAAATGACTTGTTGTCAGTCAGACAATATGGTAGAATGGAAAACGTTTAGAGACACAGAGGCAGACAGCTCTAAGAAAGTAAACCTCTCTCAGGTTCACTCATGCCAGGACATAGGCAGCTATTAACACCAACTGAACAGAGTACTATATCAGGTATAAGCGATACGACGTGCAAAACACCCAGCATAGTATATGCCATACAGGATTCTCTCATAAAACAGAGGTTTTTCTCTACTTGTGAGAGAATTTCCTCCACTGTAAATTCTCCAAGAGCCTTTCAATCTAGACGTGCAGACAGAATGAGAACATTTGAAACAAGGAGAACAATTATGTGCTGAACAGTGTGGTAGTGATCACAAGCACGATAGGAATTTAGACAAGGGGAGATGTGAGTGCAACAGAGTACACTGCCAGGGGAAGATTCGCCTAATTATTGGGTCTCACACACTGGGTGTCTGCACTAAGTCAGAGAGAAGCGAACTGAGGAAAGAGGACACTGAAAGCGGGGAGGGGGGGGGAAGAGGGGGGATGCTGAAGCAAAGACAAATAAATGTTAGGGAATTGAATACAATTAAGCGAAAGAGACAAATGAAACTAGGGAACTGGCTTATAATTTATGAAAAGAGCAAGGCTCATAATGGACACATTTAAAAAATAACTAGAATGACAAAGAAGAATTACGGTATGAGTATGTACTGAATAGATACTAATAGATGGCAATAATGGTTTATCAGAATTCATTTTGTAAATTATAAAAGATCTGCAAATATAAACCAATTGGTCATATTTTCAAAAAAAGAGAAATGACCTCAATATTAATTTGTATAAGTATTAGCTCATGAAATATCAAGAAAGCTCTTTATTTAAAAAAATTTTTTTTAACACGTATTTATTCTTGAGAGAGAGACAGAGCATGAGTGGGGTGAGGGCAGAGAAAGAGGGAGACACAGAATCCAAAGCAGGCCCCAGGCTCCATGCCATCAGCACAGAGCCCAACTCAGGGCTCAAACTCACAAACCGCGAGATCATGAGCTAAGTTGAAGTTGGATTCTTAACCAAGTGAGCCACCCAGGCGCCCCAAAACCTCTTTAAGTGACAGTAATGACATAATCACTTTACTTTGCTTGACATGATTTTGGGACTTTTCCTTCAGTATCACTGCACTTTGATACTGGCAGGACAGTGCTACTGGTCTTCATTTGTCTTATCTAATTCCCAGGTCTTTCATTTCCTGCATTTACTTCTGGCTGATAATTATTTTAATTCACATTTTTCAAAAAGGAACAGTGAAATCATTCACCTTAATAGTGAAGAATATGAGCCCTGACTTTCACCTACTTAATAGCCATAAGGAACTTTCTAAAAATGTTCAGGTAAAAGCAACTTTAAAAGTTCTTTTTGGGGATGCCTGGCTGCCTCTGTTGGTAGAGCATGTGACTACCACCGCATGGAGCCTACTTTGAAAAACTAATAAATAAAAGCTCTTGGGGCACGTGGGTGGCTCAGTTGGTTGAATGTCTGACTCTTGATTTAGGCTCAGGTCATGATCTCATGGTTCATGGGTCGTGGGTTCAAGCCCCGCATCAGGCTCTGGGTGGACAATGTGGAGCCTGCTTTGGATTCTCTCCCTCTCTCTCTGTTCCTCCCCCCCCCCCCCATTCTCTCTCTCAAAATAAATAAATAAACATTAAAAATATATTAAAAACCCTTTTTGGTGTGCTTCTTTTCTTATTAACCAAGTAATGTATGTTCATTGGGAAAAACCTAGAAAACCTTCATCAACAAAAAATACAAAGTAAATTCACCCATATTACTACCACTTAGTATTTTTTGTATTTTTATATTTCCTTGAGGACTTTTTCTCCATACATATATGAACATATTTTTCAGAGACACAGTGCTGTTATGTCTACATGTTTACTGAATGTATTCTAAACATCTTTCCATGTCATTCACAAAAATTGTTTAATCTGTAACTGTTTAAAACATTGAAAACACATGCCCTCCACAATGTTCTTTCACTAGTCTTCACTACATCCCAACCAGTCAAGGCAATTTTATGCAGTATTACAAACTTCAAGGTTAAATCAAGATGTGTTTCTGTGCCATCTGCAATCCCCTCACCCCTTCCTGCATTCTGATTTACCCTTAGGATTCGGTTTCCCCCTTCTCTCCTTCTTCCTCCTACCTCACTTCCCTTGAGGGGATTGTAGGCTAATGGGGGAAATAAGTCAGGTCCATAAATAATTGTAATCACTGCCAGAGGCAAATAAAAGGGCAAATAGAAGGCCTTCCGATCTCAGAAGATTCCTTCAACCAGGTTGCAAACACGCCTACACACACACCTGACAATGAAGGATTTAGAAAACCCTTCTGGACTTATTTTTTTCTCCTTTCAAGGGGAACAACAAGGAAAAAAAAAAAAAAGGAGGTGATGTCCTTTCTCTGTCTTTTTACAGTTGGGAAAAAAAAACAAAAACCACTAACAGTCAGGATGCCTGTTTGCGTCACACAGCTAGTTGGTAGCTGAACAGAGAGATTAGACTCAAGATTTCTGAATCCCAGGTTTGTGCTTTCACAATAGCACAATGGTTCACCCTAAAAAGTACCTAGAAAATGCTCCCATAGCAAGACTGTGAGTAAAGAATACTTGCCAAGTCAAGGGATTCTTTTTGTTTTGTTTTGTTTTTTGTTTTTACAACAGCAAAACATGTCTTGAGAAATGGAAGGGAATGAAAAAGATAATCCTTTCATTTGATTTTTTTCTTTCAAATAGAGCTATATTCATACCTTGATTAAAATATCACACAAATGCAAATTGGCTTCCAACATGCCGCCCCGCCCCAAAAGAAATATCTAGAAAGTGATTTTCTGAATGTGCAAGAGCAAATAATTTTTTTAACTTTTTTTAATGTTTACTTATTTTTTTTTTAATATATGAAATTTATTGTCAAATTGGTTTCCATACAACACCCAATTGCAAGAGCAAATCATTTTGCACGACAGAGAATGTTCCTGCCTTGGGGGTCTACTTACCACACTCATAATGTTGAAAGAGACCTTAAATATAATCTAATATAACCCTTTAAATAAACTAGAAACCTTCTCAATAATACCTCTGTCAATAAGTCATTCACCTTATGCTTGAACATTAGCAATTAATGCATGCAGCATCTGGCTGAAATCAAGAAAAAGTAAACACAGTGCCTTTATGTACTGGACTAATTAGTCCAGCAGCATACCAAATTATATGTCTTTTTAGCTGTATGGCTTAGATTTAATGAGTTGTTTGCTAAATTAAATGTCAACATCTTTCTGTAACACTCATACACATACACACACTTGTACACCATGAAAGAGGAAAATAATCAAAAGTCAATATTACTGTATTATCTTGGGAAGCAATGATATGACACATGACTGACAGAAAACATGATAGGCAGTCACAGACTCATAAACATACAGGTTTCTGGCTAGAATAGTCCTTCTTGTACATAATCTAGCCCAAGACTTTCCTTTTACTTAAAGGGAAATCAAGAGTTTAAGAGATTTTCCAGGGTTTTATAGGTTTCTGCCTCAGTGGCATTTGACAACACACACAGAGGAAGGGAATTTATAGATTATTTAATATGGAGGTTGTAGTAGTAATAATCATAGTTCAAAAAAGGAAAAACACCAAAGTGAAGGCAGGCAAATCAGGATCAATACTCTCATCAAATACTCAATGACCTTTTCCCTCTGGATTTATATTTTTCCTTATTGTTTAGGTTGCTTTTTATGCATTAAATACAGAAAAAAAATAATGAAAGAGTCCCTTAACTGTAACTGGAATCAATGTATCTAACATGTTTTCCAATACTTACTGTTTATATCGCCTCATTAGATTAACATACTAGGAAGGGTTCAAAAAGGAAAAAAAAAAACTTTAGAAAGCCATTCATAATTTTCTCTTCAGGATTTAACAGTTATTCCTTACTTAAGTCTTACAGTGTGTTTTCTAATACATCCCAAGTGATAAAGCTTCAATTATGCTGAAATTCAGAGCCCAGGAAAACAAACAAAAACATTTGCTGCAAAGTGCTTTATGTGGATTTGTTTTGCTTTATTTTGAAAATCCATATTCTCATTATTCTCTGAAAACGAAGGCCAGTAGTGGCTTGATTTCATGTCACTGTAACATTCTTTTTTAACTTTAAGAAAAAGGCAGATTATGATGCCCCCTTCCCCCTCCCCCACTTCCAGGTACAGAAACTCAATCTTCATGAATTTACTGTCTTTCTTCATTCGTGTTTCTTGATTGATGTTGTTAACCAAGTTTTCCTGTATACATGTTCACATGTTCGATAATGTGAACATTTGCAAATGTTCTTATGTTCTGATAAAGGTCACAGGGTCTCTTGGCATGATATGATTTGATTTGATTTGATTTTTCTCTATTTATTTTTTCTGTATTTTGCCCTTGTAATTTTTAGTTTAATTTGTCTCTTAATTCTTAGTTTACTTATCATCTCTGCTTTAAGTTATTCGACATTGCACCTTATGTTATGAGGCTTTTCGCTTGTGTCCTCAAATATTAACCTTAAAGCAAATATTTTCAATAACAATGAAGACAGATGAAAATATGAAAAAATAAAAATCTTTACACAAATCTTTTTCTTCTAACTGTAATCCTCTCTCTTATGTCCTATTTTTTTTTTTAATTTTTTTTTCAACGTTTATTTATTTTTGGGACAGAGAGAGACAGAGCATGAACGGGGGAGGGGCAGAGAGAGAGGGAGACACAGAATCGGAAACAGGCTCCAGGCTCTGAGCCATCAGCCCAGAGCCCGACGTGGGGCTCGAACTCACGGACCGCGAGATCGTGACCTGGCTAAAGTCGGACGCTTAACCGACTGCGTCACCCAGGCGCCCCTCTTATGTCCTATTTTAAAAATTAGTAGTCTGTCCCCACTTTCTCCATATATTTACCAGTTGATCTTTTACTTCCTTTGCTCTAATCTCATAGAATTATTCTCCAGAGTTTAGAGATTTTAAGGTAACAATGACCTTCTAAAGGATGAATTCAAGGAGAATTTGGTAGTCATAATTCTTCTCCAGGTCTCTAATACCTTTGATCATACAGGATTTTCTTTCTTTCCAAAAATGATCTGCTTCAAAGATTTCTAAGTTTCTAAAGTGATCTGGTTTTCCTACCCACTTTGTTTTTTTTTTTTTATCTTTTGCTGCTTGCCCCAAATATGGAATCTACAAGTGACCCTCAAATATATGTTATCTATCAAAATTCTTTGAGAGATCTCAACCCACAAAACCTGCCTTTACAATGCCTGCCCTAAATCCTAAGCAGGTTCTGTGGCATTTTTTTGTATCTCACCATTTGTATAAAAACCATTGTTGGGACATCCTTGAAACCCTGAGACATAATGAATATGAAACAAATGTAGGTATAGTCAAATGACTAAATTCTTGGCATGATTTTAGTGTCTAAGTGCTTACTGCTTTGCTATACCTTTAAGAATGAATCTTACTCATCTTTGTAGATTTCCCACTCTCTACTCCTCCACACATACCCGTTACTTAGAGAACCCATCATAGGTGTTAGAATTATCTTCAAACTTAATTTTTTCTTTGTATTAAAATCAGGACCACAAATTGAAAGACTACTCATTTGCATTTGGTATGAAGAAAATATTAAACTTCTGTTTTAATTCAAAATGTTCAAATATACTCCTGGTTTTTCAATGAACAGGTTTCGCAGGTGATGTCAGAAAGAAAACTAGATAACCTTTGGTTAATAATTCACATAAGAAAAAGATATTTGAGTTATCTTAGGATTCATCACTGAGATGGGTTTGGTCAGATAAAATTAAAATACACAATCTAAGGTACAGTACTGCAGTGTGTAGCATACGACAGGAAGTAGGCACTACAAAATCATTCACATTCTGTTTTTATTTCTTCAGTAAAACAAAATTCAATTTAGCTTAAGTAAGACTCCGTATCTTGATGACAAAGGTTAAAGTATTCAATTTTTTTTTCAGGCCATGTCCTCTGGTAGCTGAATGGGAAAGCCATACCATCAATATATACTTTTATTTTTTGGCTAGACACAGTGCACTTTATTGATGATGCATGACAAGTTAGGGCCCTCTAAGCCCCACCCCTTTAGAAACTGTGGATAGAAACTGCGTGGAGGCTAGGAGATTCACAGTGTGTTGGAAGAGGAGTTGGGGCAAGGACTTTCCACCAATTGAGGACCTTTGTCTTCCCCTTGTTCTCTTGCTGGGGCTGGTAGTCCAGGAGTCTCTTATTCCTTGAAGGCCATGTGGACCATAAGGTCTGCCAGCCTGTTGCTCTAGCCAAATTCACTATCTTACCAGAAAACGAGCTTGAAAAAGTAGTCACTGAGGGCAATGCCAGACGAGCAATGAAAGTGGAAGAGTGGGTGTCACTGTTAAAGTTGCAGGAGACAACCTGGTCTTCAGTGAAGCCCAGGATGCCCTTGAAGTAGCCCTCCAGTGCTGCTTCACCACTTTCTTGATGTCATTGTATTTGGTAGCTTTCTCCAGGCAGCAGGCCAGATCCATGACTGACACACTGGGTGTGGGGGCCCGGAAGGCCATACCAGTGGGCTTCCCATTTAGCTCAGGGATGACTTTGCCCACAGCCTTGACAGCACCAGAGAAGCAAAGATGATACTTTGGTCATCACTTCAGCCATCACATACTATCATGATATTAGCCACGTTTTATGGTTAATGCTTTGAGCTGTCTTCCCTACTATTCTATAAGCCTTTTGAGAACAGGACCTTGATCTTTATCCCATATACCTAATATAAAGACAAGTACTTAGAGTGGTGCCTGGGTGGCTTGGTTGGTTGAATGCCCGACTCTTGATTTGGGCTCAGGTCATGATCTCATGGTTGTGGGATTGAACCCCATGTTGGGCTCCATGCTGAGTGTGGAGCCTACTTGAGATTCTCTCCCTCTCTCTGCCCATCCCTTGCTTGTGCTCTCACTCTCAAAATAAATAAATAAACATTAAAAAAAAAGACTAGTTAGAAACTATTCAGTCAACCATCTGTTAGTTGATCATCTCTCTCTCTCTTAGATTCAACTAAAAAGGCAAGAAGAAGATACAACAGTACCTACCTCAAGGTGTCACACTTGTCAAGTGTTCAAAACTTCACCCAGCACACAGCAGGTGCTATTTCAGTACTGCCCTACTGTACAGCTTTGGAGGTGTCCTTCACATAGTCCTCCCCAGAGCTGTGCAACTCCAGACCTCATCCTCAAAGTGGGAACAACCACCATCCTCCTCATCAGGCCCCCAAACAGAAAGACTTCACTTCATCTAAACTGCAGAAAGAGCAGCAAAAGTGTAAGCAGGTCCTTCATGTTGGGGATAACTGTGCCTGCCTCCTCAAGGGAAAATGGGAATTTTTTTTAAAACTGGGTATGGATTTTTGTCCTCTCATCCAATAATCCTTGTTAGGTTTTCAATAAGAATGAATTATGACTGAATCACATGGAGTTAAGCTTGGAGTTCTGTCCTATTAATACTGAATGCAGTAACTACTGTGAACTAAAACCACTCAAGGCTGTGACAATAAGATGATGAATATCCAAGTGAAAACTGAAAATTTTAGTTTTTTTTTTTTTAAATAGGTATTTGGCACACAGAGTATCAATTTTATCAGTTACATCATTGGATTTTCAAACTATCTTGTGACAGAATCTTCTTCTCAAAATTTTAGTAGGAGGACGCACAATGAGTCTTTTGTGTGAAGAGCCTGTATGCTGTCCTCTTAGCCATTTCCTTCTCTCTATGGCTCACCGGGAACACACTGTGTACACCAGTGTGGAATCTTTCACCCAAGCACAACAAACCTTCCATCTTCCAGAAGACCTGCAGAGTCACTTCAGATACTTAAATATCAGGTTTATGGATGATTTACCAATTCTGATGACAAAATCTGTCATTTAAAAATATATTCACATTTTGCTAATTAAATACATAAAATACATTTTAGCAAATTTGGAAATCATAAAAAAAAAAACCCAAAAACTCAATGAAGAAATTTTTCACAAAGTCACCACCCAGAATTAGTTCTTGTTAATATTTTGAGTTATGCTATTTTGGTCTTTTTAAAAACATATATATGTTTGTGTAATTTTTTCTCTTTTCACAAAGTTGAGATTAAATTCCATCTTTTGATTTTTGAGCTTTTAACTTAAAAGACATACCTTACATATTGTCCTGTGTTACTAAACCTTTTTCTACAATATAAACCTTTTTTGAAGGGTCTCACTGTATTCCACAGGTGTGACAGGTCACAATTATTTTATCATACATCTCTGATCTATACAGAGACAGATAAATCAAGTTTCAGTGTTTTCTCACCCAAAAATATCCTTGTCAAAACTCCTGCTATTCACTATAAACAAAAATTGAAACGAAAAAAGTCTTAAATTGCATGAATTTGGTTCCACGGAAACTATAAGAGCACAGAAACTGTATTGTTCACAACATTAAGTGCTAGGATTTGTGCTGCTCAGTCTGTTTTGCACTTGGGGATTTTTTTTCAGAGATGACATTTCTGTAAAACTGCTCTCTGAATCTCTTTAGAGAAAAAGAAAATGTTCATAGTTTACAGAACTGTGGAAAACACAGCATAAGATGTTTTCCTGCTTCTTTATTACTTGAAAAAAGTAGGAAGAAAACCTAGGTAGTTTTCTGTTATTAAAATATATTAAATGCTTATTTAAAACTTTGCTTTAAAAAGAGAACCCCCGATTATATTGTACAAATACACATAACTCATGCATCATCAAGTAGTTACTTAAACACAGACTCTCCAAAAGGTTTACAATAGAACTGGGATTCATTCAGACCCTTCCTTGTTTTCTTTCTTCTCTGAGGAAACTGGTTATATGGTCCTTGCTCTTGAATGTACATTTTCACACATTGCCGCTATCCTTTCTTTAGCAAGAAGTGGGTCTTGATTAATGTTGAACAATGATAATAACATTAAAAACGTATCTGCCTTTCTCTTCATTTACTTTAATTTTCAGGAGCACAATCAAATTTTCGTTACAAAAGGGAAGTAATTAGCATATTAGTTAAGAACGACTTGGGAGTCCAGCGCACTTGATTTCAGAGTTTGCTTCCATCGCTCACGGATAATCTGGAGAAAGTATTACGTTGCTTTACCTCCATAAACCCTAGTTTCATCATGCATAAAATAAGAATACTACTACCTTCTTCAAAGTGTGCTGGTACAAGGTATGCAATGACCTTAGTGCAATGCTTGGCATCTAGACAAAGTAGTAAAACAAAACCCAACAGCAACAACTGACATGAATGTCGAATATGTTTTGACTGCATTTTTTTAGACATTTTTAAACCTAAATTTAGTCTAAAGAGTAGATTGATATACCTCAATAATCTCTATTTATTAATGGAAGCATTATTACATTTGGCTCATCAAATGAAAGATACACCTCAGGAGGGGAAAGATAGGATTCAATACTGATTCAAAACCATCCTCATCAGCATATGCATCAATAGTTTAGGCTTAAAAAAAGTAGGCTAGGTTTATTAGCTAGAAGCCATGGAGGTCACCTCATAAAGACAGAGACTTGGGCTGGTGACCACGGTGCTGGCTATACGTTCCATGTAAGTGTTACATGTGCTACCATTCTATTAAATTTGGCCTTTTTTCCTTGTGAAAACAGAGGTTCCTTTTGGACAGGGATCAAAGCTCTTGTTTATCTAGTTGTTCCCATATACAGACATACACACCTAGATTATACGTGAAAAGAAGGAGCTGGGAGGAAGAACCAAAAGACTTAACTTACCTTAGCACCTGACTTAAGGCTTAGAGGCCAGTTCAGATCATGTCATAAGTTTTTGGCCCTGATCCACATCACTGATGGATTGTTTGATTGTTTGGGGCAGGATCTTATAGAAAAACAATGTTTAAGTAAAGAAATCTAGATTTAAGTTCCGTACCTTTCAATTAGTAGTTAGGTGATGCTAACTAAACACAGGTAGACACTCTGAACTTTACTCTGAGGATGATTATAAACAACACAACATAATGTAAAATAATACAATATAACATACCATATGTGAGACTTTATCAAAAGCTCTTTATAACTTGTATTAAGTTATTAAAGTATTAAATACAAATCAATTGTGAAAAAATGTCTTAGCTTACTAATTATAAAAAAGATAAATAATTGATGGGGCATAAAAAGAAACACTTGAAGTTGCAAATTATCATTGTGTCATTGTGATTACCCCAAAAACAGATCAACAGCTTAAAGTTCATGCAGACAGTTCATTTTTATCAAATTCTTATCTGCTGGGTCATTCTTTATCTTCAATTTCAGCTTTTATATTAATGAAATCTGGATGTTTCCCTGAAGAACAAAATCCATGTTTTACTGGGAAATAACATGGAGTAATGAAATGAAAATGGGCCAAACGGGAGTTAAGACCCCAATTGTCTCAAGTGCAAAAGAGTTAAATCAAATGAGTGGAGGGGACAGAAGGGGGGCGGTCAATGCAGCACACACACACTGCAGAGCACGGTACCCACCCAGAAGAGTGCCCATTAGCAAACTCACATATGTTTGCCATGAGGGGATGTGGGCCTAGTGAGGCCAGATTTTCTCATTTGCTAAGAAGAAGCAGATACTCAGGTGTGTTTTAAAATGTCAAAATTATAGGGGTGCCTGGGTGGCTCATTCAGTTAAGTGTCCAACTTCGGCTCAGGTCATGATCTCGCAGTCCATGAGTTTCAAGCTCCATGTCAGGCTCTGTGCTGAATGCTCAGAGCCTGGAGCCTGCTTCAGAGTCTGTGTCTTCCTCTCTCTATGTCCCTCCCCCACTTGTGCTCTCTCTTTCTCTCTCAAAAATAAATAAACATTAAAAAAAAATTTTAATGTTAAAATTATAAAATTTGGGGATAAAAGTGTGTCTTAAAAACCTCTGTGCTGGAGGCATAGACAGTTGTTTACAAACACTTAACACACGTTTACAAACACTTCCCTGAGCTGGGTCTACTCCACAAGGCTCCAGATTTGAACTACTGTGCTAAAAAATTGGATAAATCTTGCTTCAATCTCAGCTCTAAACTCACTAACCGAATGGCTTTAAGAAATTTAACCTCGCCAAGCTCCATTTTCCTCTTGCAAAGTGGGAAGAACAATGTCTCTGTTGTGAGGATTGCAAAAACGGACATGGATGAAAACAGTCTAGTAGATACAGAATAGGTACTCAAAGAATATTGCTGCTTTTCTTTTTGCGGATGACTTAGAGAAAATAAGTTGTTCTATTTTCTTCTTTTCATACTTGTTATACTCAGAGCATGTCAGATATCCTTGTTATTAAGAGGGTCAGGATTATCCCATTCATTGTTGGAATAAATTGTTTTACTTGAATTATAAATAAAATTGTAAATGATGGATGTCCCTAATTCTTGTAAAGAATAGAGACAAGTCAGCATCAAGTCTGAAAATTTTGCAGATTGACTCGAGAGAGTGCTTCTTTGCAAAATGACAATCTCCTAAACAAAATGCTTTTCCACTATTTCATCAGCTACTCTCTGTCATAAAGATCCTTTTGTTAGTCAAACAGCATTTAAGGACATCAAGAATGTAGTAAGTGATGATACCATTTGAACTAAGAATGGATCAATTCTGCTTAGATTACAGCTAACAATACAGCCAAAGGTCGATGTTTCAAAGCAAGACGATTATATAAAACAAATTTAGACAGTTAATGTTTTCCAACTATACAAATGTTATTGAAAGTTCAGTAAGAGATGACCAGTGACTGACTAGAAATATTAATCTTATCTCTTTACTACCTTTCAGGGGCCCAGGATGAACCATTTAGGTTTGATTTCAAAAAGTAAAAACAACATGAAAAGAAAAAATATATAAAATCACATATTAAATGAGATGGGACAGTATGTGTAGTCAAACCTGTTCACACAAGAGCATTAGTATGAATCAGGCATCTTTAAGCATACATTTAGAGATTGGGTTCATTCAAATCTATGGGGGATAAAAGCCTAACAGTCACACAGGGGTGAAGAAATCAATTTCCTTTATAGCAGGCTATTTTCCTTTTTCTTGTTTCAGAGCATAGCACTGCACCCTGTGGATCCCCAAATGTGGATAACCTACCTAAGAGAACAAGATGGCCAAACTGTTCCTTCTATGAAAAAGTAACTAGGGTAAGAGGTTCCTTGCTACTTCATTTTTTAAAAGCTAGGGTTTATTTTTAATGATGGCCGATGTTTTAAGCATCTGGCTCAAAACACTGTAAATGTGGAGAATTGCCTGGGTGGCTCAGTTGGTTAAGCATCTGACTCTTGATTTTGGCTCAGATCATGATCTCACAGTTTCATGAGTTCCAGCCCCGTGTCTGGCTCTGAACTGACAGTGTAGAGCCTGCCTGAGATTCTCTCTCTCTCTGCCCCTCCCCTGCTTACCCTCTCTCTTTCTCAAAAATAAATAAATTAAAAAATTTTTTAAAACACTATAAATTCTAAACTTTGTAGATGCTTTTATTCAATGAAGTGTTTTAAAAATAAAAGTAAATCATAATTCAAATGTTTTCCTTAATAAATCAAAATCATCTATTTTCTAAAATATAAAATTTATCTCATGGTTCAATACAGTTAAATTCCTCGTCAAGAGATAAGAGAGACAAAGAATGAACCAGTGAGGTAAGAGTAATTCTTTCCCCTGGATCTAGGTAACTGGAGCAGAGCAGATGATGGACAAACCCCAATAATTCCAGAGTACCCATCTTCATAATCTGAATTATCTAGGAAATTCATAAGAAAGCACATTTGGGATCTAGAGTATCTGCAAAACACCTAACTCCTTCTCTCTGTCTTGTCAGTGCCAATAAACAGAATTTTGAGAATTCTCATGAGAATTCAGGGTGTTCATTTTTGTACCACCTCCAGGTTGGTGACTGTTATATAAAAAATTATTGTCAGTTGTCTAATGGGTTTTTTGGTAGAATGACACCATGTCATGGATTTAAAAAAATTTTTTAATGTTTATTTATTTTTGAGAGAGAGAGAGACAGAGCATGAGCAGGCGAGGGGAAAAGAGAGGAGGAGACACAGAATCCAAAGCAGGCTCCAGGCTATGAGCTGTCAGCACAGAGCCTGATGTGGGGCTTGAACTCATGAACTGTAAGATCATAAGTGAGCTAAAGTCAGACACTCAATCGAGACACCCAGGAGCCCCACCATATTGAGGATTTTTAAGAATGGTACTCATTTAAAGTATTTTTTCTAGTTGTTTTCCTCAGTATGTTCTCATTTAAAAAAAAAAAGGCTTTTGTTCTGGAAAATATGTTCAAAGTAGGTATATCTGACCTATGAGTAGTTTATGGGAGACATAATGTGGATCAGTAATGATTACAGAGTACGAGCTCAGTTTATTTTTGGAAGGTAACCTCTCTCCATGAAATGCTGCACAGGAAAGAACCAGATAAGGAATGCGGGAAAGAAACATTTGCTTGGTTTACATTTTCATTGTAGTTATACTGGTAGCATTTTCCAGGGGAATATTTCCAGTGTGGAACAGAAGTCATGAGGAAAATATCACCCTTTTTCTTTGGCACATGCTTGCAAAGTTTTTTTAGAGTCCCAGTGATTTCAGCAAATTTCCTCCTTGAAAATAATACCAGGGACTTGTTTTCTGACAGAGATTGTCAACTAAACTTAGTCAGACTCTTGGTTTTCTAAGTATATTTTTGCTGCAGTAGGCTCCGGAATTTCAAGCACTGCAGTAAATGATCTTGATTTAGATGTCAAGCAAAGAAAGGGAACAAAGACTTCTACCTCATCCTTAAGTTCCAGAATTTCCATGAAGGCAAGATGCCACCTTAATTTATCTTTTCAGTAAGGATATTACTTCCATTTCTGTTTAGTCTTAATTTCTGGATACAGATATGAAGGGATGATTTGTTTATGATTAGCGAATTTAGTAGAGTGGATTTCCAGAATAGCAAAATAGCTGAGTGTGGATCATGTAATTTGATGCTAATAATAATTAAATTATTAATTTATTTTAATAAATTACAATGAATCCAAAGGTATTTGCCTACTGGTGTCATCATTTCTGACTTGCAATTCAGTTTTGAAAGGAAATAAAAGGAGCCACAGAAATGTTCACGGCTTTTCTTTTTGATGTCATAGCATGTAGTGAACAACTCTTAATTACAGGTTTTTAAAGCATTGTGATTTATTGCCTTTAATGATTTGGTTTTCCTTTATCAAAACCTTAAAATCCTGAGAATATCACAAAAAAGAATACAATCCACTTTGTGTTTGCACCAAAATAAAAGAATGATAATCACAGCTATTCCACAATCTTTTTTTTAACGTTTATTTATTTTTGAGAGACCATGCACGTATGCGCACACGCAAGTGGGAGAGGGGCAGAAAGTGAGAGGGACAGAGGATTTGAAGCCAGTTCCATGTTGACAGCAGAGAGCCTGATGTGAGGCTTGAACTCATGAACTGGGAGACCATGATCTGAGCTGGATGCTTAAACAACTGAGCTACCCAGGTGCCCCAACAGTTTCATTTTCTGCCCTCATAGAACTTCAAATCTACTGAAGGGTATGGAAAATCAAGTAAGCAAATAAATAGCTCTGTAATTACAACTTTGATAAATGCTATGAAGGAAAACCACAGGGCACAGAGAACAGAAATATATTTAAGAAAATCTCTCCAAGGAGTTATATTTAAAGCTCAAACTTCAAGTATAAGGAGATTCCAACCATTCATATTTTAAAAGAGCCAGATGACTCAGCTTTCATTTAAAAAACATAATACAGGGGCACCTGGGTGGCTCAGTAGGTTAAGCAACCAACTCTCAGTTTTGGCTCAGGTCATGATCTCACAGTTTCATGAGTTTGAGCCCCACGTCAAGCTCTGTGCTACAGTGTGGAGCCTGCTTGGGATTCTCTCTCTCCCTCTCCCTCTCCCCCCCACCCCTCCCCCACTCATGCTATCTCTGCCTCTCTCAAAATAAATAAAACTTTAAAAAAATTAAAAAAAAATAAAAACCATACACAGGTTTAAGAAATAGATGCCAAAAATATATCTCAGTTTAGTCTGAGAAGTCATGTGACAGCTAATATATGTTAAGTCTGCTTTCATAGAGCATTTGAGTTGGACAAAGAGGTTAAGACTGCAAGATGCCACTACCATACTGAGGAAAAAATGACAAAAACCTGAAAGAAATTTATTTTGTTTTTGTGTTGGCTTGTCTGCTTATGCATGTACATGACGATGCTTTTAGTGATTCAAAGATTTCATTGACTTGGGCTTAAAACTCACTCATTATGAGCAGACAAGAGAAAACCAAGGTTAATTTAATACCCATTGTGAGGTGCAATGGCAGTCAGGGTAACAGAGCTCAGATTTCCTGAAAAAAAAAAAAATGCTTGACTCACAGCTGCTGTAAATCAAGCAAGATCTACCTGTTTCATGACAAGTATTTGAAACAAAGCATAGAGACCCTTGAGTGGGGGAAAAAACAGCTTGAATCATCAGGGGAAAAAAAGCACACAGAGATTGGAAATTTAGTAGAGACATATTTTGTTGACATGAAAAGATGGTTACCTTGTAAGAACTACAAAACAATGCCTAGAGTATGGTCCCATTAATGAAATTGTATGTCTGAGTGTGTTTATAGTCGCATGTTTAAAAAAATCTAGAAGGAAATATTTCAAAATGCTTACAGTAATCATTTCTTGATGACAGGCTTATGGGTGATTTTCCTTTTACACATTTATATATTACCTTTTTTTGTTCCTTGCAATGAGGATATATTTTTTAAATGTGAAAAAAAACCCTTTAAAAGATAAAATTTAATTATATTGGTGAATATTTATTTAAATTAGAATGTCTAGTGTGACAGATCTCACTTGTACTACAAGCTAGTTAATTATAAAGGACACTTCCCAAATGTGGAATGATAGTTCAAATGGCTTAATTTGCTCTTTGGCCACTGCTGAAGTACCAAATAGTCAGACACAAAGTATGTGCCTAGGGCATTGGCAAAGAAAGGAAGACACCAAAAAATTAGAATATTTTTGGAGAAAAGTACTAAATTGTTGGTGTTTCACAAAAGTGTAAAAGTATTTGCCCAGGGAAAATATCAGAAAGCTGTTGAACTGATGTACACATTTTTATGATTTAATATCATTTTTAATTATAAGAACATGTACATGGAACGATGCTTAGGAAGTATAGGTGGGAGGTATGGCTAAGTGTTTTCAAGGTCCGAGGTCTATAGAAATCTTAATTTGGTCCTAAGCACAGAAATAAATTACGTTACTTCCCAAGCTGGATGTCACTAAAAATAAAAACAATACTTAGCCATAAAATAAGGGCACATCAATCCAACAAAGTTCTGATTTTTCCCCAAACAAATGCAACTATGCTTTTCTAAAATATCAAGAATCCAGCTTTTCTCCAAAATAATTTTTGCATGCACCATTTTTGGAGGGGGAGGCTGATACCCTAAGCATACACTGAGTCTATTTGGCAATTCAATGTGATCAAAGAGCAAATCATGGCACCTGACATATTCAAATAAAAAGTCAAATACAAATAGCCACATTTAATGCAGATTTGCTATATTTGATATTTTAAAATTCTAATTAGCAAGATAATATGTTAAATGTTCTAACATGGCAGATGTGGGCTCATGGGATTTGATATCCAGGTCCAGTTAGACCATTTACCAAACCCAAACTTGGACAAGTCTAACTTCTCTGAGCCTGTTTCCACTTATTTAAAATAGCTATAATGATGGAGCACCTGGGTGGCTCAGTAAGTAGGTTTGGCTCAGGTCATGATCTTCAGATTTTCAGATAGAGCCCAGTGTAGGGCTTAGGGTGGAGTGTGAAGCCTGCTTGGGATTCTCTCTCTCCCCCTCCCCTACTCGTGCGCAGTCTCTCTCTCTCTCTCTCTTTCTCTCTCTCTCTGTCGCACACACACAAAATAAATACATCAACTTAAAAAAAAACATCTAAAATAGTTATAATGACACAGTTTTACCAGCAAGATAGAATGTGGGGGAATATTAGATGAAAAATAAAGAATGTAAAAAGACTTTGTGAACTACAAAAGATGATATTAATGTAAGGTGTAATGGTAGTACTTATTACAACTATATTCTTTCCACATCTATATATCTTACGTATATATCTGTATATCATACAGAATATGTAGGATATTCTACATTCCTAGGATATGCAAATTTGTCCAGTCATATAAGAGCTCTACAAATAGTTTGATTATATGATTAATTCCTCTTTTGTAAAAACACAGTTTTTACTTGGTAGAATAATAGTTGGGATATACAAACAGGAGGAATTTTGTAACTGACCTCTCACATTAACACTCAGGTATAAATCTGGTTTATTTATTTCAGGCAGAACAACAGATTCTTGAGTTATTTATGTTGGAACGTCCATGATAAATTTGGTTTTCTTTTAGGCTGTAATCATGGAAAACAAATCATTAATCTTTTTACGAATCTATGAGAAATGTAGAAAATGGTTTTGACTTTTCAGACATTTACTAAGTCATCCTTTTGGAGTCTAGAAGCATGTACATAAAATTGAAGTATGTTCTGAGGTCACTTGAAGAAATAGGGAACATCCTATTACAAAGTGAGGAATTAGATAATGTATGCTATGCTCCAACTAAAACAAATTTCTAGTCAAAATATTTAACATTCCAACACGATTGGCATTTACAAGACAGTGTTTGAGAAAAGGGTAACTAACAAAATTTGTATGTTGTTAAACAGCACATTTACACAATAACTTGCATGTATTTTTCAAATACTTTGTTCTGAAATCAACTTGATGGCTTCTGAATTATTTTGTATCTAGACCCACTCAACCACATTTTAGTTTTCAAAATTAACCATACAACAGGGAATAATTTTAATATGACTGTTAGATATCAGACTACACAAAGTTGTGAGAAAAGAATCTTATGAAGAGGCCAACATTTAGTTCCGTGCATCCTGACAAGATGACATATAAAATTTTCCAAGCAGATGGTCAATCGATTTCTTTAAAAATATACAGATTCTGTAATTTAGAAGACCACTGCAAAATGGAGTCTTAATGTTATAGATCTCGAAGTACCAGATATTAAACAACTAAAGCACACTTTAAAATAGACAGTTTACTCTAGAAAAAGCCAGAGAAGTTCTTGACAAAGAATCTAGTCTACACTATCTGAAATAAGTGCATGTCTAGGTCAAACTTTTGGAGGTTTTAATGAAAGAAAGAATGTACGGTCTAATCTGGTTGCCCAGTTGACAACTCAACTTTGCTATCAGGAAGTTCTACATTGTCTATATATATATTTTTTAAGTTTATTGATTTGAGAGAGAGAGAACATGCAGGGGAGGAGCAGAGAGAAGGAGAGAGAGGATCCCCGATGTGGGGTTTGAACTCATGAACCTCGAGATCATGACCTGAGCCAAAACCAAGAGTTGGACGCTTAATGAACTGAGCCACCCAGGTGTCCCTCTACATTCTATATTTCTAATCTTCATTCTTCCTGATGATGCCCACTGACTAAATTTTAGGCTCCAAATAAACCCCAGCTCTTCTGAAGCAAATGATTGTCTTCTCTCAATTTTCTCTTCTCCAAATGAAATAATTCTAGTTTCCTTATCCTTTTGTTAGAGAAATCCACTTGTAGTCCTTTAAACACACTTCATTTTTGTGTGGCCCTTCAGCAAAGGCCATATAATTGTCTCAAGCTGTGGGATCAAAAACTAGGTCTATGATTCCCATCAGGGTCTTACCACACAGGTGAAACGTGCTACTACTGATAATCTGTTCTGTGTCCACAGCCTACAGTGATTGGCCTCTGCCCTAACTATACCAACTTCTCCTATAAAACCACAACCCAATGAAAACTCAACACAAAGGAAATAAAACAAAGCCCCATTGCATGAAACAGGGTCAACCAAAACATGTCTTAATTTCTTAAGCTTACTGTCGATATATCTGAAATTTTAATTTTTGGAAGTCGAAAGTTACTAAAAGATGTAGGATGCAGTGTGTTATAAATATTTGATATGACATGTAAGACCAGTACTTCTTTCCTTGCTCTACTTTATTTAGCTGTTATAATTAGGCACACGATAGCATGACTTTACAGAGTTGTGAATCTACATAATATATGACATGCTGTGAGCATATTAAATCCATTCTTCCACTAAATCTTCCTATATATAAACCAACTAGAATATTTATTCTCTGAGAAATTAAACTATAAACTTGATTCAGACACATGTAAAAATTTTAACTGAGGAGGCAGTGTGTAAAATAAAATGCAAGATTAAGACAAAAAATAATGTAACTTTACATTGCAAAAAAATGTTTGCACTGACAATGATATTGTTTGAGAAGAGATGGATGGATAAAACTAGTCCATATGATGAATGTAATACACTTTTACCTGCAAGGATTTTTCTGGCTTTAATTCAATGAGATCCATTATCCCGGGTAGTAATGGAGCCCTGTACCCTACTCATTTCAGGCATCTTCAGTCTCCTGAGCTGCCTTAAAGCCTTGACATAATAAAGGTCAAACAGATCCCAGTAAGCATTTGTAAACTACAACAGCCCCCCATTTCGGGCTACAAGCCACACATTCTCATGCTAAGCTTTGCTCAGTCTCTTGTTTCATTTCATTGTATAAGCAGGCTAATTTGGAAATGGCTAAGGTACTTGGGAACACCTATATTTTCAAAACAATCCCACTTTCCTACTTAACCACCTAAATAAATAGACCCATAATACAACATTTGAGAGAACTATAAAATGGTGCCTGGATACTGAAGGAATGAAGACCAAATAGCAAGCAGCCTTATCAAATAAAATGAATGCATTTCACCTTCCAGCTTGTCTGTGCTTCCCTGGGACACAAGGCATAAACATGAAGGGGATGGAGTGGAATTTTGAGAAAACTGATTTGTTTCAATATTCACTTGGCAAGATGCTGGACACAAAATAATACCACAAGCCACCTCCCTTTCCCATCATTGTAAATTCAGGGCTCTCAAGTCACCTCCCACAAACCCAATTAAAAATAAAGAAAAGAGGCAGGCTGTGAATTCGCATCTAGTGCTAAGATACAGAATTAAATGATAGGCATCTGTCCTAATTGGTCACAATGAAACTAAGGGACAATAACAAGAATAAATCTCACATTAATCCAAATGAAGCCAATGAATAATAATACAAACCAGAAGCATAGTTTCAAAAATGTGCAATTACTTCCAAGCATGCAAGGACATTTATAACCCATAAATATGATTGCAAAGCACAGTATGCATATAAATGTTTCCTAAATGCACTAGAAAAATGTGTATATAAGATATGTATACCCATAGGATACACATTTGTATGTTCACAATCACATCTATCTACTAAAAATCAAACTCTCTCCGGCAAATCGCTTCTCAACAAGAGTGCATTAGAATATGAAATGGAATGATAAATTCCGGGGCCACCTTTTCTTAGCGATGAAGGAAATAAGCAAAATCACCTTATAATTAGGCCGGGAAGCTCAGGAGGCACCAAATGGGTTTTTGAGGAAGGCCCAACCCTGTATGTGAGAGCTGCAAATTAAATGAGTCCTTTCAATAACACCCATTTCTTGTTAGGTCTTTTTCCACCCCTGATTCTGCTCCTAAGCTTGGAAGGAAAGGGACCAAGTGGCTCAGTCTGCATTCTGAGCCGGTTCAAGATAAAATCAGACCTTTTTTCTTTTCTTTCTTTTTTTTTTTTTTTAAATACACAGCGGATGCTTTCTTACTTCTCTCTTCCTGGCAACCTTCCTCTCCCTCCATCCCCATCTCTGTCTCCACATCTTCCTCTCCTACTCTGAGGGAGTCATTGTTCAAGTGCTGGCCGCAAATGTACACACAGGTCCTTTAACAGGCAGCTACACCAAGAAGATAGCCCCACAGTCTCCTGCTTACCATGCTGAGACCCGGAGAAGCTGTTGAAAGGAGGGAGAGATGCAAACTGAATCCATTTTCCTTGTGACCGAGTCGGATGCAGCCTCCGAACCCAACATCAGCAGCTGCCGGTGGGATTTTTTTCCCTCGCTCTCTGGTTGGCGACGGGGCGAAGAGGAACCACCCTTCCAGCCTCACTAGAGCATCAGCAGTCGAGGCGACAGGAGCAGCGGCATCACCACTTGGCCTCCTCCCTCTCGGAGGATGGGGTGAGCTCAGAAGCAGCCAGGAACTTGCAGCAGACACCTCCTCTGGCTCCTCCTCTCCTGCCCCCTCCCCCAAGGCCCCACCCCTGCTGCGGTAGAGGCTGCCTGTCCTGGCAGCTGCTGGTTGTCATGGCAACGACCAATGGTGAGCCACCAGACTAAGGGGGAGGGGAGATGGGTGAAATGAGCTGCAGGGCTGGAGGGGAGTGAATTTGTGCTGCTGCCCTCTGGGATGCTCTGGGTCTCTCCTACCCTGGACTCTGGGTCTTTAAAAATGGGGCAAGGGTGCAGAGGCAAAAGAGGAGAATAATTTGAATGTAATCGAAATCAAGGCTGAAACATACAAAATAGCTTAGCTATTTTTTGCACTTTCTAAGGTTTTCCAACAGAATGTATTAAAATTTGCCATCAGAAAAAACATAACAAATGAAGAAAATCATATCGTGTAATCAGAGATTATAATTACTCCAAATATGTTTGTCCTTGATAGAATCTTTTACCCAATGTCACTCAAGGTTGTTAAAAAGCAAAGTAAGTGGCTGGACTTTGCAATAAAATAAAAGTCTGATTCCTTAGCACTACTCTCTGCTTGTTCTTCTCAAGTGAGTCACTTGGTCTCACTGTTTTTCCAGTTCTCTCTCTGAATAGGATATGGAGGTATTTGGCACTCCCCTGTGGAAAAGAAAGTTGAAACAGAGGGAACAGAAATTTCTTGAGTAATCGTGGTTCTCGGTAACACCAACCAGTTGGTGGATAGTTCCAGGCCTTTATAATGTCAAACTCCTGGAGTGTTAAATTTCCTGCAGGAAATTGTATGCCATTTTCACGGATGCCACTTTCATAGATGCCCTTTTGGAGTTCCCAAGCCAGCTGGTAGTCAGGGTGGTAGGTAGAAAAAGGAAGTGAAATCAGCAGTGTTCCGAGATCTTGGTGAGTTCTGTTTCTAACTATAAATTACAGATGATGCTAGTATCTATCTCATGCAGTCATGGTAAAGATTAATGAAATAATGCATTAAAAGCACTTGGCATGTAGTAAACATACAAACAAATGCTTACTAGTAGTAGTAGTTAGTAGTAGTACATCGTAGCTGCCTCTTAATCCAAGGGATCAAGGAATAGCATGGCAAGTTCAGAGAAGGCAAAAAATTGAGAGAAAACAATACATGATAAATGTGATGGTGACGATGATAGCAAAGACAGAGATCCTGAGAGATTAAAGGTTCTGTAAAATGTGACAACTGAGGATATTCTAAGTCTTTTTTTTTTAAGTTTATTTATTTTGAGAGAGACAAAGCATGAGTCAGGGAGAGAGAGGGAGAGACAGAATCCCAAGCAGGCTCTGCACTGTCAGCACAGAGCCCTACTCAGTGAGATCACGACCTGAGCCAAAGTTAGATGCTCAACTCACAGAGCCACCCAGGTACACCCTAGCAACACTGACTTGAAGATAGTTCAGTGGTCAAGGAAAGGGGTGCACTCATCCTTAGCACTTGGCATCGCCTCTTGGTTCTCTGCAAGGAGAAGCCTGCATCCTGCTCTGTGCACCTCGTGGCCCCTGCCTCGCCCATTAGCCCCTGAACAGTCATGCAGTCTGCACATAATTCTACATCAGCGTCATGTAAATGTAGTCGCGTAACAGAAGGGAATGGGTTGTAATGGTTTTGCTTCTTTTTGTATTCTTCTCTGCATTTCACCTTCTGCTGTCTCCACAGAGGTACTCATGTAAGTAAGCAGGAAATAAGGGTTGTAGAATCTCAGGCGTGATGGGTGACAGAACCCTCCCCTCTGGCCTTGTGAGGAAGCATTTCATCTTTCACGCCAAAAGCTGACTTGATTGGGGAGAGTGAGTCCAATTTTTCTCCCTCCTCCCATCAACACAGGCAGAATCAATGGGGGAAGAAAAAAGTGTTTGGTGCTCCCTGTGTGAATAATTTAATCATTCAAATGCTCTTGCACTTTTTGCTACATCCATGCAGCATTATTATCATTATTTAATAATAGTTTTTTTTTAATATTTAATTGTTTACCATTTATTTTTATCTACTTTAATTATTTGTTACTTATTTTAAGATGAAATTTGTCTCTGGCTTCAGGAGAATATAAAAATAAGCATGGTACAGAGAGTGTCCTCAGAGAAAGGAACCTGAATCAAAATAATATATTTTGGGAGGCTAACACAGAGACTTCAACTTTATTTGTAATCATTTTAAGTGTTTAAAATTTCACTCCTTCTCTCCATTGCCATCTCCTTTCTTAGGATACTCTGTTTTTCCATGGTGTTTGTCATCTTCTAACATAGTATATTATTTATTTGTCCTTCTACATTTTTTGGTATCTGTTTCTCCCCACTAGAATGGAAGCTATAATGGGGCAGGGATTTTTTATTTGCTTGTCTTTTTATTTGTGAACAGTCCCTGACCTATATTAGGTGTTCAATAAATGTTTGTTGAACAAATAAACCAGTAAATAAATAAAATATCAACAACTTCTGCACTAAATCATGGCTATAGAAGTTATTGTTATAACATTATTTCTCCAGTTATATATTTTTGATATTTCTCAAATTAAAAACTAAGATAATTACACAAAATATATTACCATAATGCATATTAGCATAATGTCTATCCGAAGCATATTTTAAATATACATAGCTATGAATATGGAACCGTTTGCTCATGCATATTCAAAGTCACCTAGCACATCGCCAGTAGTATGCATGGCATTCTTTGAGAAATACTGATTTTGTTCTAAGAATGTCTTCTCCAGGAGTACCAACAGTGAGCAGACTGTCTACCTCTTCTGGGACCTTTCCAATTTTGACTTCTGGATTCTATGAGATATCTGAAAAAAGCATAGGGTGTGGGTCTTGGCTCCAAAAGCGGCATTAAATTTTCAGGAGAAACCACAGCATAATGGGAGGAAGCTGCAAAGTGTAGGCTTTGAAGACCAACTTTTTGGATTGAGTTCATGTTTCACCATTTGTTTTCTGAGTGACCTTGGGCAAGATGCTTCATTTCTGTGTGCCTCAGTTTCTTCATTGTAGGACACGAGAGCAGTATCTACTTCTTTGTGTTGTTTTGAAGATCAAAGTTATTACTGCAAAAAGCTAGTAAGTATCTGGCATGTAATAAATAACATAATATTTAGCTCATATCATTATAAATATCATTTTAAGTAACTATGGTTATGCATAGCATATTTTTAAGATGTTTCCAAAATACTCAGATCACTCAGAGTTATTCTAAAAACTCTGTTATGGCTGCACACTGGTTTTCAGCAGACCATGAGGAATTCTGGAGATGTTTATCTCAGAGATAGGCCAATGTCTTCATTTCCCCCAAAAAGGGGAAAAAGGGAAAAGGCACAGTAGGAAGTGACTGTTTATTCTTGGTCTACTCTGTAAGAGGTTATTAACATATTATGTATTTACAGACAACATTAAACATAAGCAGTCAGGATCTTTCTGAGTTCATTAAGAATAAGGATAACATTCTGACCTCACTGCATATCCCTTATTAATACTATCAGTAATGGGCTGGCTCGGTAGGTAGAGCATGTGACTCTTGATCTCGAGGTTATAAGTTCCAGCCCCACATTGGGTGTAGAGATTACTTAAAAGAAAACAAAATCTTTAAAAAAAATACTACCAGTAAGCAAATATATTAAAAGAACCTTCCTGTGAACTCCATACGCCTATGGCCAACCATCTTGTGAATGCCTTCCTGCATAGCAGGTGGACACATTGGCCTTTGCTCACCCTGTTCCACTAGCAGTGTCTTCCTTCCTCTAACTCTTCAACCTTCATAATGTATCCATCACCTCCTTTGGGGAGTCTTCAATGATACCAAGATTAGCATTAGAAGTGAGGTTCCCTGGTGCAGCCACTCTGGAAAATAGTATGGAGGTTCCTCAAAAAATTTTTAATAAACTACTCTACAACCCAGCAATCGCACTACAAGGCATTTATCCAAGGGATACAGGTATGCTGTTTCAAAGGGGCATATGCACCCCAATGTTTATAGCAGCACTATAAACAATAGCCAAAGTATGGAAAGAGTCCATATATCCATCGATGGATGAATGGATAAAGAAGAGGTGAGTATTACTCGGCAATGGAGTATTACTCGGCAATCAAAAAGAATCAAATCTTGCCATTTGCAACTACGTGGATGGAGCTAGAGGGTATTATGCTAAGCAAAATTAGTCAGAGAAAGACAAATACATGAGGACTTTAAGACACAGAACAGATGAACACAAGGGAAGGGAAGCAAAAATAATATACAAATAGGGAGGGGGACAAAATATGAGAGACTCTTAAATGTGGAGAACAGAGGGTTACTAGAGGGGTTGTGGGAGTGGGGATGGGCTAAATGGGTAAGGGACATTAAGGAATCTACTTCTGAAATCATTGTTGCACTATATGCTAACTAACTTGGATGTAAATTTAAAAATTAAATTAAATTTTAAAAAAGTGAGGTTCCTGTGGTTCCCTGTCATGTCTTTACTGCTGGCAAGTAGTTTCTTTGTCTTTCTTCCCTATTTGATTGTAAGCACTCTGAAGTCAGGGATATACTGTTCATTCATTAATGTATTGCTACGTTAATATAGCAAATATCTATTGCTAGCTGTTCCTGTGTGCTGTTCAAAAACTAGGGATATAGCTGTGAATAAGGCAACATGAGCAGTCTCTTCATGGAGTTTATAGTCTAAAAGGAAAGAGAAACTACAAAATCAAATATAATTAAATTATAGGGAGGGCTACAATAGAGAACCATCTGAAGCTCTGATAGCTCATAAAGAGAGGATATAATTCAGTTTAGGAGCCCAAGGAAGGTATCACTGGAGGGATAATGGGGTAGGGTAGGGGCAGGTGGTTTCAGACAAAGGGAAGGAAATGTACACAGATGCTGAGATGTGCAAGAACATGCGTGTTACTCACTTTTTACTCAGTCCTGGCTTCCCGCACAGTACCTGTGCACATTACACGCACTCAGATGTTTGCTGAAAGCATCTACCTCCTTCCCCATCACCACTCACACACATAAGCACACAACTTCTTTCCTCCGTGTTTTTTTTTAAATTTATTTGAAGATTTAGAGTCTGTCAATAGCTAAGGAGCCGACAGGCTGCATGGGATGAGAAAGAATGAAGGGAGGCCAAAAGGTTAACTGTTCTTACAGTAGAAAAAGAGGTGTCATGCTAACAGTGGCCACTGCTCCATTACAGATTTATTAAGTAAGATTTACATGGTAACACAAACCTTTGCTCTGATATTGAAACGTGAAACAGTTTTTCCCTTTCAGGTCCTGGGCAGCTGTATATTACCCCATGGCCGACAGCACATGGGCTTAGGTTATCAGCAAATGAAGGACACCAAAGAAAAAAGTTCCATTTCAGTGAACTTTTACAGAATTTTGCAATCAGAAAATCTACAAGTCAGTGTGTTTGATTTCAGAATATATGCAAGTTCTATTTTAATTTTAGTACAGTTTTTGCTTTTAGTTGTCTATTGGAGGCACCATAATTTTCGTAATTCTTACGGTGCTTAGTAACTCAAAACATCTTACTACATACAGCTCTAGGCGTAGAGAACTTGAGCCACATAACACAATAAGCACATGCATCCCAGAGTGGACGTCATGATGGAGCTTAGAGTCTAATGGGTGGGGCAGCCAAAGAATGAGAAAACAAACCACAAAAATAATAGCAAATTTTCACAAGTGCTATGAAGCAATGAACCACTGAGAGGAAGATAGGAATGGGGGTGGGGAAAGTGGGAATGACTCACTATGGAGGCGGCATTTAAACTGAGAAGTGAGGTATGGGTTATGGCAGTCATGTGGGAGCTGAGAAAAGAGAGGTTCCCATGGAAGGATGAGCTCCGAGGAGAAAGAAAGCCAGGAATAAGAAATACTGCTGAAGGTCAGTATAGCTGGAAATGGTGAGCATGGCAGAAAGTAGCAAGAGAAGATGGGAAGGTGGACAGGAACCAAATTACACAGCACCGTGTAGTAAAGGTAGTGAAGACCACTGAAGAGTTTAAATTTGGTTTAAAGCATTGTAGGGAAGGACCTCATAGTGGGCAAAAGTGGACACCATTAGGGTGCTACAGACATCTAGGCTGCAGGTGATATTGGTTACATGAGGATGGTAGCAGTGGATATGAGAAGATTGGACTATTTTGAAAGAATACATTTTAAGGTGACACTGAGGACTTGCTGGTGGACTCACTTTTTACTTAATGTTGATACCCAGCACAGTATCTGGGGATGAGGGACAGAGAGGTACCACGACCACTGCTGAGTAGACAGCCAACTCTTCCATTTCAAATGTCACACTGGCAAGGTTTAGTTTTTACCTTCTGTAGGAAAGAAAGGCCTCAGGGCTCTGACTCTGGCAAAGTGTGGGGAAACGTGAAGGGGTTTCAAAGCGCCCCATTTTCAGGGGCCTTTCCTCCCTCCCTCCCCAGGCCTAGTGCTCTGGAGAATTAGGCATTCACAACTGACTGGCACGATGGGCAAGTCACCAATGAGCTCACGGTGATGGAAGCAACTTGGCTGACAAAGGTAAATGAGGCCTGTAAGAATACCATGATTTGGATTCAGAAAATTCCAAGTCTGGACAAGTGGATTGCCATCAAGAAATGGCCTTCCTTGGTGGCTTAACCAGCTAAAGCATCTGACTCTTTATTTCCACTGGGGTCACAATCCCAGGGTTGTGAGTTTGAGCCCCATGTCAGGCTCTTCACTGAGCGTGGAGCCTGCTTAAGATTCTCTCTCTCTCTCTTTCTTTCTCTCTCTCTCTCTCTCTCGCTCTGTCTCTCTCTCTCCACCACCCCCCATGCTCCCCCACTTGAGCGTGCTCTCTTTCTAAATAAAAAAAGAAAAGAGAAGAAATGAAAAGAAATGGCCTTCCTCTGCTCTGAGCCTAAATATCTAAACCATATTCTCTCCCACATCTACTTTGGCTTCTTCCTGGGTTACAACCCCAAGTCCCTCTAACTGTGAGACCCTGTAACCATATCTTCTCTAGGCCTCAATGTCCTCATCTATGAAGCCAGGGTAGAAATTGCCTTTGCCTACTAAATGGACATCTAAATGAATTATGTTTAACCTTAGTACACTCCTGGCATGTAGACAGGTCTCAGTGACTTCTAGCTGTTCTGTTATAGTATGCTCACTCCCACATATGAACCTTTCTTATGAAAACCTACAGACCCAATTTCCTTACAGATTCTAAATTTAAAAAAACAAATGTCCCCCCCACCTCAAGTGCCCCAAATTATTTTTTAGATACCTCAAACGACTGAGTGCATATTTTCCTCTGATAGGTATCCCAGGTGCAGAGGGACTGAAAGGAGAAAAGGGCTGTTTACAAGCGGAGCTTACAGACTGCACGGTCTGTCTCATATTTATGAGCCAACTTTCTTTAAATATTTACATCCTGTATTTACATTTTATTACTATTCGATTTGTTTCCTACAGTTGATCTGAAGTGTGAAATTGGGAGCCTGGAGCTTGCTAACACTTCCATGTTAGAAAAATGCACAGTGAAGGAATTTGAGTTCTGTGGCTTCCCCCCACTCCCACACCAAGGACAAAAAAACCTTGTGAGGAGATCTTCGAGATGTCTGTGTCTGCCCAATGCTTCCTGAGGCACTCTTGCTTAACATGCCCCTACCTCCAGCCATGGGTATAAGCTAAGGGGCCTTTCAAGCTGAGGAGCCAGAGACTCCCATTGTGGACAAAATGGGTTTGATTCTGAGTGGGGATGATGCAGGGAAGACAAAGTCACACCCAGAATTGGGGAGCTCAATTTCAGCAAAGCAACTTTCTTCCTTTTAACCCTTTTAAGCCTCTTTTCTTTTATCTTAATTCTGAATTCCTTCACTTTTCTCAGCATCCTTTTCTCCTTATAATAAATTTCTCAGTCCTTAACAAAACCCCAAACCATCTCTCAAATAAATCTAAAACGCTGAACTCTTGTTGAAGTATAACTTTCAATATGATAAAATTGGGACCCTCAGGCAAATGCAGAGTGTACACATCAATGATTTTATTTTAATTAACTAATTAATCAGAGGGCCTGTAAGATGTGAAAACTGGCCCAAAGAGCATTGGAAAAGCTAGATACTTATAGGTGAAATACAAAAGAGAGGACAAGAGAGGTTACACAGTCTTATTTGAACTTCAAGCCTTGAGATATAAATTTATTCACAGGATTAATCTTTATGACCCTGAATAAACTGTGCTTCTGGGGGATCTTTTGTAGGTCATACTAGCCAGCCCTTGTACCACCTGAATCAACAGATGAAATGAATATTAATCTTTTCTGTTGTTCCTGGGAGAGACCTCACACAGGATGTTCAGGGCACAGTGGTCTGATACTGAAGTCAAAGAAATGGAATTTCCTACCCTTTCCCCTAACCCTTCTTGGTCTTGTCAGATTATTTTTTAACCTATCGACTGGATCCCAACATGCCAAGGACAACAAAACCTCTTAAGGAAATCTTCGAGATGTCTTGTGTCTGCTCACTGCTTCCTCCTGGCAAAGTTAAATTTGGGGGTTCTCATTTCATACAGTGTCTTCATCTCTCACATATTCCTCCCATTTTACAACTATATTTATGGCAGAGAGATAAGTAACTAAAAGTACAGGATAAAAAAAGGAGAATGGATGAAAGCAATGTTTGCAGGTGGAACGTGGCACTGGGCCTTACATCAGTCTGGATGCAGTCACACTGGGGGACAGTGTGGGGTGGGGGAGGTGTCAGCTCTTCCGTGTTCTGCATGGAAACTGAAAGATCCATCCTACTCAACACTTCCACACACTGGGGCCCAAGCAGTCTTGCTTTGCCAACTCTTCTAAAAAGAAGGCAGGGAGAATTGTTCTATCCTCACTAAAAGAGCTTTACATGGAGAGAAAACAGCTTTCTCCTTCCCTAAAAAGGGCATAAGGTAGAGGCGTGAGTGAATTCCCCTCTCTTTGAAAGGGCTGCTAAGCCTGTCTGCCTGACAAGGATCGAGGGCATTGGCAGGGAGGGTGAACTGGTCCACCATTGCACCACGGAGGAGATGAGGACTTGTGCAGAGAGCGGTGGGGAACACAGAGGACCACATGTTACAAGCATCCAGAAGCAGCACGGTCTGTATGCTTAGTGACACCGATGAAAGACCTGGTCATGAGAAACAAAGACCAGAGCTGCAGCACTGATTCTTGAGCTCATATAATAATCCTCTCGGAGACTTACAGAGAAATATTGAAAGAGCAGATGTGGAGGGCTTAGGCAGTATATTTGGCGGGAATGCCTTTCAGTGTGAGTAGGTCAGGGCTTATTCATTCACCCAGGCAACTCAGAGTTCAGGATATCTTGATTATACAACATGTAGGTATTTTAAGGTTTCATCTCCAATCCCTCCTATCTTCCTCGCAGTCAGATAAAATGAGACTGAGCTACAGACATGCAGAGCAGAAACCATGTACATGCCCATCATTTGTCTGATTTTTTATGTGTCCTTGCCTCCACATTATAGTGCATTAGGACAGGGGTAGAAAAATATAGACTCTTACTCATAGAAGTTGCTCATGCCCAAACCATCTATTCATTTCACTGTTTGTCTTTATAAAAAAAGAACTTTTGGGGTGCCTGGGTGGCTCAGTCGGTTGAGCATCCAACTTTGGCTCAGGTCATGATCTCACAGTTCGTGAGTTCAAGCCCCGTGTCAGGCTCTGTGCTGACAGCTCAGAGCCTGGAGCCTGCTTCAGATTATGTGTCCCCCTCTCTCTCTGCCCCACCCCTGCTTGTGCTCTCTCTCTTTCAAAAATGAATAAACATAAAAAATTTTTAATTAAAAAAAAAAAGAATTTCTTGAGGGCACAGGAAGAAGAGAATTTATGCTTTGTGAGTTTCCCTTGATTTGTCGAATGTTGTCCGGTGGAGACCTTCACAGCCCAGAGTCACAATGAGAAATCAAGCCTAGAAAAAGGACTTCATGCCTCTCCTTGTGTTCAATTTAACTGTAAATTCTGTGGACCTCACTTCTCTAGTGACCCTTCAAATGGAAGCTCCTCTTAGAAAGCCTAACACAATGTGTCCACAGTTCCCTACAGAGTAATGATAGCTGCTTCTGGGCAATGCAGTCAATGGATTTTACACCTCAGAGGTCCCTTTGGGGGTCACTTACATCACCCCAACTCAAAAGCAGACTTAGATTTTACATTAATATTATGAATAATGGGGCCAAACCCTTTTCCTGAGTTTTGAGTGCTTTCAATATGAAAGCAGAGTACCACTGGTAGAATTCAAGACTGTACTATTGTTAGACCATCCTCATATCTTGTGAAAGGGCTTATATGTAAGAATGCCATGAAGAGTGAATTTAACATTCCCTTTCAGGCTACTGTACTATCCGGAATGAGGCTTTGAAAGTCATTATATAAAGAGAAAATTAACACTGAGTGAGAAAAAATGTCCTTTCTGTATCTCCAAACAGCTCAATGTTCCAACCCTTCTTTATTTTATCTATAGTCACTGAGTAACTGAAGACCCAGACAGGAGGAACAGATCACATTGCTTCAGTATTATTTTGCCTAGATTCCCAGTAAGCTGTAATCTGCTGTAAATACAAGAGCAAAAGGAGATGTGGCATACTGAGCTTCAGGGAAATTCCTTGGTAACTCTTACGATTTGTCTAGCCTTCATAATTGAGAGTAGATGTTTATTCTTTCTTTTGACACAGTGGAATGGCTAATGACTATGTGGTTTTAATACCTAATTACTGGGATTAGAACACCCACTGTGAATCAGAAGGGATGAGGCTCCTAATATTTTCTCTGCTTTTCCTACCATTTTTATTTTGGCCCTACGACATAATAGTGTGAGGATGTCAAAAAGGAAGAGCAAAATGTTTTATGTCATGAAATGTCCTAATTTCACAGAATTTTCTGGAAAATGACCCAGGTCTGACTTTATGTAAATATCTGTATGGATATATTATAGACCAAGTATAGGTTTGTTTCATATATCTTCCCTGAAAGGGAAGCCTTCATGTCCCAGACCTCAGTATGGCATATCACACCAGAAAGAATATTTTATGCCTAGTCTACATTAGACTAAGTCAAAGGCCTGGCCATTTATAGGTCATGATGACAATCATTTCTATTTCTTGAACTAAAGGTTGGAATGAGTATTAGTTTCTGAGCCTTGGTTCCTCAGATCAACCTGGGTAAGTCTCTATAATCAGGATTTTAGAAGCAAATGGTATGAGACCAAGAATAAAAAGCTTCATACTTTGGCTACAAATATCTCCTGGGCTCCCCAAATTTCTTTAATCTAAGTTTCAGTTGATATATCACCAAACAGGAGTGACTAGGTGGCTCAGTCATTTAAGCATCTAACTCTTGATTTTGGCTCAGGTCATGATCTCACAGTTCGTGAGACTGAGCCCAGGTTGGGCTCAAGCTCAGAGTGAAGCCTGCTTGGGATTCTCTCTCTCTCCCTCTCTCTCTCAAAATAAATAAATAAGCATTAAATATATCATATGACATATATGAATATATATATGAACATATCTATATATAATCTAATAATTGTATGCTTCATTCAGTGTCCTCAATCCTTTTCCATTCCTTCTTCCATTCTGCACCTTATTCTCAGGTCAGAAAGATTCATGTATAAAATGGAGGATGAGAAGATGAATGGTTGAGATTCCAAGTACAATTCCAAGCACAATTCCAAGTACATGATATGGCAATTTCTTAGTCCAGAGCTTGGAGACCAAACTTCAAGAGGAGCCCTGATATTGTTTCTCTCCTTTTCTTTCAAGACACATCTGAGTGATGAGTCACCAACATTCCTAGTGTCCTCATAGTGAGGGTATTTTCCCTCCACCTTCACCTCTCAACAGAGAGTAGAGAATAGGGACTCCAAGACTGTTATCAAGATCCATGCAAAATCCTCAGTTTTTGTAGTTGTGCATGGAAGCTGCAGTTGGAAACCAGAACTGGACCTTTCCCTCCCCAGTGAAAAACCTTCTTCAGTGAAACACATCTTGCTTCACTCTTCCTCCAGTCTTGGCTTGATTAGAAATTCATCAGTGGAACACTGAATTTCATCCTTTCCAGGACTATCTCTAGAACTTGTTCAGTCTAACCAGAAAGACCAGGATCTTTTCACTCAAGCTTTCTGGCAAGACCTCATATGAACTATGGGGCAGCTGTGGATCTATCCTGTGTCCTGGTTTTCACACATACACTCTGTGAGCAAATCTGCCATGGCAGAATCAAGTGGAACAGAACTTCATGCTAACTCTTTTATCCTATTTTTCCTTTAATTTTTTAAAAATGTTTATTTATTTTTTAGAGAAAGACAGAGTGTGACCGGGGGGGGGGGGGGGGGCAGAGAGAGAGGGAGACACAGACTCTGACAGGCTCCAGCGTCCGAGCTGTCAGCACAGAGCCCAATGCAGGGCTCAAACCCTTGAACCAAGAGATCATTGTCTAAGCTGAAGTTGGACACTTAACCAACTGAGCAACCCAGGTGCCCGAATCTCCTTTTAGATGTTCTGTACTATGGCCAAGAATCTTAGCACTTAGCCCTGACGGCAGGCAAAGAGGAGTAATGCTTTATGTCATTTACTCATCTCCCCAATATTCCTTTCTACTCGTCTTTGTTTTACTGTGTAGGCGTTAAAGCCAAAATGGAGGATTTTTTTTTCCACTGAGGTGCTCCTAAGGACTCCAGAATTAGTGGGAGTCTTAATAATCCAATATCAGGAAAAACCTTCCAGACAGGGCTTCATGAACCTCCTGTAATTTGTGCTCTGATTTATGTTGGCCCTTCTTATGTCTCCCATATACAAGGAGGTAGGTAGACACAGATTACTGGGAAATACCTATCTTGTCTTGTACTGAAAGCTGGAAGCACAACTTGAGTCATAGATGGTCACACTGAGGGGACTCCTTTGTAGACATCTGACCCCCATGTTTACAGGTTAGGACACAGCATACATGTTTTTTAAAGATTTTACTTTTAAGTAATCTCTGCACCCAATGTGGGGCTTGAACTCACAACCCCAAGATCAAGAGTCACATGCTCTACCAACTGACCCAGCCAGGTGCCCCCACAGTAATATACACTTTTAAGTGGCATGGTGACCACTGCCACTTCCTAGATTTGTGTGAGTCTGGCCTTTATGACCAGAACAGACCATTAGAAACTGTCTTATAAAATCAAGTTATTATAGGGGCACCTGGGTGGCTCGGTTGGTTAAGCATCCAACTCCTGATCTCAGCTCAGGTCTTGATCTCAGGGTCATGAGTTCAAGCCCCACATTGTCATGGAGACTACTTAAAAACAGTAAAATCAGATTATTACAAAAACAGCTTCTGTTGATGAAGTTGTGGTGAAATGGACGCTCTCATAGATTGCTTGTGTGAATACAAATTGGTAGTGAGATGAGGGGGGAGAGAGAGAGAGAAATACAGTAGCTCCATCCACTGAGAGGGCCTAGCAGCAATGACACACCGGTATCCAGATCATGGTTTCTAAATATCATGCTTCATTAAAAGAAAAGGAGCCAGGTATCCTTGAGGAAGTGGCTGATTCTGGGGCTGGAGCAGTCAAGTACAAGATGAGCCTGGAACATCTTGCCACATCAGAAAGTAATGAAGTACTCAAAGAATCATGAGACACTTCAAAAGTCAAAGGAGACAATTTGAAAGGTCTGCCATTAGCAAAATATGGGAAAGTTAGAGCATAAACAAGAATAATGGCAGTAAGAAAATATTATCCATAGAAAAAAACTGCAATGCATGAGTCCACACTGTTATAAATAAATAAAGTGGAATAAATGGGGAAAAGAGAAAGCTCTTTCTTACAGTAAAATGTCAACTAATAAATATAAAAGGAATGATCGATCCATCATTTGGCAAATCGTCATTTGGCAAACATCATAACAGTATGTTTAAGCATACCCAGTTCATGGACCCTAAAACTAATAAGTGGAAGTTTGATGAGGAAGAGCAAATTTACAGTCTCAAACTATCTCCCCACAAGGTCCCTATTAATCCCAGAAGGAAAAATTGTAGCTTTGCAGTGAAGAAGGCTAAGCTGATTCACATCTCCTTCATCAAGTGATTACAGTTAAAAGCCCCAAGAGGAGAACAAATAGAAATCATGTGCCTCTTTAACATGATGCACTGAAAAGTACACAGCATCACTTCTGAAGGTATTTCTGCCCAAATGCAATCTATCTAACCCACGAGGAAACAGCAGACAAACCCAAACTGAGAGACATTCTACATAACAACTGACTTGCCCTCTTCAAAAATGTCAAGGTAATAGACAAACTAATAGAACTGAGAAAACCTTCTAGATTAAAGGAGACCAGAGACATAATTATTAAATGCTGTGGAATCTTGGAATGAATCCTGGAGAACCAAAACAAAATAAAGCAATTTGCCATAAAGAACATTAATGGAATAAGTGGCAATATCTGAAGGAGGTATATAGATTAGAGAGAATTATATTAATGCTAATTTCCTGATTTTGATCATTGAACTCTTGTTATGAAGAAAATGGTTTTTATTTTTAGGAAATATGCACAGAAGTGTTTAGGGGAAAGAACATGATGTCTGGAACTTATCTCTGTAAGTTTTCTCTTTTTCCTCCCCCTCTTGCTCCTCTGATTCTTTCTATCCTTCTCTTCTCCCCTCCCCATTCTCCTCCTCCCAGTGATGCTGGAGTGATGCTCACAGGAACCTCAAGCACACAGGATGCAAATGAAAAAGAACAAATCCCCTTTTCCTCCTACAGTCTGCTAGTCTTCTTTCAGCACCTCCAATTGGCAGAGTTGGCTGTTTGGTCAAGAAGCAATGGGGTTTGCATTGTCCCAGCTCTAATATCACAAATCAAAGTACTGAAGGGTTAAGACAAGGTGTGACAGAGAGTGCTTCCTTGTCTCCTAACCCTTCAGAGCTCAGGGAGGGGTCTTCATGACTTACACTTCACTGTAAGAGACTCAGCCTTAGAGGGGTAGCTTCATGTTGCTTCTTCAGTAGATAGAACTCTGATCCACGAGTGCTTAAAATTCCTAGTGTGATTTCTTAACAGGGGCACTTCCATCCCATAGGAAGTGAGCTATATGTTCAATTGACTCTTGTGGCGCAAAGTTGCTATAAAATGCTCAGCAAGTCTTTCACAGCACTAATGTTAGGACTTTATGTGAGAATCAAGTATTATAAGCCCCTTCTCCAGGGAAGACTGTTTAGAAATCATCTACCTCATTCCTCCAGATTTTATTAGATGTAAGATCCTTCCATTGCATATTGAGTGTCTCTCCCTCACAATAGCATAACCAGATCTCTCTAAATTTGACCCTCAGGGCTGACATGTTTACTTATTTTTAATAGATTATACCTTCTAGAAGAACATCATCAATTTGCAGATCAGTGAACTGTGTGGTATGCTCTGCTTAATACCAAAGAATTGGGGGTGGTACAGTTTGGGAACAAATTCAGCAATACAGAATTGGGAGAAATAAAGCCAATTCATATTGCATCTTCTGTTGTGCTCCCTAATTTCCCAAGGATTCTTTCCCCACTGTCTCAAGCCCTGAGATGTAGAGGAGACAGACAAGAAAGAACAGGATTCTGTGCCTCAGGTAATGTCCTTATTCCTTGAGACTCTTGTCTACTTTACAGTCATCCTTAATGGAAGAGAAATGCAGTCAGGAGACATCAGGGGGAAAGGAATGCTTCTTGCAACCTCCGCTAAGCCTGTCAGATCTTTCTAGCAGGAGTCTTCACGACCCAGTTCTTAGCATGAGAGCCAGTCTGCAAAGAATAGTTTAAGAAGTTATATATGTGCAGGTTTTCTGTTGCTCAACTCAAAGTAAATTATCCCCTCAGAGTCTGACTCTCATACTCTATCATTGTGGTTGTCTTTTCCTGCCAGATTTTCATTCAGGTTTCTTTACTGTACAGTGGGTAGCCATGACAAGGCAGAGTCTCCAAAGTTAGACAGGGACACTTGAGATTATTTAATTCTACCCCTTCCTCCCAGATGGGCTAGATTTAACTCTCTAGAATGAACACAAAGTCTCTTCCAATGAAAACCTTGGAAATGTTTTAATAGAGTGATGGGAAGAGATGAACTGAATGTAGGAGACATGAAGATTCATAGTCTTATACTAAACTATTCTGCATTCTCCCAGACTACTTCACTCTGGCTGAAGTGCTGCATCCTAGTGAACAATGAAGGACAAGAAAAGGATCATTTTCATATCCCAGAGTTTCCTATGCTTTAGCCTCACGGAAAAGGTACACATATAGTCCTGAGAAGATGCCAATAAAGGATGGTTTCATACAGCTTTTTCGTATTCCCCAACAGCTGTCTAAGAGGGTATTTGTAGGCCAGGTTAAAAAAAAATTCTGGAAGGAAGACTTTATCTTCTGTCACCCACAAATATATGAGCTCTCTAGGGACTCTGTTCTATTGTCCCTTCTAAGGGTCTTAACTCCTGGATAGTTCCTATAGGTCACAGCCTAGTGTGGGCAACAAATCAACTCAAGTAGAATCAGCAGGAATGTGGTTTTCTGTGTACCTCCAGTGCATACTCCCAATTCTCCCATGGTTCTTAGTCTCAGCGTGGATGGAGTCATGGAGAAGTATAACAGAAGGCTAGGTTTTATTTCAGACCCTTTTACTCTGTTATTTCTGCCCTTCTTTTGTGGTAGGGATCTGATATAGGTTGGCCTAAGAGAAAAAGGAAAGGAAAAGCCTCATAAAGCCAGTTGGGAGTTCCCCATCACCGTTGGGTGTTGTCTGTGAGACCCAAAGCCAATCTGAGAAACCAGGGCAGATGGAGGGACTTGAGTCCAATGGGACGCTCATTTCTATGCCCCTCTCTACTAATGTTCCTGGTGTTCCTTCAAGGAATGATCTTCTAGTTCTTTATTTTTTGTTAAAAGAAGTCTCTAAGTCCACCATGGAGCTTGAACTCACAACCCCTAGATCAAGGGTCACACGTTCTACCAACTGAGCCAGCCAGGGACCCCCTGCTACTTATTTCTTCATTAATTCAGGGAGGGCTTACTAAGTGTCAGGCAACTGACATAAAATACTTAAGATATAAAACAAAACAAACAACACACACCTAAAACTCAAGCTGAATCCCCAGAATCAGTGGCAGTCAGTGGTTATCTTTTCTCCTCGAAGTCTTAACAATGAAACCACTTGACACAGCACTTACACCTGAGGCTGGAGTTAAGGCTTCTCCCCAGAGGTGATTTATAACAGTCCTTTGGGCCTCCACCTCCCAGCAGTCCTAGATCAATCAAATGTCCCCCTCCAAAGAGCTTCCCTGAATAGGCTTCCTGCATTAAGGAGAATACCTGAGAAGCTGACACTGAAAACATGTTTAAGTTTCATTTCCTTCTGTTCTTCCTCTCTTAGAAAACTAACATTTCACAATACACCTCTGAATCCAGATTTTTTATAACTCACTTAATTTCTATCATGACAAGTTATGCCTTGCCCTTTCTCTCCTTTTCCTTGGCCCCTAATACTCTAGCTCACATCTTCATTAGCTTTGAGATGCATCGTAAACACGATTCCCATCTCGATCCCCGGTGAACTATCTAGATTTGACTCTGTGCCCCAAGTGGAGTTCCGATTTCCCCAAGAATTTCTATCAGAGTTCTTGGTTGTGCTCTGGGATATACTCCATCTACACTGAAATCACAAAATGTGTAATCAGTAGGTGCCCCTATAGGCATCAATTGTCTTCTCCTGTGCCCAATTGTCCCCTCCTGTGCCCAAATATGGAGGTGCTTGAGAGCTTTGCATGGGATGATCTTGCTAAAATCAGCCCAGGTTTTTGGTATCATCAGGAAAGATTTCTTTTCTTTGTCTTAGAAGGCTCTGGAATAAACAGGGCCCTACATGCCAATGAAAGTCCCTCTCCTTTAGAGTTTCTTTCCTCTAATTTGTCGACTTTTGCAAAATGATAAAGCCAGCCAGTAAGAGACTGGAAGAAAATGCACACTTAGTTTAGAGCAAATGAGTAAAGCAGGAGCTACAAGAGGTAGGAAATGAAACATAAGCTCTGTATCTTCCATTGGACTCTGGAGATCCTGCAGCCATGGCTCTCACATGATAGGAGGGCTCAGTTGAGCTGAATGGCTGGGGGATTTTCTTACCCCTGTACCTGGTCTGGTAACAATTTTCATTGTTGACCAATTTTATGATGTAATTACTTCTCAAGGAAGTACAATTTAAAGGTCCTATACAGCCTGCTTTTGGAGGAATTTAAAAAAGCTACACTCTGCTTCTTCCATCCTCCCCTCAGACAAATCTCACTGTTTGGGCACTGATGTGATGCTCTGCCCATCCTTGCTAAAAGGAAGTATCTCAAGTATGGTACAGGAAAGAGCATCAGGAGTATGTTCTCTGGAATGGGAGAGAGTTCCCTGAAATCAGGCATTTGGGAAAATAGCTCCTCCCCCTGCCCATGAAAAGAACAGAGAGAACAAGACTAATCAGATAGTCAAGGTAAGCAAATGTGGCAAAAACAAGCGGAACATGAAGGCAGATTTACTGGAGGATCCAGAAAATCATACAGAACACACTACACCAAGCTGTAGAAAGAAGTCTTTTAGTCAGAATCTCCTGTTCATTTCTAGAATACTCTTTTGAGAATCAGTATTTCTGATCTCAAAAATTCTCCTATGTTTCCATATACAGATCATCCTTGGTGTAAGGGCTGAAAGTTGGTAATTTTGTATTTACCCAATGACTTTTTAAAATACCAGGTTTTTGTTTGTTTTTTAGAGAGAGAGCTAGTGAGCGGTGAAGGGCAGAGTGGGAGACAGAATCTTTTTAAAAAAAATATTTTTAATGTTTATTAGTTTTGAGAGACATAGTGTGTGTAAGCAGGAGATGGGCAAAGAGAGAGGGAGAGACACAATCTGAAGCAGGTTCCAGGCTCTGAGCTGTCAGCACAGAACCTGACACAGGGCTTGAACCCACAAACGGCAAGATCATGACATGAGTTGAAGGCACATGTTTAACTAACTGAGCCACCCAGGCAGCCCAAGAGAAAATCTTAAGCAGGTTTCCATGCTCAGTGCAGAGCCTGATGCGGGGCTTGATCCCATGACCCCGAGATCACGACCTGAGCCAAAATCAAGAGTCAAGACACTCAACCGAGTTAGCCATCCAAGGGCCCTAAAATACCAGTTTTTATATTGAAAATTGACTCATTTGTGGTCTAGTATTAATACTCCTAATATTAAAATACAGGAGGCCACTTAAATAGCTCTCTCTTATTTCAAATATACTTTTCGAAAGATAAAGCTGGAAAAATATTTTCCATCGACTACGTATCAAGAGACAGCACATTGAATGTAGGCTCCTTTGGTTATGTATAGTGAAATGCAAACCTTGGCTCATCAATCATCCTTTCCCAGTGGCTTTAAGAAATGCAGTGCTCTTTCTTAGGGGAAGTGACTATATCCCAGTTTTCCTGAAATATCAACTAATTTTTTAATTTTTTTTAACGTTTATTTATTTTTGAGACAGAGACAGAGCATGAACGGGGGAGGGTCAGAGAGAGGGAGACACAGAATCTGAAACAGGCTCCAGGCTCTGAGCTGTCAGCAAAGAGCCCGACGCGGGACTCGAACTCACGGACCGCGAGATCATGACCTGAGCCGAAGTTGGCCGCTTAACCGACTGAGCCACCCAGGCGCCCCTCCTGAAATATCAATTAAAAACAGCCTCTTGTTTGCAGCAAGGAGGATGTGCCTATTTAAATTAAGCTGTTCTGGAGACAGATGGACATGTCTTTAACCTGGCCTGCCTGGGGCAATCGATATATCCAGCCATAAATGTTGAGAAAACAGCAGGTTAAACAGTAAGATAAGATTTAGAAACTGGGTCAGGTGAGTACCTAAGTTAACTTGAAATTGGCAAAGAAAATTGGAGAGTTTAGTTGGGATGGAGGGAGGGAAACACTAAAAACGGCCTTGATATGTATATCATATGGGTATGCTCTGAGCCCTGGGAAATCCCACCCTAATGTTTGACTTGGTTTTGCTTTGTCCCTTTCCTTACGCTTTCTGGCTAGTCTTGTTCTCAGTGCCCCTTACATCTATGGTTTTCCTTCTCTCACACTTTAAAGTGTTCTTTCCCAGTTCAGGGAGAACAGCTGATCCTAGCAAATCTTGCCCACTTGAAGCTAATTTCAAGCAATTATCTTGAAGTCAGTTTAACTGGTTTCAGGAATGTAGAGGCGTCATGGGGAGAAACTGAAGTATACACACCTCTCCTTCGTTTCCAACGGGAATTAGACAAGTGGTGATTTGGTGAGTGTCAAAGAGTAGAAATCAAAAGTCGAGGAAAACAGACACAGATGTTTCTATCTGTTGCCCAACGCTTTGTTTTCCTTTTCAGGGAATGAGAAACAAGTGACCCCTGAAATCTACTTCTTTCCGAAAGGATGCATGGAAAATTACACGTAACCTCACTGGCTGGCATCAGGGCCATGCTGGGCATCATAAGGAGCACCAAGTCTTCACATACGGGTTTTCTGGGCCCTAAGAGAAACTTCACGTCAGACAATACAGTCTAGAGAAAGCAAGTGCTGCCTGAGTGTTAGGGGCCTTTGCTCTCTGTCCCAGCCTTGGTCTCTGCCTGCCCCAGTGACACTCAGAATATTTCACACAAATTCCTTAAAATAGGCCAAATTTAACGTCTTCTCTCTTTTAAAACTTACGTCATTGATACCAGTTTGAGTGAAAGTACTTTTTATTTATGTTTGATTAAAAGTACTTCATATCAGGTAAGTAACCTCTGGCCATTGACTATTTGAATGTCTGAGAGGAAAACTGTCTAGCTTTCCAAAATTATAATTAATAAGCCTCCTTCCTAGTTAGGTGGGCAAAATACCCCTTTTAGTTCTCAGAGATGATCACTGTCTTGCAAGAGAACTCTAGCTAAACACGGTAAAAATAGTTGAAGGGAAGATCAGAGGAAGGTAGAAATGAGAGAGGTAAGGGCATCAGTTACACTGGGGCAGGATTTGAAGAAGTTTGGTTGTAGGGGCATGAAGTAAGTGAAAAATGTAGCACAGGGATGTCTTTGAGAACAGTGATAATCTTTTCCTCACAGACAATCTGCCCTGATCCTTAGGTATGTTTCCCCATGCCTTCCATGTTTCTCTCCTCTGACGTCTAAGAAGCCTTGTTCTCACTGCCTTCTACACAGAAGGCTAGGGGCCAATGGGCATCCTCTGTCCCTCGACTTGTCTCCTTTGATGGCTGTGCTTTCTTGTTCCATGGACAGTGGCCCTTTCTCCTGTCAGACGATGTTCCGAATTTTACCTGTTGAACAGAAGAAGTAGCTCATCCAGGAATCCTCCAGGCTTAGGACATTTTGCTTGATTTTGCCTGTGATCAGCAGCAGTCTCATGGAGGAGCCTGGGGAGGCTGTGTCTAGGCACTTATGCCTTTGGACTGACAAGAGGCTACCCATTAGTAGTAGCTGTCAAGGGGAACAAGTAGGGGTAGAGGCTCTTTGGATGAGGGGAAGGCAGCATCTCCTCTCTACTTCTTCCTTCCCCAGACTAGCATCTTCTCTTTGTACTGGCTCACACACTCACCATAGTCTTTGGTGTTTTATCCCTTTGCCTTCAAAAGACTCTGATTCATGGGCACCTGGGTTGGTCAGTTGGTTAAGTGTCTCAATTTGGCTCAGGTCATGATCTCACAGTTTATGAGTTTGAGCCCTGCATTGGGCTCTGCACTGACAGCATGGAGCCTGCTTCATTTGGATCCTCTCTGTCCCCTCTTTGCTCCTTCTCTCACCCTTCAAAAATACATGATCTTAAAAAAAAAAAAAAAAAAGATTCTGATTCAGCAGGGGAAAGAAGGGAAGTGAGTGGTAGTTCTGTTCTAGGATCCATCAACGCAACAGCTTCATCTCTGGATAGGATCCTGATCCTTCACCCTCAGCCTGGACCAATATCCTGACTAGCCATCCTCTTCAGTCATGCCACACTGTTACCCTGAGATAATTGGGCTAATTTCCCAAACAATAACCTAGCCCCAGTTTAGGGTAGGAAATAGTGACTAGAAAGAGCAGATAACTTTGGAAACTTTTTTTTTTTTTTATAAATCGGCGGTCCATATCTGTATCAGTTAATGTCATGCCCAGAGACTATTCTAAATATTTAAAAGGGGTACTGAATGTAGGGAATTGGTTACAACAAGGCTCTTAGAAAAGGCTGAAGCAACAAAAGAGAGAAGAGAATTACCTACAAACTAGAAGTTGCTTTTGAACTCGGACTAGACCCCAGCTTGCTCCTGCCAGAGGCGTGAAGGGGTGCTACTACTGGTGCTGAAACTGCCCCCCGCAGCTGAGCAGGAATGCAGGAGCTTATAATCCTACTGCCGCTGCTGAGGGCCTGGCTGCTGCTTCTGCTGGCATCCACCCCTCAGAGCTGAGCGGGAACTCAGAAGATGACACATCTACTGATGCTGCTGCCATTTCTCAATGTACCATCAATAACAGAAAATAAAATGGCTTTCCTCTTACCTCCTTTTTGTATGTCTTAGGTTCATGTGTCAAGGGAACCTGGGAAATATGGTTTGGGGGCTGCCATTTTTGCCAGTACAGAAAAGAGCCCTGAAGAATATGGATAAAGCTGCCAATTAGTAGACAAAGAATCACCATGGCCCACCTCTTGCTACTCAGTTTTCATTCATTTCTCTTCCACCCTTATTTAAACTTCACTCAACAACAACCGCAACAAGGTGCTCTTACCTGACACAATAAGCTACTTTGCACACAGACAGGAATGTTCTCACCCTGGATGTCCTATAATCAAAATACTGAATTGTAAAATTATCCATCATCTCACTTCTTACATAAAATAGGGTGGGAAAGGGAGAGAAAAAAGAATGGATTCATACATACAAATACTACATTACATCTAAGGAAGAAATCCTACATAACTGCCACAAGTCAGCATTTCTATAAATGGTTGTTAGAAGGTCTCCAGTCTATGATTCTAAGTGTAATTCACTCTTCTCCTCTTCTCCTTGTTGCAGGTTCCCTTTGATGGCCAGCAGCACCACATCTGGTTGAGATCCTTTACCTGGTGGGGAAATTCAAACCTCACTTCTTGAAGTTCTTAGTCATCCTTCTGTTGGGTCGCTGTAGTTTTCCATGAACTGTGTTAGTGAACTTAGAAGAACCGAGAAACACCCTGGAGAATCCCTTGGGGTCCAGAACTAACCTGCCCTGTCTCCATCATAGAGGGGCACCTTGTTTTTCCTTAATAACAGAGATCAGTGACCCTGCTTTGCTTGTTGTCTCAGTGACATGAGGATCCCCAAATGGCCAGGGACGAGCTAATCTTCTAGTTCAATGAAATCATTATGTCATGGGGTGGAAACATTGTCCCTTGGGAATTAAAACCTTTAAAAAAAAATCACAGCTTAAATTCATAGGGAAAGAAAAGCCAAAATTATTTAAGTTGGTCATTGGCTATACTTTTGTCCATTGATTTCCTAAAGTGTCTATTCTGGTTATGCTTGAAACAAGATATTCTGACTGCTGGTTCAAAGTATATCACATCCTTTAGGAGAGCATCATATCTTTGGAGGTGTTTTTTGCTAGGAAATACTGTAACTAAGTCTTCAGAAGGTCATCCCATGCTCTGTAGGACTGACTGTTTCTCGTTGATGAAGTATATCAGAAGATCAATGAATTTCAGGAGGCCCCAGTGACACACTTTATTTCCTGTGGCATCAATTCACTGGTAGCTATAGTAGGCTGAATAATGGTACCCCAAGATGTGTACCTACCACATGGAATTTATTAATGTGTTATGTTATATGGCAAAAGAAATTTTACTCATGTGATTAAGTTATGGCTCTTGATACGGTGCTTATCCTGGATTTTCTGGGTGGTCCCAGTGATGTGATCACAAGTGTCCTTATAAGAGGGATATACTGGTATAGGAGATGAGAAGTGATGTAATGATAGAAGAAGAGATTGGAGTGGTACAGTTCAAAGATGGAAAAAGAAGTCATAAGGCAAATAATACAGACAGGCCAATAGATGTTGAAAAAAGCAAAGTAACAGATTCTCTTCTCAAAGCCTCCAGAAGGAACCAGCCCTGTTGACACCTCCAGAATGTTAAGAGAATAAATTTATGTAGTTTTAAGGCTTTAGTATGTGGTAATGTGTTACAGCTACAATATGAAACAATTTCAGCAGCAATGTTATATGGAATATTAAGATGCCAAATAAAGCATTCACAATGCTACCTACAGAGGAAAACGACACACGGAAACTGTACACAGGAGTGAGAGATCCAGTCTCAGAATAACTATCTCTTCTAATGAGGACAGATCATTTCCCCTTCTATTAGGGAAGGGGTCCAGTGAAACCAACCTGCCACCAAGAAACTTTCTGGTTCCCTCTGGAATAATGCTAATACAGGGACTAAGCATCAACTTCTAGAGTAGATTCTCAACAGTGGAGGTAGCCAGATCACACCAGGTGAAACCCATGATGTTGGCCAATGTGTAATTTTCATCCCTACAGCCATAGGCATCTTTAACTTGACCACCCTGAGTAACTGTCAACTAAAATAACTTCACATAGGAGCACCTGGGTGGCTCAGTATGTTAAGCACCTGGCTCTGATTTTGACTCAGGTTATGATCTCACAGTTTGTGAGACTGAGCCCCATGTCAGGCTCTCTGCTAACAGCAGGGGGGCCTGCTTGGGATTCTCTCTCTGCCCCTCCCTCTCCCTCTCTCTCAAATAAATTAACATTTAAAAAATTTTTAAAAAAAATAAATGGGGCTCCTGGGTGACACAGTCGGTTAAGCGTCCAACTTCAGCTCAGGTCATGATCTCGTGGTTGATGAGTTTGAGCCCCACGACGGGCTCCATGCTGACAGCTCAGAGCCTGGAGCCTGCTTTGGATTCTGTGTCTCCCTCTCTCTCTGCCCCTCCCTGCTCATGCGCTGTCTCTGTCTCAAAAATAAATAAACATTAAAAAACATTTTAAAAAGTTCACATCATTTTAAGAAGAAACCTAGAAAATATATAAAAATGATTTTCAAATAATCAATTTTTTGTACATGTTTTATCACCACAAGATACCTGGAATAACAATCTATACAACCGTTGCATTTAACTGGAATTTGTTTTCAGTCTGAAAAAGTAAGATTTCATTTTAATTTCTGGATTTGTAGTTTTGGGGAGACTATAATAGTAAGAGTTAATTAGGGAAGTTCAGGTTAATAAGCATCTGTTGAGTCTCCTGAAGACAAAGGTAGGGACAAGACATGTCCTCTACTCTTAAGGAATTTTAAAATAATGAGACACAGATCACACATATGGACAAGGAAAGCATGAGGCATGCTGTAGAAAGGGGTGTGTACACAGGGCCTCCAGAGCTCAACAGAAGGGTACTGACCCACTTCATCCATTTAAGAAGAAACGAGTGATGGAAAGGGAAGAGGTGGAGTGAATAAGCAGAAAAGCATTTTCCAAGTAACTAGAAGTAAATCTAACGTGTGAGGGAGAAAGGGCAGGGTAAGTGGAGTTTAAATTAGGACCTAGGAAAAGGTTGAATCCCAGAAGATATATGAGGAAGTAAAAGCTTTTATTCTATCTGGAAGGCCACTGGTTCCCACCTTCTTTGCATATAAGGACATACTTCTTAATGTCAAAAATTGGAATGCTTGTTCTCTCTTAACTGAGAAAATACTCAGAGATAAAAATTGTTTTTAAAATTAAAAACATAGTACTTTTAAATTATTTTTTAAACATTCAACACCTCAGGTAAATATATATGAACACTTTTGCTACTTATGTGTGGGAGCTGTTTCCTTTTTTGTCTACCAAAAATGAATGGTACATGTAGAGATTAAGCGATCTCTTCTATCATAATTCACATTAAGGGACAATATTTAAGGCATGGAGGAAGCAGCATGGTATCATGGGAGTCAAACAGGCATTCTTATCCTGCTCTTCTTAGGCAGTAGGCAGTCCCTGAAATTTTTGAAGTTCAGTACCCTCACCAGGAAAATGGACTAAAAGGATTTACCTAGATTGATTTTTAAAGGAGTAAATGTAAAAGACCTTGTGATAGATAGAAGGGGAGGGAGAGATTAGGAAGAAAGAGTGTTCGTGTAAGAGGAAACATACTGCTACAGGAGAAGTCAGTGTGAATTCCAGGTTATATGATGATGACTAAGGGGACAGTTGAGTCTCTAGAAGGAAGAAAATGGAAGGAATGGTCTCATCTCTGAGAGGTCAAGAAGAGTAGGTCATTTATGTGATGACCACACCAAAAATGAAGTTCACCTACTTAGCAAGTTAGAGCACAATAAGAGCGGAGCTATGAGTAGGGGGGTCTATTTCCTAAGTTCAGGAAGAGGAAGGATGAAGGAAGACAATGTAAAAACAGTGCCCGAGCTTTAGTGTCTGCATCATATACTTTATCAATAACAATGACAAAAAAGACCCTGCCAAATTAGAACATTTTGACAACATATTAAAATATTGATAGTTTTATCGGTTTTACAGGTCACATGTCATAACATGAGGCAAATAAATGGGCTCCATTTTCTAATCAACAACTACCAGGTGTTATGGAAGTTAAGAAAGGTCTTTCTACAAAATACTCCAATCTCTTTGGGTACTAACTACCCCTTGCCTTTTTCGTCTTCTGTCTTTCCTCCACTGAGAGCAGAGACAAAAGTGCATACATTATTTACCTGAGGCCGATGAAGGTAAGAAGTGTTGGAAGCACAGTACCAAAGTCCCATTTTTTGCCTAATCATAGTATGACAGTGATTAATATCATTTACTCCACATGGAAGTATTCAGAAAAAGTTTCTAGTGGATCTTCACTCCTGGAAATACCCATGAAATAGCTTCATGAACAGATTGTTCCTGGCAAACTCAGCTCACCTCCTTCCCCTCACCCGACAACCATCATTTTGCTCTGCGTATCTATAAGCTTGTGTTTTGTTTTGTTTTTTAGATTCCAATTAAAAGTGAGATCATATAGTATTTGTCTTTCTCTGTCTGACTTGTTTCACTTTGCATAATGCCCTCAAAGTCCATCCATGTTGTCACAAATGGCAAGATTTGATTTTTTATGGCTACATAATTTTCTTGTGTGTGTACACATTTTATTTATCCATTCATCCATCAGTGGACACTTCTGTTATTTCCATATCTTGGCTGTGGTAAATAATACTGCAATGAATATGGTAGTGCGGGAGGATGCTGGTTTTTTTTGTTTTTTGTTTTTTTTAAGACTCCTTTGGGTTGTGGGAAGGAAAGATTCTGATGCCGATATTTCAGACCTGGTGAGAGTATAATTTAATGGAAGCAAAAAAAATAGTCTATTAATTATTGTAGCACAGTAAAACTGTTGCAACTGCAGAATAAATGCTAGATATTATGTATGTAATTTAAAACAAAACCTAAATTGGGTTTTGAAGGTCACAAAAATATAAATACACAATGTTCAATCAAGTGGAAAATAAAAAGTTAACAACCTAATTAATGAAGGCATTATTTTTCCTATAAGGATGTTTTTGTTGTTTTTTTTTTCAGGTTTCTACTGTTCAAAATTTCATCACAACCTCATTTAATCAAAACATTTGATGAAAATTTTTAAACATGTAATTCAATTTTAGCGACACACTAGGAATTCCAGAGTTGGTATGATAAATATTTTAAGCTGAAAACATTTGAGCTTAAAAACAAAAACAGAAGGAAGATTTCTCATAGCTTTTCTTATCTGACTAAAAGCAGCAACTTCTGGGAAATAAGGCTGACATAAATTCCCTCCGTGGGGCAGGTCTACCAGGAAGAGGAAGAGGAAGAATATACTACTATAAGTATAACCAAGGCCCTGAAGAAGATGGAAAGACCACTCACATCTGCGTAGAGAAACATCGCAAACTTCTCAATCTGTTTTCTCCAAAAAACCCATTTGTCTTTCCTAAAGAAACCTATCTGTTCTTTCCATAGAAGTCTTTTCTGCTCTTTCCTCTATTGAGTTAGGCATGTAAGTCTCTAACTGTTTGGAGAGCTGCCTACTTCTTTTGTTAACTTCCATATATGCACATGAATGAATGGTTTTTCTCCTATTAATTGGTTACTTGTCACTTTAATTTGTAGGCTCCCAGTGTCTGAGTCTAATTGGTTGAGGAAAAGTTTCTTCCTCACACAATAATTTTCACACAGGAATTGTCACAAAATATGAAAGAAGAAAACCCAACTTCTCAAAAAATGTTGAGTACCCCCAGATCCTTTTTTTCTAAATGTTTATTTTTGAGAAAGAAAGAGAGAGAGAGATACAGAAGGTCAGTGGAGGAGGGGCAGAGAGAGAGGGAGACAGAATCTGCAGCAGGCTCCAGGCCCTGAACTAGAGCCCAAGGAGGGCTTGAACTTGTAAAGTGCATGATCATGATCTGAGCCACCCAGATGACCCCTGGAGTACTAATATAAAAATATTTTTTTCAATGTTTATTTATTTTTGAGAGATACAGAGGGAGAGAGAGCATGAGCAGGGGAGGGGCAGAGAGAGAAGGAGACACAGAAACTGAAGCAGGCTCCAGGCTCCGAGCTGTCAGCACACAGCCCGAAGTGGGGCTCGAAACCACGAGCTGTGAGATCATGACCTGAGCCAACGTCAGACACTTTACTGACTGAGCCACCAACGTGCCCCTAAAGTAATAATTTTTAAAGAAGGAAAAGCCATAGGTGCAAATTGTTACAGAAGGCAGACGCAGTGGCAATAGTGATGGATGGATGGTTAAACATGACAAAGAAGCAAAGGAGCTGTGCAGTTTGACTAATTCTACCCCTGAGTGAGAATCTCCGTTTTCTCATTCCTAAAATGAGGATCTCAGTCATTCCTAAAATGAGGATCTCAGAGTTTGTGGTAAGGATTCAATGGGAAAATGAACTCATGGGAATCATGTAATGTAGGGTCTGACACATAGAATTACTCAATACATGTTAGTTCCTATTATCTTTATTATTCTTTATTAACTTTCACCTGATGCCACATCTTTAAGGTCTGAGAGTTAACTTCTATTAAGCTGTTTTTTGAAGATTTTAAAGATCTCCAGAATTCGAAAAAGTTTTTACTTCAAAATAGTGTTATAAGTTTTAAAAAAAAACACATATAATTCATTTCAGTAAATGAAGGAGCTCTAAAAAGCTGAAATTCAGCATGAACAGTTCAAAATATAATAAGGTTCGGCCCTTCAGAACCACATTTGCTATTAAAACTTAACTAATTTTTCTCTTTGTGCTTCTCTTTTTATATTCAGGTGCTTATCTCGAATTTTTTTTAAGTTTCTTTATTTCCGAGAGAGAGCAAGAGACAGAGACAGACACAGAGACAGAGAGAGAGAGAGAGAGCATAAGCAGGGGAGGAGCAGAGACAGGGAGACACAGAATCCAAAGCAGGCTCCAGGCTCTGAGCTGTCAGCACAGAGCCTGATGTGGGGCTCAAACTCGCGAACTGCGAGATCATGACCTGAGCCGAAGTCGGACGCTTAACCAACTGAGCCACCCAGGTGCCCCTATCTCAAAATTTTTTTTAAGTATGCATGGCTCTTTCTACTTTTTTCCCCCTTGTAACTTCCACACATGTGTATTTTCTTACTTTCTCTGCTGTTTTCTCTTTGTGTTTACTTTTCTTACACAAGTCTTGCCCTGGTGACTCCTAATTGCCAACTTTCTCTTATTTCTTTTGCTTCCTTCAGCAGGGAGTGAAAAAACCCAAAAGAGTAGTATTAATTTTACTTTACACTCTTTATTCATGACCACACCTGTGATGAGGATGGGTTACCGACTGGCACCTAAAAACAGCAAGAGCAAAGACAGCACACTACACAATTAGGTTCTGGTGCCTTGGTCTCCAACCAGCCTTTTTTGTTTGTTATTTGTACCTTTCAGTGAATACTGATTTGTATAAAGGCAAAAGATTTATGTCATTCCTTCTTCAACATCATTTTATGGTCTATATAGTCCATATTTTGAGCTAAAAGTTAGCTATGGCTTAAACAATGAAAAAAAAAAGGAAATTGGTGGCAGTGCTAAGGCTTTCAAAGGTAAGAGCTTCCTGAACTATGCAAGTAAATTGTATTTTCACTTAGTTGGATTAAGCTAGGGTTTATAGGGTATAAATTGGATCAGAGAAATGGAACTGAAGTTACAATATTAGTCATGTCCCTCTTTCTCAGAAGGTTCAAGCACAGTTTTTAAAAAAATGTTTCATTTCAAACAAGTGAACTTCTCCAGTGAGACAAAAATATTTTTATATACTATTCCCTTCTGATAGCTCCATATTTCAAATATTCTGAAACCAGTAAAGGAAACTGTACAGAACTCTATTGGACCTGTGACCATGCTTCCTTGGAGTTTATCTCGAGTTGTTGTATTCTGGCATTTAAAGAGGGTTACAGTTCTTAGGTTTACTCAGGGATTAAGACCTAACAGTAGGAACTGGGTTTATTACCCTATTTCTTGCCGGGACCTTGAAACCCTGCTCCACCCATAAAATTGTCGGTCACCCATGTCCCTATTTGGGGGAGTGTGGTTTATATCTCTAATTTTTTTTACATTTAAAAGCGGAGAGATTTTAGTGCGATCTTGTACACAACTGAGTAATCTCTTCCATAAAACCTCTGACTATTCAATAATGCATTGAACTGTTACTGGAAGAAATAAAATTCCTTCTATCAGGAAAATGTTAATATATCAGGAGACCTTTTTTAGTGAGCTCAAAGGATTACAAGATGAATAATAATAATAACAACAACAATAAAAAGTTAGTAATTCTTGAGCACTTACTGTATGGCATACATGGTCCTGTTAGGAACCTGTTACTATTCATCCCATATTAGAGATGAGGAAATTCGCTGGCTTCTCCCAGGTCATGTGGTTAAATGGTGGGAAACCCGGATTCCAGCAGAGCACTCGAAACCAGAGCCCCTGTTCTTAAACCATCCTAGCGTAAACCTTCCCACTGAGCCCACATCAGCCTCCTTTAATCCCTAACCAATTAGCCTAAATTCTCCCTTTGGGCCAACCAGAATATGTTCATCCCTCTTTCCCCCATTCATGTATGTAACAAAAAGAGTATTAATTGAGTAGCTCCTAGATGTTACTCTCCTCCAGCTTATAATACAGCCATGAAAAAGGATGTTTCTGCTTTCATGGTGGCAACACTCTCTCAAATGGTTTGAAAAGACCTTTCAGATTCCCACAAGTTTTCCTTTCTTTAGATCAAATTTTCCTATTTCTTTCAACCATTTATCATAGGACACATTTTCAAATTCTTTTTAATCCTGGTAGCCTTTCTCTTCTAAACACATTTCCGTTTGTAAATATGTCTTTTAAAATGTAACCACCAGACATGAATGCAGCAACCCACATGTTTTATTTTATTTTTTAACATTTATTTATTTTTGAGAGACAGAGACAGAGTGTGTGCAGGGGAGGGGCAGAGAGAGAGGGAGACACAGAATCTGCTGACAGCTCAGAGCCCAATGGGGGACTCGAACTCAAGAACCATGAGATCATGATCTGAGCTACAGCTGGATGCTTAACGGACTGAGCCACCCAGGTGCCCCTCCACATGCTGATGGGTCTGTTAAAAGCAAGACAGACCCACACCACCAAAGCAAAGAGTAATTTAATTACACTTTCCACTCTCCCAGAAATGGAATCTTAAACCAGTCAATTTGGAATTGCCTGATAAGCACTAGTTAGGTAAACTGTCCAATAGACCCCCTCATCCCCTAAAGGAAGGTAACCTTCCAGTAACCAACCAGCCTTTTTGTCTAGTAGTGTAACCTCTTCGTTCCTGCTCCCCTCTGGCTGTAAATGTCTTTCATTCTGTGCAGCTCCTTGGAGCTACTTTCGATCTGTTAGATTGGATGTTGCTGGATCCGAATCCATTTTTGTCCACATAAAGTCTTGAAATTGTAATATGCCTCATGTTTATGTTTTCACAGTCCTGGTGACGGAAGAAGGAACCAGGAGCAATCAGACCCAGGTAGGTACCTGTTGCTCCCCTCGAGCTCCAAACCAGACCCAGGTACCTGCTGAGCCCCTTGAGCTCGAGCAAAAAGACCCAGGTAGGTACCTGCTGAGCCCCCTGAGCTTGAGCAAACAGACCCAGGTAGGTATCTGCTGAGCCCCCTGAGCTGGAGCAACCAGACCCAGGTACCTGCTGAGCCCCTTGAGTTTGAGCAAACAGACCCCAGGTAGGTACCTGCTGAGCCCCTTGAGCTGGAGCAACCAGACCCAGGTAGGTACCTGCTGAGTCCCTTGAGCTTGAGCAACCAGACCCAGGTACCTGCAGAGCCCCCTGACCTCGAGCAACCAGATCCAGGTACCTACTGAACCCCTTGAGCTCGAGCAAACAGACCCCAGGTGGTACCTGCTGAGCCCCTTGAGCTCGAGCAAAGAACCCAGGTACCTGCTGAGCCCCCTGAGCTCAAGCAACCAGATCCAGGTACCTGCTGAACCCCTTGAGCTCGAGCAAACAGACCCCAGGTAGGTACCTGCAGAGCCCCTTGAGCTTGAGCAACGAGACCCAGGTACCTGCAGAGCCCCCTGACCTTGAGCAACCAGATCCAGGTACCTACTGAACCCCTTGAGCTCGAGCAAACAGACCCCAGGTGGTACCTGCTGAGCCCCTTGAGCTCGAGCAAAGAACCCAGGTACCTGCTGAGCCCCCTGAGCTCGAGCAACCAGATCCAGGTACCTGCTGAACCCCTTGAGCTCGAGCAAACAGACCCCAGGTAGGTACCTGCTGAGCCCCTTGAGCTCGACCAAACAGACCCAGGTAGGTACCTGCTGAGCCCCCTGAGCTCGAGCAAACAGACCCAAGTCCCTGCTGAGCCCCTTGAGCTTGAGCAAACAGACCCAGGTAGGTACCTGCTGAGCCCCCTGAGCTCGAGCAAACAGACCCAAGTCCCTGCTGAGCCCCTTGAGCTCGAGCAAACAGACCCAGGTAGGTACCTGCTGAGCCCCCTGAGCTCGAGCAAACAGACCCAAGTCCCTGCTGAGCCCCTTGAGCTCGAGCAAACAGACCCAGGTAGGTACCTGCTGAGCCCCCTGAGCTGGAGCAACCAGACCCAGGTACCTGCTGAGCCCCTTGAGTTTGAGCAAACAGACCCCAGGTAGGTACCTGCTAGGCCCCTAGAGCTTGAGCAACCAGATCCAGGTACCTGCTGAACCCCTTGAGCTCGAGCAAACAGACCCCAGGTAGGTAACTGCTGAGCCCCTTGAACTCGAGCAACCAGACCCAGGTAGGTACCTGCTGAGCCCCCTGAGCTCGAGCAAACAGACCCAAGTCCCTGCTGAGCCCCTTGAGCTCGAGCAAACAGACCCAGGTAGGTACCTGCTGAGCCCCCTGAGCTGGAGCAACCAGACCCAGGTACCTGCTGAGCCCCTTGAGTTTGAGCAAACAGACCCCAGGTAGGTACCTGCTAGGCCCCTAGAGCTTGAGCAACCAGATCCAGGTACCTGCTGAACCCCTTGAGCTCGAGCAAACAGACCCCAGGTAGGTAACTGCTGAGCCCCTTGAACTCGAGCAACCAGACCCAGGTAGGTACCTGCTGAGCCCCTTGAGCTCGAGCAACAAGACCCAGGTAGGTACCTGCTGAGCCCCTTAAACTTGAGCAAACAGACCCAGGTACCTGCTGAGCCCCCTGAGCTCGAGCAACCAGACCCAGGTACGTGCTGAGCCCCCTGAGCTCGAGCAACCAGACCCAGGTACCTGCTGAGCCCCCTAAGCTCGAGTAACCAGACCCAGGAAGGTACCTGCTAAGCCCCTTGAGCTCCAGCAACCAGACCCAGGTACCTGCTGAGCCCCCTGAGCTCAAGCAAACAGATCATGGTAAGTACCTGCTGAGCCCCTTGAGCTCGAGCAACCAGACCCAGGTAGGTACCTGCTGACCCCCTTGAGCTCGAGCAAACAGACCCAAGTCCCTGCTGAGCCCCTTGAGCTCGAGCAAACAGACCCAGGTAGGTACCTGCTGAGCCCCCTGAGCTCGAGCAAACAGACCCAGGTAGGTACCTGCTGAGCCCCCTGAGCTGGAGCAACCAGACCCAGGTACCTGCTGAGCCCCTTGAGTTTGAGCAAACAGACCCCAGGTAGGTACCTGCTAGGCCCCTAGAGCTTGAGCAACCAGATCCAGGTACCTGCTGAACCCCTTGAGCTCGAGCAAACAGACCCCAGGTAGGTAACTGCTGAGCCCCTTGAACTCGAGCAACCAGACCCAGGTAGGTACCTGCTGAGCCCCTTGAGCTCGAGCAACCAGACCCAGGTAGGTACCTGCTGAGCCCCTTAAACTTGAGCAAACAGACCCAGGTACCTGCTGAGCCCCCTGAGCTCGAGCAACCAGACCCAGGTACGTGCTGAGCCCCCTGAGCTCGAGCAACCAGACCCAGGTACGTGCGGAGCCCCCTGAGCTCGAGCAACCAGACCCAGGTACCTGCTGAGCCCCCTAAGCTCGAGTAACCAGACCCAGGAAGGTACCTGCTAAGCCCCTTGAGCTCCAGCAACCAGACCCAGGTACCTGCTGAGCCCCCTGAGCTCAAGCAAACAGATCATGGTAAGTACCTGCTGAGCCCCTTGAGCTCGAGCAACCAGACCCAGGTAGGTACCTGCTGACCCCCTTGAGCTCGAGCAAACAGACCCAAGTCCCTGCTGAGCCCCTTGAGCTCGAGCAAACAGACCCAGGTAGGTACCTGCTGAGCCCCCTGAGCTCGAGCAAACAGACCGTGGTAGGTACCTGCTGAGCCCCCTGAGCTGGAGCAACCAGACCCAGGTACCTGCTGAGCCCCTTGAGTTTGAGCAAACAGACCCCAGGTAGGTACCTGCTAGGCCCCTAGAGCTTGAGCAACCAGATCCAGGTACCTGCTGAACCCCTTGAGCTCGAGCAAACAGACCCCAGGTAGGTAACTGCTGAGCCCCTTGAACTCGAGCAACCAGACCCAGGTAGGTACCTGCTGAGCCCCTTAAACTTGAGCAAACAGACCCAGGTAGGTACCTGCTGAGCCCCCTAAACTTGAGCAACCAGACCCAGTACGTGCTGAGCCCCCTGAGCTCGAGCAATCAGACCCAGGTACGTGCTGAGCCCCCTGAGCTCAAGCAACCAGACCCAGGTACCTGCTGAGCCCCCTAAGCTCGAGTAACCAGACCCAGGAAGGTACCTGCTAAGCCCCTTGAGCTCCAGCAACCAGATCCAGGTACCTGCTGAGCCCCCTGAGCTCAAGCAAACAGATCATGGTAAGTACCTGCTGAGCCCCTTGAGCTCGAGCAACCAGACCCAGGTAGGTACCTGCTGACCCCCTTGAGCTCGAGCAACCAGACCCAGGTAGGTACCTGCTGAGCCCCTTGAGCTCGAGCAACCAGACCCAGGTACCTGCTGAGACCCCTGAGCTCGAGCAACCAGACCCAGGTACCTGCTGAGACCCCTGAGCTCCAGCAACAGGATCCTTGAGCTCGCTGCTTCTCGCTGCCTCGGGAGGTGGTCGGGACGCCCCTGTGAGATCCCAGCAGCTTTTACGTGAGAAGCTCTCAAGCGTTCCTGGAACATTTCTTCTTCCTGACTGGACCCGCAAGCCGGCTGGAGTCGGACTGGGTCTGACTTCGAAACCAGGCCGAGTCCCACGGCAGACTTAGTCCGACTTCAAAACCGGAAGAAGTTCGGGGCCGGACTGGTTCCGGCTTAGAAATCAGACCGGGTCCGACTGTGAAGGGGGACTGAGTTCGGGGTGTTCGGCGTCCGCTGTAAAAACCGCCCGGTTGCGGGGCCGGGGCGGGCGGCGGGCGGCGAACCCTTCCGCTGGAAGGCTGCACGAGCAGCTGAAGCTCCGCAAAGACCCTCTCGCGTTACCGTGGCGTCGCGGGAGCTCTTCTGTCCGGGAGCGGCTCGTGCACCTGCGCGGTGCCCTCCAGACAAAGGCGTCCCAGCCGAGCCCTCGCCGTGAGGGAAAGGGGATATTGGTCCTCCTCTGACGTGTCTGGTGACCAGGATGAGAACGCTGGGGCATCGTGCTCTCTCGGAGGCCGGCAGGGGCATTCTGGGAAAACTGGCCGAGGCCACCTAAAGGGTAAGCATTTGTACCAAAGTGGGCGCCCCTATGTCTATCTGTGGTGCCTGGTCGATAGAGGAGGGTAAAATGTCCTTGCCTCTTCCTTTCCAAATTCAGATTGGCAAGAAAAAAACAAACAAACACAACAAAAACAAAAACATTTGTAACAATTAGGTCTTTGAATTGTGACTCGTGAATTTGCTCTCAGGTACCATTAGTTGTTGGTCCTTTCCCAGGGACAGCTACTCCCTTCTTGTTTGTCTCATTTTGTGTCCTACCAACTTAGGTTGACAATCGTCAGATTGGGGTCCTCCAAAATATGGCTGGGCAGAAATGTAGGTTGTTGCTGTTTACCTTTTAACGGGTGTGAGAGAGAGAGTGAGAGAGCAGAACAGAACCATTAAAGGCGAACAATCTGGGTTTATGTATTCCTTCTTAGTGTAACCTCCAAACCTCTTCTCTCCAAACCTGTAAAATGGTCCAATTAGACATGACGATTTCTACCATTCAATGATTTAAATTCCGTTTCCTGTGGCAAAGTTCTTTCATATTAAGGGTGCCCTTCAAGTGTCCTCTAGCATCATAGACAAGATGCAGGAAGCCATCTTACATCCATAACCTCTGTTAGCACGGTATTTGGTGAGCTGTTAGGCTCAGCTGGCTGAGTCACTCAGCAGACCACAGCATCCTCTACTGGTGAGATTTAAACTTCAAGACACGCATATTCTGAATAGCACAACAAATTAACCTAAACCTTGAGTTTAGGGACAGATTTTGTGTTGGGACAGATTTTGATGTACCTGGTGCATCTCAGGCTTTTTTTAGACCTCTGTCCACTTCTCCACTCTCTGCTGGTTCTTCATGACAGCTCAGGATTTCAAGCTGCTTTTCTGTGTCTTTTTCATTGATTATAGATACTTTTTTCTTTTGAGGTACTTCCCTATCTCTACCTTATTTGCTGTCCCTAAGCATATAGGTCTTTTAATATGAGGATGTTACCCAAAATTCATATGGAAGAAATAGGCAAAGAATAATCCACCTGAGGTGGATAACACGAAGTGTTACATTTAGAATCCGCCCTGGCTTAAAAGCCTAACTCTGCCACCTTATTTGCTTATTTGCCTATTAGTCAGGTTACTTAACTTTTGTAAGTTGACCCACAGGATAAGGATAACCTTACAGGGTTATTGTGGCTCACATGTAAATCTGAGTCAACTACAAAGAGTCCTGGTACAATCATAGATGCTCTATTAAATCCCAAGGTAACCTAAGGGAATTATTTCAGTTGGCAAAAGGTAGTGGATAACATGTTTCTGGACTGAGAGTTTACCAACTTTCTTCTCATGCCAGTTAATTCTCTCTGGGATTATATGATCATTTGTGTCCTGCCTGCAGTCACATTTCCTGAGCCAGTTTTCAGAATGTGAGGTAGGAAATGGGAAAGGAAAAAGCATCATGAGGGAGACTTTGTCCAAAATTTCAGGATTGCTGTGTTTTGTGAAATTTGTTCCATTCTGAGTTTGTTTCAGCCCCCTGACCCCAGTGTAATCAAATGTGCCTTTGAGGAAAAAGCATTCGGGAACAACAGGAAGTATTTAGATGCATTTTATTTAACAGTAAGGCCAGCTAGGCGTTGTGGTGACCACATGGGATTTTAGAACCTTGGTTCTCAGCAAGGCCCAGATTTTTTAATGAGGACAGGGTTCTGGCGCTTCCTATAGAAGAGATTGGGAAAAAAAAAAAAATCAAACTTTGCTGACAAAAAAACTGACAATGGGAGAAAAACAATGAAAAAAGATCAGCTTTATTTAAAATAGAAAGGTTTCAGATTTATTCCCATTTCTTTGTCTTTCAATCATTTATTCATTTACTTATTCATAAATTCATCAAATATCGGTCAATGCTGTTGCTTACATACACTAAGGATACAACAGAAAGGAAAAATATCTGTCCTCACAGAGTGTGCAGATCTACTGTGGCATTACAGGAAACCAGTGAAATCAACCTCTAAGTCATCATTGGTTCTTTTACTCCTAATATCATTGTCCTAGCCACAAGATTTCCATCTTAGCTGCTGCCTGGCCTACTCCAGGATGCTCTAATTGGCTGATCTTTTGTCTTAGAACTCTGGGGATTAATATCTGTGGGATCTCACAAAAGGAAATCATATCTGTGTCCTGATAACTGCCAGCTCTAAGCATCCCCCCCTCCAGATAAAAACCTCACTCAACTACCAACTCACTCCCAACTCATTACCTTTCCCAAACCAGTTTTCTCTTCTGTCAGCTAAATGTTCTTAAATCCTGTAATTGTTCTTCATGAGATTGTTTGCAGAGCTCGCTCTCGCTCTCTCTCTGTCTCTCTCTCTCTCTCTCTCTTCTTAGCCATCCTTTCTTTGAATATACTGGTTTATAAAAATTCTTCTATTTCTCCGTTACTTGGGGACATCTGACTTCCATATATCTTTTTGCATGTATTTATCTGGACCTTGATGATTTTTTTTTTAAGTTTATTTATTTTGTGAGAGAGAGCATGAGCAGGGAAGGGACAGAGAGAAAGGGAGAATCTCAAGCAGGCCCCACACTGCCAGCACAGAGCCCAACAGGGGCCCCAAACCCACGAACTGCAAATTCATGACCTGAGCCAAAACCAAGAGTCAGATGCTAAACTGACTGAGTCACTCAGGTGCCACCTTTTTAAGAGCTTTTAATGTCTTTTTGTTCCATAATTATTATTCATGCATAACACTTATGTCTGAGTTGTTTTAACATACACAGCGCAAACTTTTAAACACATTGACTTATTTCTCTACCTGTGCTGTCCAGTAGAGAAGACACCATTCCTATTCAGCTGTTTAAATTCAAATCAGTTAAAAAATGATGTAATATTAAAAATACAGCTTCTTAGATGTACTAACCACATTTTAAGCCCTGGTGGCTAGTGGCTTCCATACTAGACAACACAGATATAGAACATTTCCGTCTTGAAGAAAGTTCTACCAGAGAACGCTGATCTATAGAACAGAATTTGACAGTACAGGCTCCCTAAGGAGACATAGAAGAGACAGAAAAAAGTCCTGACTGACTATATCTGACAAGCACATTAATGAGCTAGGAGATGCAAGCATAACCCACCAACATGGGTTAGAGCTTGGCTCTAGTTAACTCTACACCATATTCATTTGGGGCTTTCAGTGGGCAGTAGAGAGAAACGCAACATGGTACATTTGAAAATATTTTACTTTAGAAGAAACCACATTTTCTCTCTAGACCTGTTTACTTATCTGAGAGATACAGGAAGAGAAGTTACATTTTTCTGGCATTTAAATATTCTTCCCATATATGAATATTTTTGAAAAAATAGAACAAGTAAGCAGGATGGGTAGGTTTTAAAAGCTGAATGAATGATGTGTCTCAGCTCTAAACTCATATTTTCCCAATATTTTGCTATAAATATTGGGCCTTTTGGTCTTGGCACTTGGAAAGTTTCTAAATCTCAAGGCTGTTATAATTGCTTTCTCCTCCCCTTGGATGGAAATAGGATGTTTGACCTTTATGTCAACAGCCTAGATCATGAGAAAATTAACAAGTGTTTTTGAGTTCCTTTTACAAATCTTTAGTGTGGAAATAAATTCACCACAAAGCAGAACACCTAATATTTTGGTTCTAAAACTTCAGAATGATAGATCTCTCTCCCTGGGGCCCTATTTCCACAATGCTTGCTAACACTGAGAATTTTCTGAAGTGATTTAAAGCAGACCAAGAAGAGAGATCATGTTATTGGGAACTTAGACTGTGGAATAATGGAAATAATATGCAGTCGTTTGAGCTTACATCAAACCCTTTAATACTAAATCAGTTCTAAGAATAACTTAGAGTTTTCTGGACTACTTGCGCAATCTCTTTTATTTGTTTTGATTGTTCTACGCCATTATTTAACCTGGAATGCTTTTGCACTGCTACCAAAATTCAGAGCCCTATTTAAATGACATCCTTTTCATGAATCCTTTCTTGACCCTTTCAATGAGAAGACATCTGATTCTCTCCTTCACACCTGTAGCACTTTCCTCACACCTCATTTGATGCCGCTTTTCACAGGTTACAAGAAGCTACCTTGTTTGCCCTGATGAGTTAATTTCTCTTACTCAAAAGCACAAGGAAAGCAGAGGAAACTAGCACATTGCTGGACACATGTTAGGTGTTCAGTAGCTATGTGAAGTAGAAAGTTTGTGGCAGATCTGCTTCTCTGAGTGCCTGAGTTTGATTCCCGACCTGTGATCACTTCAGAAAATGAGCTTCATTGAGGCCGGCTCTCATCTCCATAAATAAAAGTGCTATGAAAATATATTTTTGGCCACCTAATCTATGTGATTCATATATGCATTTTTGAGGGCTTTAGTTAACACAATCATTACCATCAGCAAGAATGATTTTTTTAAAGATTTTAATTTTAAGTAATCTCTATACCCATTAAGGGGCTCAAAGTCACAACCCCAAGATCAAGAGTCACATGTGCTATCAACTGAGCTAGCCAGGTGCCCCTGATTTTTTTTAATTTAAAGGTATTTTGGGTGTATTAGCTTTTTGAAAATCTAGACCATCCACTGTCTTGCTGGAAAAGCATGTTTTTTTGTCATATACATGATTTTTTAAAAACCGGTTGAGAGAACCATTCAGATACTTTCCTCCTCCATTCCACTGTCCTTTCCTTAACACGTTTATCTTATGTGATTAATTCCTTTCTCCCTTTTGTTCAGCTTTTCTCCTTATTGGAATGCCTCACTCTCCTTCTTGAGGGTCTAGAGAAAGTGTCCAAACTTTTCCAAATCCTAGCAGGCATAATTAGTTGTTTTTAATCATGTTTAAACATGTTGGCTTTTCTTCTGTATCTCACAAATTTACTTAGGCTGGTGCCTGACTTTAAAGCATAGTTGAGAGGCACCTGGGCGGCTCAGTCGGTTAAGCATTTGAGTCTTGATTTTGGCTCAGGTCATGATCCCAGGGTCATGGGATCAAGCCCTGTGTCCGGCTCCATGTTGGGTGTGGAGCCTGCTTAAGATTCTCTGTATGCCCCTCCCCAACTTTTGTGCCCATGTGTGCGTGTGCCCTCCCTCTCTTTTTCTCTCTCTCTCAAAAAAACATGTAGTTGAAAAAGCAAGGATTTGGAACCAGATCTGTCACTTCCTGCTGGTTGATTTTGAGCAGGTAATTTAAGCTCAGTCTCAATCTCTTCATGTGTATAATGGGCTTAGTATTATGTACCTCATAGACTCATGAATATTAAGTGCCTTGCACAATGCTTGACACAATAAATATTGTCTTTTATTGTAATACACACATAAATGTATGCATGTCTCTGGATAGAATCATACCAGATATAGAATAAGGAGAAGAAGAGATTGAGAATTATTTTTGGAAAACTACTTGTTTTATTTCTCTTGTGGTAAGATTAATGTTATTGATATATTGGTTGGAACTTGGGATAAAATATATGAAAATGTGAAGACAACTAGGTTAAAAATACGTTTTAAAAGACACTCAAGTTCGTACTCACTTATTTTCAACACATAACAAGCATTCATTAGAATAAGTTTTTCCATCAGTCCCACAGACAGGAGCATAGATCTTGGTACATCCAGGTATTTCACTGTCACATTTAGCCTGAAAATGGAATTAAACAGAATTGTTTTCCATCATTTTGTAGTCTTCGAGTTTATAACAAAATCTCTAAAACAGCTTTCACTTCCCTGGAGTTGATTAGCTTAAAGACAGAAGCCTGACTCCGGTGGGGGTAGTGATAATGAGTGTCCGAGAGAAAGAGTTCAGGGTTTGGAATCAGAAAGCCTGACTGTATGGACTGCCTCTGCTATTTACAAGTTGTGAGATATTGGCAGATCTCTTGGTTCCTCTGAACCTCAGTCACCTTATCTGTGCAGTGAGAAGGGTATTTTCACTTCGCCAACTAGCTCATGACGGTCATGTGAGGTTTAAATGAGGTGAGTGTGATAATGTTGAGGTTTATATTGACTACTGGCGCTGGTTCCTCTCAGGTCAGCCACACCATGGGCATGTCTTCCTTGCTCACTCTGGCCCAGTCACACTGCCCTTCTTTCAGTCATGTGACAGACAACACCAAGTTCTTTGTTCCCTTGGAGTCCTGGCATAGCCTATTTCGTCGACATCAGCAAGAACTCAGAATTATGAAATGGCTGTCTTAGGCTATACTTGCTTTCATGTACTATTCTCTTTCAACCTCAAAACTATCCTTTGAACTTTTTATTATACTCATCTTCCAGGGAAGACAGTGAAGCACATAGAGATTAAATCACCCAAGCCACATAGCTGGTAATTCCTGGATCCAGGATTCAAACCTAGTTGGTCTAGGTCCTGAGCTTTGGCTCTTAACCCCTTCACTCTACTACTTCTACCCACCAGTAGTATTTTGCTAACACTCACTTATCCTTTATGACTCAAAATAAATTTCACTCAGGGGCACATTCTCTGATCTAACCAGTCTAGGTTCCACATGGTACCAGAACTTCTTCACAACCCTTATCATTAGTGTAATTTATTCACTCATGCCCTTTAAGTTTGTCATCTATCCCCTCACTAGATATAAATGTAATGAAAAGAGGGACACTTCCCCCTCTGGGCTTCAGATTTATTGCAATTTACCTTATAAACACAAGGAAAAAATAGGAAAGTTAGATATAGAATATTTTTCTAGAGGAAGAACCAAGTTTATTATTTTTCTTTTGTTAGTTATAGATTAGGGCTCCACCTAGGGGACTGGGAAAAGTTTGTGCCAGCATGGTCAAGCTGGCCCTAAGGAGGAAGGGCTATTTGGGGTGAAGTTAAAAAGAATGCCACCCAACATCCTTGTCCTACCAGCTAGCCTCAAAATATATAAAACCCCCTCACAGCGACGGCTGTATGACTACATGGAAACTGCCTGTGTGTCAGTGCATTTGTTCTTCAGCATAAGCCCCTGTGGGGAAACTGTTGTTACTCTCCATACTTGTTAAGACTTGCTAGCACCACACACCTGTCCTGATTTCAGGTGAAATTGAAATTGAAACGCTTGAATGTGCATTGATTGGGGCAAACAGTTCTAGCCCTAGAGATAAGAAAGTACAAAATTGTCTTTACCTGTCTTTCCAGCAAGTCAGCTCTAGTGTTGCCTATAAAACATAAATCAGACATTGTGAGGTTGGGTCCTAAATGGGAGAAGCCAGCTGTGCTCTTATTCAGAATTCTCAGCTTCCATTGAAGACTGGTGACTTCTCTGCTGGCCTCTTCTGCCCCCCCCCGCCAACCTTTTCTTATTTCTGTCTTCTCTCAAGGATATCTCACTGGTGTCCAATCACTCCCTGCCTGTTGAAGCGTCAAGGAAATGAAGCAAAAGTTTGATTATGATCAAAATATCTTAGTTCAGCATTTCACAAAAGTTGACCCATTTCTTTGAAAATAGAAGTGATTTTACTTACTGCTTGAAATGTATCAGGTACGGAGCAAATATCTTCTGAATGCTCACTGACATTGTCACAACTGGCTACTAGACCTTTGATCTTACAATTAGTGATGTAAGAAGTCTAAGTATCTTTAATTCAGTTTATAGATGAATATGTGAAGAGTTTATACGACTAATTGTAAAGCAGTTACCACTAGCAGTAACCAGGTCTTGTGATAACAAAACTAACTTGGAATGACATGTAAGTCTTTTTGTAAGTAATGTTAAACATGGAGCTCTTTTGACAACTCAACATCGGACCCTAAGGAACTCATTCCCTCTGTTACATTACACTGCCTATTAATCCAGTTCACATTTATCCAATTCACAGATAGATGCTTAAAATTGCCATGCTGCATTCCCCGGAAAATAACAGGTCTTGCAGACATCATGTAGAGGATGGTCATTTTGGTTGAGGTCAATGAAGGGAAAAGGAGCTAACCTGATAGTATCCAAAGAAAGAAATGTGGGTGAGATTTGATTTTGATATTGACAGTTTCTGAAGTGATCTAGGTAAGGAGGTAGCTCTCCCTAGCTAAATGTCATAAGAAGCCGCAAGGCACTTATGGGCTTGAAGAAGCCTCCTGGAATAGGCCCCTGACCTTATTTCGCTAGGACCAAAAGATCTAAGACTAGACTGTAAATCTAGAAGGTAATGGGTTTAGTAATGCAACAAGTCAAACAGGTTTTACTCAAATCAGAAAAATATGCAGGCACCTACCAGATAGCCCCAACAGGGCCAAGGCACAGAGGAGGAGGATGCTTGTTACCTTCATGGCTGAAAGTTCTGTATCCAGTCAGTAGAAGATGGCTTTGAACTCACCACTTCTTTTCAGAACCCTGGGACTGGAAGGGTCATATAGACAAAGTGGCCGCCCAGGCTCCACCTCCTGTCCTGTCACCAGATCTCTTAAGTTATTGATTGACTCGTGTTGATTGACTCGGTAGGATAACCTGACCCCAAGTCTCAGGAATGTCACCTGCATGAGAAAGATGAAAGAAGTAGCAGGGCCGGAATGTGCTTGGCCAAGACACCGTCAGAGAAGTTCTGGTGATTAGTTGGTTCTCCCCCAACTTCCTCTGTGACTCTGGGCAGCCCTAGTGTTCTCATCTAGCTACTCTGTAGCTCTGGGTATGTGAGCAGGTGTGGATATCCAAAAATGGGTCTCCATTCTTTCTTCCTTTCCTTCAGCTTTTCCCTTTTTCATTTTTTCTCTTTTCTTTTGTTGCACTCATTCACAAAGCCCAAGGTAGCTGGCAGAGACACAGGTTAGAAATAAAGAGGGCTCACTTCCCTAAGGCGTGTGTGTGTGCTTTGGGGCTAGATTGTGCTCTCCGGATACTTAATAGCTCTCTGTTCTTGGACAGATAGTTCACTTTTGCTGGGCCTCAATTTATTCACCTGAGACCTGAAATAATAATAGCACTTAACTCAAAGTGTTTATCTTTCATTCAAATGTATGTGTGCTGTGTCTACCATGTGTTATTAGGAGATAGTTCTTCATGTCTCTTGTGTTTCTGCCTTTCTTATAAGGAGAGGCACGCACTGCCTGTGCTTCAGACAATCTTTTCAAAAGTTTGTACAACTAATGGACTTAGAGGGTGGAATAGTGTCTCTGTCTGGAACAAAGGGGAGGTTTGTTCACCATTCATTATAATAAAGATGATATCCCTCTCCATTGCAAAGATTAGGTGGGCATAGTGCCCTTTAAAAAAGATTAGGGAGAGGCGCCTGGGTGGCTCAGTTGGTTAAGCGTCTGACTCTTGATCTTGGCTTACTCAGGTCATGATCTTACAGTTCGTGAGTTCAAGCCCCGCGTGGGGCTCTGTGTTGACAGCATGAAGCCTGCTTGGAATTTTCTCTCCCTCTCTGTCTGTCCCTACCCCACTGTGCTTTCTCTGTCTCTCTCTCTGTCTCTCTCAAAATAAGTAAATAAATAAACTTCAAAACGATTTTAAAAAATTCAAAAGTGAAAAAGATTAGGGATTTTGGGGGTACCTGACTGGCTCAGTCAGTGGAACATGCAACTCTTGACCTTGGGGTCATGAGTTTGAGCCACCCATTGGGTATAGAGATTACTAAAAAATAAAAATAAAAAATAAAATGAGCATTAAGAAAATTAGAGATTTTTGAAAACATGGCCTCCTTCTCTAGAGCACAATGCACTTTCTCTGTAGGTACCACTTGGTCCTCTTTTTTGTCACCCTGGAGAAGCATGAGAAATCAGAACAGATGACACTGGCACTCTAGCTATTGCTACTGAATAATTAAGTCCCTTGTCTCTGACTCAGGAGTCTGTTTTCTGCCAGAATCCCTTTAACTGTGGCAGGCTAACTTGTTAGCTTCCAAATAGGGCAAAATCTCAGATCCCCCCTGGTCTTGGACTGTGCGCATGTCTGAGGATACATCAGTGAATAACAATGACAGTCTTTGCCCTCATGGAGCTTCCACTGCATTTTACTTGGAGGAGACAGATAATTTTAAAGTATATCAGATTATGATAAATACTATGGAGAAAAAGGATAAAAAGGTTAAGATGCTGGAAGATCAGGATATAGTTGTTATAGATGGTCAGAGAAGACCTTGCTGATTAAGTGACATTTGAACAGAGACATGAAGGAAGTGAGGAATTGAACCAGGCACATATCTAAGAGCACACACTCCAGACAGAGTAAAGCGAGTGCAAAGGCTCTTAGGCAGAATCTTGCTTGACACTTTTGAGAAACAGCCAGGGTGATAGTCTGGCTGGAGCAAAGTGATAGAGAGGTAAAGGAAGCAGTGAGGGCTGGGTAGTGAAGGGCTGGGTAGGCTGTAGTAAGGACTTTGTTTTTTTAACCAAAGAGAAAGCCGATGGAGACCTATGTCACAGGAACTACATGATATAGCGCTCATCCTAAAAGTTCATTTTTTAATGCTTATTTATTTTTAAGAGACAGAGAAAGAGCACAAGCAAGGGGAGGGCAGAGAGAGGGAGACACAGGATCTGAAGCAGGGTCCAGGCTCTGAGCTGTCAGCACAGAGCCTGACGTGGGGCTCGAACCCACAACGTGCAAGATTATGACCTGAGCCAAAGTCAGGCGCTTAACTGAGCCATCAAGGCACTCCCTAAAAGGTCATTTTAACTGCTCTGTGAGAATAAACTTGAAGGCAAGGGGAGCAGCAGGAAAACCCAACTTCTTGGCTACTGTACTAGTCCACCCAAGAGATGGTGGTAGAAGTGGAAGGAAGAAGCTGACTCTGTAGTTCAGGTGATCTCAATACATAGAGATCATTTACAACAATTTCTGGCACATGGTAAACACTTAGAGATATTGCCCATCACCATAATTTTTGTTATTTTTTCAGTATTTATAATGCTGTTCCATCTGACAGGAATGTTCTGCATCAGTGAATCCTTCCTCAGTCTTTAAGATTCACTTCAGGTGTTGTTTCTTAATTGGAAAACTTCTTGCGCTCATTCTGGGCTACCTTGGTATTTTGAACCTGGTTGAACCCAACACCTGACACATTGTTGAAACTGTGTATATGGCTGGTTCACCCATTCCTTCTATGTTTCAACCTTCACCATCCCAGCTTCCTCCTGCTTCACTACTGCTCCTGAACTTGTTCTTGTTTAGGTCACAAATTCAGGTCAGTTACTTCCATGGACACTTTTTCAGAGCACATGGCTTCTAACTCTTCACATTTGATCACACTCAGTATAATTTCTTTTCTTGGGTATCACGACTGCATAGTCCCCTACATTTTCTCATACTTGATCCTCATATCATCTTCAACCTCTTTATTGACTCCTCTTCCTCTTAATGAGTGAAGATTTGAAGTTTCTCAAGGATTGGTCCTGTGCCTTATTTATGTCTCACTTTTCCTTTTCCTTAGGTGAGCTCAGTCATTCACATCGTTTAAATTATATCTATATAAAATCCCCAGATATGCATCTCTTCCTAGATGTGTCCTCGGTTCTTCAGACCAGATATTAAATGCATTCTTGACTGTTTGGACGTGCTATGGGTACTTCAAATGTACGATATCCCATACTACTACTTGGATCATTCATCACAAGTATTTTTCTCTTCACTCTCCCCCTTGCTTCTCTGCCTTCCAACTGGCCAGTTAAGCCAAAACCTAAGTGTTCTCCTTGATGCCTTCACTTGCCCTTAACATGCATAACTGTCCATGCTTAATTTGTTACCAAGTTCTCTTCTTGAATCTGTATCTGAAATCAGCGCTGAATGCTTCTCACCTTAAACTTTCCTATCAAAGATGATGGCATTATTGTCTGTGTCCCTCCCTGAGGGTATATCTGCCTTGAGAGATGTAGATTGATGTTTGAAGTCTGTGGCTTTCTGAAATTTCCTTCAAGACAGTATCTCTTGTTATTGCTTTCTCAAGAAATAACTCCATGGAACAGTCCAGTGATCTTATAGAACAAACATGATCATGCAACTCCCCAGTTTCCCATTGTTCAAAATCCTCAGGAAGGGTTTAGGCGAGATTAGGCTCTTTTTGACCTTTCTCACTTCATCCCTCACCAGTTTGCTCTTTGCTCAGTCTGTCAAGCTACGTGGGTCATTTCTCTGTTCCCCCTTAATTTCTCTTAATAGGGAAAAAAGCTTTTAGGTTTTAACCTTCAAGACTCAGGCTCAATATAATTTTCTCATGGAGCTGCTTTTCCAAGTCTTACCTCAGTCTCTGCTGCATCTACCTTAGGACTTACTGTTATATTATTTCATGATACCCTGCATAACACTTAAATTTCATTCTGTAGCTGTTTGTATGATTATTATGTACTATCTGTTCGCCTTTAAGGAGCAAATATGGTTGCTTGGTAGCTGCAGTACCTAGCAAAGTGCCTGGAAAATAGAAGGTTCTGAATAAATATTTGCTGAAAACATGAATAAAGTAATAGATGTTTATACTTCTTTCCTTGAAGACCCAGATCTATGCCTTGTTTGTTTCTTAGACATTTTTAAAAATGTTTATTATTTTTGAGAGAGAGAGATAGTATGAGCGGGGGAGGGACAGAGAGAGAGGAGACAGAATCCGAAGCAGTCTCCAGACTCTGAGCTGTCAGCCCAGAGCCCAATGTGGGGCTCGAACTCACCAACCGTGAGATCATGACCTGAGCCAAAGTCTAATGTCTAACCAACTGAACCACTCAGGCGCCCCTATGCCTTGTTCATTTCTGTGTCTCTAGTGCCTGCCACAGAGTACTCATTTATTGGTTCATTCCATCTTTTATGCATTCAACCATTGTTATAATTCAAATACCCATTGAGTTCCTACTATATAAAAGCTCTGGCCTGACTGCTAGGGAAATAGATTTTGGCCTCTGCCTTTATGGAGTTTAGGCCGAGCACTGATAGATACAGTTTGAATGAGTAAAAATTTTTTTCTTTTCATCTCAAATCATAATTTAAATAGCAGCTTGGTTGATGGTAAGAAGGTACTAATAGCCACTGTAAAGGGAGTTAATATTCAAGAGAAGGAATTTTTTACTTCATAAGCAATCTGAGGAAAAGGGAACTGTCTGGGATCTCGTTGCAGAAACTCTTTAGGTAATAATACCGGCAGTAATAGCATTCAGATTAAGACCTGTATTATGCCAAATCCTGGGCTCTTTCTACCAAACATTGATTTTTAAACATTTTAACTGGGTACCCAAAGCAAAAATAGAAATTCTGTGGTATAGCCTAGTGTATGCATACATATGTGTAGACAAAATTGTTAAGAAACAAAGCATAGCCTTATTCAATATGATGACTCTACATGCCTTTTATTCTGTTCTATCTCATAGCTCACTGACCCTGACTTGCATTTTGAAAAACTATTAACGACAGTAACTACGCTGCCTTACAATCTTCTTTTCTTAAGTGCTATAAAAGTAGGATAAAATTGGGGTGCCTGGGTGGCTCAGTCGGTTGAGCATCCGACTTTGGCTCAGGTCATGATCTCACGGTCCATGAGTTCAAGCCCCGTGTTGGGGTCTGTGCTGACAGCTCAGAGCCTGGAGCCTGTTTCAGATTCTGTGTCTCCCTCTCTCTCTGACCCTCCCCTGTTCATGTTCTGCCTCTCTCTGTCTCAAAAATGAATAAAACGTTACAAAAAAAATTAAAAAAAAAAGGTAGGATAAAATTCTAGTTAGAGGCTGGTCCTAACATTGTGTTGAGAAGGGGCTCTTGGGAGGCCATAGATTGAAGAGGTCATGAAGAGACAGACCTGGTTCCAGTTAGAAGTCTGCCATTTCAACTGTGATGTGACAATGGGTAAATCTTCAACTACAAAAACGCATATCATAATATATTCATTTAGTGTGAGAATAAACGTAGAAAAGCAATAAATACTGTGGAAAAGCTTTATGTTCCATTTCCCCTGGAACAATCATTGCTAGCTGGTAATAACCTGACTCTTCCTTCCACAGATTGGAATAAATGGATAATATGTTGAGGCTTTATATGATCACTGTCTGGACAGAATAAATATTGTTTGCCCTAAAATGGGCATTGGCTGGAATAACTCTGCTAGTCTGCTAGGCTATTGGTTGTATTTAGTGTGTATACATGGCCTAGCCTTGTGTAAATCTCTCCGTCTGTCTCCTTTTCCTCTCTGTGCACATATTTATGTGTGCATGTCTTCGGGAACTCAGCAAACATACTATGACCTACTTCCCTCTGTTTCAAGGACTAATTATTCACCTGAATAAAGAAAAAGTTTAAGAGAACTGTTTAGTGGGTGCTGATAATACTTGCTGGAATGGGGATGTTGCTTGGCACCTGCTGATTTTCACATCCTGTGCCCAAGGTTTAACTGGTAACAGAAACTAGTGACATGGAGTCTCATGAATTTAGCCTGATGTGTGAAGACCTCTGACTTAACTGCATCTTAACTCTTCCATCTTATTTTTCAGTATTCATGGAACTTCATGGCTTGTCTTAATTATAACCATTACTGCTGAAAATTTTCAAAAGTTTCTATGCCAGGCACCATGGTGCTTTTTTTCCATCATTTTGAATCCCTATAGCATTATTATCTCCATTTTACAAGTAAGGAAATTGAGATTGAGGCACAGAGGTTTCAGTTGTTATGTTCCCTGGTCACAGAGATCAAATACTGATTAAAAATTTTTAAAATAGTCAAGTGCACACAGATACACATATACAGATATACATGTATATATACACAGATGTACATTTTATGTGTGTGTGTGTTTCTGATACATGATTTCAAATCTCTTATTAATTCTTCCTAATGCACTTCTTTATGACCCACCACTTCACACTCTGAAACAGTAATTATAGCAATTTGAGCTTAATGACCTATTTAGAGCAGAGGCTTATACTTCAGGAGGCCTGGGTTCCTAATTTAAGGTAGCTACTGAAAATCTGAAGTTTTTGCAAGGTCTCTGTATTCTGTGGGCTTCAGTTTCCTTACATACATGTGTTATAATGAACTTCTGCTGAGTAGGTTACATTTTCACTCTCTTAATAATATCTTTTGGGGCACCTGTGTGGCTCAGTCCATTAAGTATGATTCTTGTTTTTGGCTCAGGTCACGATTTCATGTTTGGGGAGATCAAGCCCCATGTCGAGCTCCGTGCTGACAGCGCAGAGCCTGCTTGGGATTCTCTCTCTCTGTCTCTCTCTCTCTGTCCCTACCCCACTCGTTCTCTCTCTCTAAAAATAAATAAATAGTGGGGTGCCTGAGTGGCTCAGTCGGTTAGGCATCTGACTTCGGCTCAGATCATGATCTCATGGTTTGTGAGTTCGACCCCCACATCGGGTTCTGTGCTGACAGCCCAGAGCCTGGAGCCTGCTATGAATTCTGCGTCTCCCTCTCTCTCTCTGCTGCTCCTCTGCTCATGATCTGTCTCTCTCTCTCCTTCAAAAATAAATTAAAAAATTAAAAAAAATTTTTTAAATAAATATTTTAAAAAATAATATCTTTTGATGTACAAAGGTTCTTAATTTTAATTGAGTCCAGTTTAGCAACCTTTACCTTTGTTGTTAGTGTTTTTTGTATCCTATATAAGAAAAATTTGCCCGCCCCAGGATTGTGACAATAGTCTATATAATCCTAGAAGCTCTACAATCCATTGTAATTAATTTTTGTGACTGATGTAAGTAGGTCCCAACATTCAATTTTTTTTTAACGTGAATTTGTGGATAATAAACTCATTTTCAGTTATTGAAAATAACTGATGGGTTAAATGGGCAAGAGGCATTAGGGAGGACACTTGTTGGGATGAGCATTGGGTGTTACATGTCAGTGATGAATCACTAAATTTTACTCCTGAAATCATTATTACAGTATTTGATAACTAACTTGGATATAAATAAATAAATAAATAAATAAATAAATAAATAAATAAATAAAAACTGTGTTGGAAAGTGAAGAGAATGGGAGAAAATGTAGACAAAGGGAACAATGTTTATTCTAAGAAGTTTTACTCTGAAGAGAGTGAGACGTAAGGGTCATTGCTGAAAGTGGACATAGGGTTTTAAGATGGGAAATTATGTACTTCAAATAAAGGTTTATTAAGACAACAATCAGGCTCATTCTAAATACTTTTTTTTTCTGAGACTCAAAATTGTGAGTTCCCTTAATTTATCAGAATGGCAAGATGATAATGTCACCCTCCTTACAGCCTTCCATATGCAACACATAAAAGACAGGTGGTAAGTATTCACTGTTGGGGCAATAAAGGAAGAAAACAGCTTGAGAAGATCGTATCTTTGAATACAGGACTAGTAAGAAATATCAAAAGCAACTGTGGAGTTCACGAGGGAAATTTCTTCTAGCATTAGAAATCCTAGTAATGTATTTCCTAATAGTTATTAAAAAAGCACTTTTGAGTTCCTGTGAAGGTCTTTCCTGCCTTGGCTGTACTTGTGGATCCACAGCTAGAATAATGGTCCTTTTTCCCTGAAAACCCTGAATTTATGTATGCTTCTATTGGAGAGTGTTACATTGGGCATTCTATTTTTTTTGTTTAAATCTCTCTCCTACTAAACTATTAGAGGTTATAACCTTTTTTTTTCCATCTCCACAGTCAAGTACACTATTCAATCTAAAGGAACCTGATAAAATGGGAAAAATCCATTCACTCTTAGCTGTTCGTGGGCATAGTAGACTTTAATAAGTTTACAAAGAAATGGGAGAAGGGAGTACATACACCAGACAACAGAATACTATAAAACCACACCTTAGAACCTTTAGAATCTTCAGCCTTTAGAACCACTCTTACTTGGAGTCTTTCTTAGTCATTTCTCCCCAAACAGAAGCCAAACCACAAGTGTTTGGTTACTCCTTCTCCTACCCCTTCCACTCAATAATAAAATAATCAGTATATTTCCTTGTCTAAAGCAGAACCCAGTGACATTTAGGTCCTTGATACCACACCCAGCTTTTTTTTTCAGGGTCTTTCCCCACCAAAGACGGTTCTTTCTCTAGGGTAAATTCTGGTGCCAGCTGTTAAGTTAATAACATGTCCAACACATTACATAATGATTGAAAGCCCAGTCTTTGGAGAACAACCGACCTAATTTGAAATCTGCCTGTGTGACTTTGAGTGAAACTTCACATTTATGACCCTTGTTTTCATAGTCTTTTCTCTAAAATCCCTGGTGCTGATGAGTTTTGGAATTCATATATATTGTTTTAAATTTTAAAAAGTCATGATATACATAGTGTTTATTACAGAAAGCTCAGTGATGTCTAGGGTAGCACCCTCTCATCAAACACACTAGTAATTTTGTGGCAAAAAATATAAATAAATAGTCTTAAGTCATCTCTTGATCGGTTTTGCTGTCAAATGAGTTACAAAATAAACATAACAAAGACTTGTGATTGTCAGAACTCTCTGGGGTTGGACTGATGAAATAGGGACTGTGGAACTATGTCTACTTAATGGGCTTGTCACCAGGACTAAAGAGGATAGTGCATGTCAACCTCAGAGCTCAGACCATGGCACTAAAGGCTTAATACATGGCTATTATTACTACTCTTCCCCTACTTCAGCTCATGTTAAACTTAGGATCTACTCCCTGCCCTTTCTCCTTTCTCTTATTGGTAAAATCTTTCTATATTGTATATTTAATTTACAGGAAACTTCCAAACTGCTCTTATATTAAGATTTTTTTTTTAAGAGGTAAGCCATGGGGTGCCTGGGTGGTTCAGTTGTTAAACGTCCAACTTCGGCTCAGGTCATGATCTCACAGCTTGTGAGTTCAAGCCCCACATTAGACTCTGTGCTGACAGCTTGGAACCCGGGGCCTCCTTCGGATTCTGTCTCCCTCTCTCTCTGTCCCCACCCCCACCTAAAAAAAAATGAACATAATTTTTTTTTTTTAAATGGGGTAAGCCATCAGTGTTGGAGACCACCTCCATTAGAGCCAGAACAGTTGTGAACACTTCCCATCCTTGCTTGGTTGTTGATACAGCCTTGAGTCTCGCTTTCCAGCAGCTTTGCCTTCTCCCAGACTGGCACTGATTCCTCTCTAAGAATGATTGATTATAAGCTCGAACAGGAGAGAAGGAAGCCTTCCAGTTGACGTATGTAAATGTTTACTGAAAGAAAATAAAATGTTTTTGTGACATACTGAAACAAAAGAAAAGTTTATAGCTAGAGGTAAAAGTCTATATTTGGGCACAAAAGATCACTATTTAACCACATTTCAAATAAGGAAATAGGATGGGTATGGAACAACCATAGCAAGAGGAAGAGGATGTCAAGAAAATTAAAATAATTGGAATGGATTCTGATTTCTGGCCCTACTGCTCTTAAACTAACCTCTCACATTTTATTAATGAATTCATTCTTGCCAATTCTAATGACCTTTTGTTAGTTTTTCTCACATCTCTAGATACACAGTAGTATATGTCACCAGACTCTACCTGGTTTTACTGTATGATAGGGCATTTCCACTGATGCCCTGAAATCATTTCAAACATACTTTATAAGAGAAATCTGAATTATCTCTTGGTCAATCCTCCTTTTCCAGACTTCTGTTCTCTCTAGAGCATCATCCTAATTTCAGATCTTAAGCTTAAAGCCATCTTTGGTTGCAACTTTTCCATGGCCCTAGATCTAACCAACCACCAGTTTTCTTAGTTCATCTTTTATCCACATCCTATTTCTCTTCCTATTCCACCAGTCTGCCTCATGTCAAAATTACTTCCCTATATTCTTTCAGATGGGCTCTCCTATGTGCTATACTGTGCCTCTAAAGGTCATAAAGAAGCAGAGGACCTGGATTTATGAGTTGGTTTGGCCATTCCCCAACCATGTATTCTCTGTCCCCTCTCTATACCTCACCAGTTTCCTTTGTCTCCTACCACAGTCACTATATCATGTTGAGTCTACTTTCAATATGTTGACTTTGTTCTCTTCTCATATAGTGTCTCTCTACTTCCCTGATTCAGACCATTATTTACTTCTTGAAACAATTTTTTAACTGCTCTCACTACATCTTTCGATTTTTTAAGCAAACTTTTTATTTGGGGATAGTTTTAGGTTTATAGAAATACTAATTTCTACAAAACCCAGTTTTCCCCATTAACATTTTATATTACCTTGGTACATTTGTCATAACTAATGAAGCAACATTGACACATTACCATTAACTAAACCTCAGAGTGTTTTCAGATTTCCCTACTTTTTCCCCTAATGTTCTTTTCCTCTCCTAGGATCTAATCCAAGATACTGTATTAAATTTAGTATTGTTAAGTATGAAATGCTTCCTTAGTCTCCTCTGGTCCATGACAGTTGCTCAGATATTCTTTATTAATATACTTTGCTTATTCTTGGACAAGTTTTGTGGAACACTAGCCAGGATATCCCTCAGTTTTTTTTTTTCAGTATCTTCTCATGGTTAGACTGGAGCTAAGGATTTTGGGGGGAGAGCATCACAGAAAGGAGAAACCCTTCTCGCCATATACCATGAGTGCATGCTATTGACATGACTTGCCATATTGGTGTTAAATGTGTTTATTGGTTCATGTAGTGCTTGCCACTTTCTTCAACTGTAGAGTTATCTTTTACCTCTTTTCATAGTCTGTTATTTGGAACAAAGTCAGTAAATGTGGCCCACATTGGGAAGAAAGGAAGTTTATTTCTATCTCCTTGAGAGTGAAGAATTTGTCGTAGACTGTGGGTTTGGAGTTCTCTCTTGTCCACCAAGAGAGCATGTTGCAAGATTGAAAATGTGAGAGAGGCTAATGTCCAGGAGAAGACAAGAGTCCTGAGTAAGGGTCCTTACTCCATTTTTATTAGGATCAGAAGGCCTACAAGTGCAATGGGTGTGCATAGAGAGACAGTGAAACTGTGAACATTAACTCATGGGCTTGAGGAAAAGGGGGTTTTGGAGATAATGCGGTGTTAGGGGTTTGGGTCAATATAAAACAAGATTCTGGTGTTGGGTGGAAGGTTGTTGACAGCAAATATGAAGCCCCACCTCTGTTTACCTAAACTGGCCTAGGGGACAAGAAAGAGCAAGCTACCTCAGGGTCAACAAGGCATCTTTCTTTTGCTAATTGGCTCTGCTCTGGGCAACTTTGCCCCACTGAGGTCTGTAGCCCTATTTACCTTTTACCTAATTTGGTCCTTCTTTTCCTGTGAAAGCAGCTTTCTGTTGTTGTCCTTTACCTTTGTCCTATACTGGGGACCTTTGCCCCATTTACCTAATCTTGTTTGCCCAAATCTGGGTGTATTCATCCTATGGCTTTCTAATTCTTTATGCCTTATTAACCCATCAGTGCAGGTTCAGGGAATTCCTAAGCTATTCCCCACAAGAATCTATGTAAATTGTTATGAATTCCTCTGTAAGTAAGAATGATCTGTTTTCCTGTATTTATTTATTCATGTATCCAATAACTTATATATATATATATATATATAAATATAAATATATAAATACATAATATATATAAATTCAAATACAAATATATATAAATATAAATATATAAATACAAATTTATATGTATATATATAAACACAAATATAAATAAATAAATACAAATATAGAAATACAAATATATAAATATATAAATACAAATTTGTATGTACAAATACATACACACACACACACACAAAGTCTCATGGATATTTATTGTTTATTTTGGCTATAATTCAATACTACATTTTATTTTATTTTTTTGTCAAATTGTTCCAGCTTTTGCCAGGGAGAGTGATTTCAGCCCCAATAGCCATGTGGCATGCTTTTATTTTTATTTTTTTTGTTTTTTGATGAGTTCCTTAATTTCAGGTGCTCTAGGATGCTTGTGAGTCATCTTGTATTTTCCCTGGCTCAGCTCTAGAATCAGCTATTTCTCTCCTGCCAGCTTTTAATCCTCTGATCTGTTCTTTCCTTGGAAGCAGAATGATCATGTTACTCTCTTGATTAAACATTTTTATTGACCCCTTTTTGCAGTTATGGTAAAATGCATCACTGATCATTTATGATTCGCACCTTGCTCAGGAACCAGTTCACTTGCATTTCAGTTTGGATTTCACTTCTTCTGGGAAGCCATCTTTCACTTACCCGGAACTTCCCACACATGGGTTTAGAGTCCTTTCTATGTGTTTCCTTAGTGCTCTGACTACATGGAACTAGGCTCTGATTAAACTAAATTGAATGAATATTATGATCTTTACAATGGCAACTAACCACAGTGTTCTCATTTGAAAAATAGACTTGGTGTTTCCTTACAGATTAATAGTTTGAATGCAGTGAGGTAGGTTTGTGAAAATTAGATGTGAATTTTAAGAAAAAAAAAAAATTTTAACATTTACTTATTTTTGATAGAGCACAAGCCAGGGAGGGGCAGAGAGAGAAGGAAACACAGAATCCAAAGCAGGCTCTAGGCTCTGAGCTGTCAGCACAGGACCCGATGTGGAGCTCGAACTCACAAACCATGAGATCATGACCCGAGACGAAGTTGGACGCTTAACCGACTGAGCCACTCAGGCTTCCTGCATGTGAATTTTAATCACCAAGCAGATATAAATTTTCCTAGCAGATAGAGGTGAGGAATGAAATAAGTTGCGTTACTTTGAATTGACCCCTTAATCATTGTGTAATACTCTTCTTTATTCTTTAAAACTATTTTTACTTTGAAGTCAGTTCTTTTTGAAATTGATAAAGCTACTTACTTAGGTTACTATTAACGTGGTGTATTTTTCTACTTCCAGACCACTGACATGAAAGTGATTATTGATATAATTAGATTAATATCTACCATGTTTGGGACACTGGGTGGTTCATTCGGTTAAGTGTCTGACTCTTGATTTTGGTTTAGGTCATGATCTCATGGTTTGTGAGATTGAGCCCCATGTTGGGTTTTGCACTGATAGCACGGAGCCTGCTTGGGATTCCCTCTCTCCCTCTCCCTCTGCCCCTCTCTCTTTCTCTCTCAAAAATAAATAAACTTAAAAAAAAAAATCTACCATGTTCATTACTATTTTCTATTGGTTGGTCTTCTTCTTTGTTCCTACTTTTGTCTTCCACTCTTTTCTTGCCTTTTGGGGTTTTAACTGAACGTTTTATTTGATTCCATTTTCTCTCATATCTTAGCGTATGCGTTATACTTTTTAAATTTTTTTAGTGGTCATCCTAGAGTTTGCAATATACATATAAGACTAAGTTCACTTTCAAATGACACTATGCCACTTTATGGGTAGTATGAATACCTTAAAATAATAAAATGATCCTAATTCCTCCTTTCTGTTCCTTGTATCATTGCTGTACTTCATTCCACTCATATATAAGCATATAAGTATATAATATAATTATAGTTATATTTTATATGTTATATATCAAATTATATAATTATATATATAATTATGTATACTGTTAATTATAATTATATTTTATAATTATATATTATATATTGTATTTATATTTTAAATATTGTATATAATTCTAATTATATATAATATAATATTATATATTATACATAAGTATGCATAATCAAATACATGGTGGCTCTTACTATTTTTAACTGTTATTTGTTAGATAGCTAAGAATAAAAATAATAAGGGGCACTTGGGTTGCTCAGTTGGTTAAGTGTCCAACTTTGATTTCAGCTCAGGTCGTGATTTCATGGTTTGTGAGTTCAGATCCCCCACATCTGGCTCTCTGCTGTCAGTGCAGAGCCTGCTTCAGATCCTCTGTCCACCTCTCTCTCTGCCCCTCCCCTGCTTGTGCACATTCTCTCTCTCCCTTTCAAAAATAAACATTAAAACAATTTTTTAAACATTTAAAAATAATAAAAGTTTTTATTTTACCTCCACTTATTCCTTCTCTGGTACTCTTCCTTACTTTACGTAGATCCAATTTTCTGACCTATATTATGTTCCTTCTCTCTAAAGTACTATTTGAAAACACTTTTTATAAGGCAGGTATACTGGCAACAGATTTTCCCAGTTTTTGTTTATCTGAAAAAAGTCTTTATTTTTCTTCCATTCATGTAGGATAATTTCCCATGGTACAGACTTCTAGGTTGGTGGAATTTTTCTCTGAACACTTTAAATATTTCTCTCCTCTCCTTGCCTGCGTGATTTTCTGAGGTGGAGTCAGGTGTAATTTTTATCTTTGTTTCTCTATAGGTAAGGTGGGTTTCCTCCCTTGAACCCTGGCTTCTTTCAGGATCTTTTCTTTACCCTTGGTTTTCTTTAATTGGAGAATATTACACCTAGGTGTAGGGTTTTTTGGCCTTCATCCTGCTTGGTGTCGTCTGACCTTTCCAGATCTGTTATTTGGTGTCTGACATTAATTTGGGGACATTCACAGTCATTGTTTCAGATATTTCTTCTGTTCCGTTCTCTTTCCTCTCCTTTTGTTACCCTATTACATGTTCATTATACCTTTTGTAGTTGTTCCAAAGTCCTTGGATATTCTGGGTTTTTTTTTTTTTTCAATTTTAGCTGTCTTTCTTTCCAGTGTTCAGAGATTGTCGTAATATATCCACTAGTTCAGAATGCCTTTCCTAAGCTATGTCCAGTCTACTCATAAGCCCATCAAAAGCATTCTTCATTTCTGTTACAGTGTGTTTTTGTTTGTTTGTTTGCTTGTTTTTATCTCTAGCATTTCTTTTTGGTTCTGTCTTAGGATTTCCATCTCTCTGCTTGCATTGCCCTTCTTGCATGCAGTCTACGTTATCTCTTAGAGCCCTGAGCATATTATTCATACCTGTTTTAAATTCCTGGTCTGATAATTCCAACATCCCTGCCATGTCTGGTTCTGATACTATTGCCGTCTCTTCATATTATGTTTTTTGCCTTTGGATGCCTTATAATTTTTTTAATACCTGAATATGATGTACTGGGTCAAAGGAACTGTTGTAAATAGGACTTTAGTAATGTGGTGATGAAGTGTCAGGAAGGGAAAGTGTTCCTTGCCCTACGATCAGGTCTCAGTCCTAGTGAGCCTATGCCTCTGGACTATGAACTTCACAAGTGTTTCTTAGTTTTTGTTCTCCCCATCTAGAGGGCACATCATGGCTAGGGTAGCCTATAGTTGGGTATTTCTCTTCCCCACCCACATCAGTTAGGTTGGGATAATAGCTGGTTAGGCTCTGGTTAAACAGTTTCCCCTAAGGGCATACCTTGTTAAGAACAGAATGCTTGGCTTAGTTTAAAATGGTCCCTTTTCTCCTTTCCTCTGCTGGAAGCTCAAGGGATTTTTTTTTTTTTAAGTTTTAAATTTTATTGTTTTATAGAGAAAGACAGATGGAGAACAAGGGTGGGGAAGAGAGAGAATCTCATGCAGGTTCTACAGTCAGCGCAGAGTCCAATGTGAGGCTGTATCCCACAATCCTGGGATCATGACTTGAGCTGAAATCAAGAGTCCAATGCTCAACTGAGCCACCCAGGCGCCCCGGGATTTTTCTGAAACCTACTATGGCAATCTTGTCAAACACCTGGAAGTGAATGTTAAAATATTATGGGGTCCCCTGGAGTTCTAACACTCAGAATGTCCACACTGAGCTTCCAGCTGTTCATCACTTACAGCTCAGGTTTTCCTGCCCTGGCACTGGTTCCCATGGCAGTTTCCACTCACTAGTCTCTGCCCTGGTAAGCCGTGATTCCCTGTAATTTCCTCGTTGTCTCTCCAGTCTTGCAGCATCAGTTTGTCTTACGGATCTGAGAAGAGTTGTTAATTTTTCAGCTTTTTACTTGTTAGGACAGAGTGTCAACTTAAGTTTCTTACGCTGGAACCAAAAACAGCTCTATCCCTTCTAAATGCTTTCTGCTATTGTTGATGATAATGTCTTGGAAACCCTGGATCTGGCATCCATGCTAAGGAATGCCGAGAGGACTTAATGTCTATGCAGCCTGTGTTCAGCCAGAAGTCTATTGTTTATCGAGGTTCTGGCGGGACAGATCTTGAAGGTCTCCCTCTACACTGCTAAGTACTTAGGGATGCCGTAAAAATCTCAGGATTAGAGGCTTCCACGGCTTCCAGGTACCTTAGTCAATTTGATTACTCTGCCATCACTCCATGCACACCCTCTCCCCCGGATACACACACCCACATACACACCCAAACCCATTGTAATGGTTTCCACACCTTCTTCTACATTTGAGATAGTTTTTCTTTTAGCTGGCTTATCATGTGAGAAGTAGAACAAAACACAAAACCAACAAGCCCTTCCTTCCCTTGTTTAACTTAGCAATTGCTTATTTTCCTCCAGCAGGCCTGCCTAGCACAAAGATATTCACTAAGCTATTGTCTGTGGCTTGCTTTGCTTTGTTTTGTAGACCAAGCGTAGCGCCATCTCTGACCTGGCCACAAGAGGGCACTGGTGAACCATTTTAAAAATGATTCATTGAAAATTTCACAAACCCCATGGTTTCCCATAGTATTTCCTTTCATTCTGCCCTGGAAGAAATAAAATGTAGTTATGGGACTTCCAGACCAGGGAAACATGTCGGACCTAATATAATTCAGCTTGTCAACCTGAAGGTCCCCAGATCTCAGGACCTATGATAGGGTCACTCTTTAAAGTACTGGTAAGACAGTACAAACTATTTTCAATATTTCAAAAGAGAAATATTTTAAGTATTTAAATTGGTGCTGAGCTTTCAAACTGGCTTTGCTTTTGACTTAAATTATTATATCTTCATTTATCTTGTATCGAAAATCTTAAAAATATTCGGACCCAGAGGAAAAAATCATTTGTGCATCAGCATTTATTGCGCTGAGGAATTCTGTTTGTGGCAGAGTCCTAGAAATGGCAGGTGAGAAGCCTAATTTTTTTTTTTATGTTTTATTTCTTTTTGATATAGAGAGCATGAGTGGGGGAGAGGCAGAAAGAGATGGAGACAGAGGATCCAAAGCAGGCTCTGCACTGACAGCAGCGAGCCCAACATGGGGCTCGAACTCACGACCCTTGAGATCATGACCTGAGCCAAAGTCATAGGCTCAACTGACTGAGCCACCCTGGTGACCCAAAGCTTCACTGATTTCTAAAGGGTTTCTTCTTGAATTAAGCTTCAGGTTAAGGAAGCTGTTGGAATCGCGATCATAGAATTGGGAAAAGTAATGAAGGTGATGTAATCCATCTTGTCACCTAATATATGAACTTTTCTACAGTCATTAGCCAACCACTGTTTGTTGGTTTCAGTACTGAATCACTAAACTGTACATTCTTGTAAAGAATGCATTTCAAAAGAACTCTTAAAATTTTATTGTCTATCCAAGCCTATTCTTTCAGTATGATAACTCTCCAAGTATTTGAATAATATTGTAAGGTCTCCTTGATTCATCTTATCTCAAGGCTGATGTTCCAATATTCATGAACTGTCTCTCATATGATCCTTTGAAAGCCTTTGACACCCTTCTTATTATGGGTTTATTGTGGATTAAATATGGCCACGTATTTTTTGTAATAACTTCCACCAAGTAGAGTCTATTTCCTGTCTCCTCAGATCTAGACTCATCCTATGGCTTGATTATAAACATGAAATGTAGCATAAGAGATGGTGTGTATTTGTTGAAGCTAAGACATTAAGACATCTACAGTTTCAAATTTCATGTTTGGGATGCACTTTTTAAAAACAATTTTTTTAATGTTTATTTATTTGAGAGAGAGAGAGAGAGTAGGGGAGGGGAAGAGAGAGATGGAGACACAGAATCCAAAACAGGCTCCAGGCTCCAAGCTCCAAGCTGTCAGCACAGAGCCTGACGCAGTGCTCGAACTCAAGAACCATGAGATCATGACCTGAAACGAAGTCAGACGTTTAACTGAATGAGCCACCAGGCGCCCCTGGAATGCACAATCTTGAACTTATGGACAACTGAGACTTCTTGTGGACAGCTCTTGCTGATCTCCTAGGCAAAACCAACCACAAATGCCGGGGTTTGCATACCCACCACCCCATGTCCCAATAAACATCAATGAAGCAGGAGAACAGAGTCATTTCCAAGAATCATGAAAAATAATAAATTAGGATTGTTTCAAGCCAGTACGTTTTGGAGTAATTTGTTGTGCTGCCTGAAATAACTGCTAAGATTTTGCAAATGGCTTCAAAGTGTTGAATTCAGATTTAAATATGTTGCCTGTGAATAACAACCATCAATAAAATGAGCTTTTTTCTTCTTTAATTTTGATCACATTTGTTTAATTCTAGTAGATGTTTATATCTATGTTTTCATAACCTGCGGAGTTTAAAATGATTAGGAGATCCAGAACACCTTTTGCTCCTGTTGACTTAAAAAGAAAGACTATTGAACTGATGTCTTATTTCTCAGTTCCCTATTCTGGCAATTAAGAACTGAGTCCTGAATTCTTTTTCTATTTTTTTTTTTTTTCATTTGAGAGGGTTAGAGAAAGAGTGAGAGGGAGAGAGAGAGTGTGTGTGTGTGTGTGTGTGTGTGTGTGTGTGTGTGTGTGTGTGCGTGCGCAAAAGGGAAGACAGGCAGAGGGAGAGAGAGTGAGAAACCCAAGCAGGCTTCATGCTCAGTGCAGAGTCCAATGCTGGGCTTGATTCCACGACCCTGGAATCCTGACTCAAGCTGAAATCAACAGTCAGATGCTCAATTGACAGAACCTGAATTCTTTTTCTAGACTAGATGGAATGAATGATACGATTTTTATTATTGTAATACCTGTGAACCAAGGGCCTGAACATATACCATCTAAATTAATCCAAACAACCCTATATGGTAAGCATTAGTGACCCTTTTAAAAAGAAATTTTTTTTTAATGTTTATTCATTTTTGAAAGACAGAGAGAGACAGAGCACAAGCAGGGGTGGGGCAGAGAGAGAGGGGGACACAGAATCTGAAGCAGGCTCCAGGCTCTGAGCTGTCAGCACAAAGCCCGATGTAGGGCTCAAACCCACGAACCACAAGATCACGACTAGAGCCAAAGTCGGACACTTAACTGACTGAGCCACCCAGGTGCCCCATTGGTGACCCTTCTTTATAGATTAATAAGCTGAGATTCAGAAAGGTGAAATGATTTGCCACAGGAATTAAATGAGAGAGACTGGGCTTGATTAAAACTTCTCTGACCCATGTCAGTTCTTTCTATTCCAACAAATGGATGGATCTAGTAAACTGAGTCATAAACACAGAATAAGAACAAATCTTTGACACCCCAGTTGAAATGAGCAACCTAGTACATGGATGATCCCACAATATTACTCTTATACTAAGGACTAAGGGTCATTCCTTAGGGAAGGGGTTTATTCAGGGCTGGGGGCAGAGGATTTTGATGATAAGACTAGAACATCTGGCAGTACCAGAAACTAAGGCAGTGCACAAAATCTTGGGGACACAGCCCAAGGCAAAGAGGCCAGCTCAAAGGGGCTCAAAATTTGGGACAATTTGGTTATCAAATATTATAGTAATTAGGGCACCTGAGTGGCTCAGTTGGTTAATCATCTGACTCTTGGTTTAGGCTCAGGTCATGATCTCACAGTTGGTGGGTTCTAGCCCTGTGTCAGGCTCTGAGCTGATGGTGTGGAGCCTGCTTGGAATTCTCTCTCTCCCTCGCTCTCTGACTCTCCCCACCCACCCATGCACAAACACCCTCTCTCTCTCTCTCTCAAAAATAAATAAATAAACATTAAAAAAAATTAGTAATGAGGGACACTTGGGTGGCTCGGTCGGTTAAGCATCCAACTTTGGCTTAGGTCATGATCTCACAGTTTGGGAGATTGAGACCCACGTCGGGCTCTGTGCTGACAGCTCAGAGCCTGGAGCCTGCTTCGGAGTCTGTGTCTCTGTCTCTCTCTGCCCCTCCCCCCGTTCGCACTCTGTCTTTCTCTCTCTCAAAAATAAAACATGAAAAGAAATTTTAAAAATTAGTAATGAATTATAATCCATTTAACATAGTTTTGATATTTAAACGATAAATTGAAAATTGTATTAGGAATGGTATATTTACATAGTTTCAAAGTACCTTCCCACAAAAACACTTGTTAATTACAACAGGAAAAAAGTATAGTTGGGAAATCTGGCAGATTTCACCTTAATCAAGAGATTGAGATGAACAACATAAATCAGTAAGGGAACAAACCTTGTGCCAACTGATGGTATCCAGTGGGAACTCAGCCTGGCTTCTTTTATAACCTGAACCTAGCCATGAGGAAATGTCAGGCAAACCCAAATTGAGCAACATTCTACAAAAAAGTTGGCCTGTAATCTTCAAAAATGTCAAGGTCATGAAAGTCAAGAGAGACTGAGGAAGTCTTCCGGACCAAAGATGACTAAAAGACCTGTTAACTGAGTGTAACACGTGATTCTGAACCGGATCCTTTGCTGTAAAAGACGTTATTCAGACAGTTGATGAAATCTGAATTGAGTCTAAGTCTTAGATGGTAGCAATGCATGAATGTTAAATTCCTGATTATGGGCATGTTGGAGAATGTCTTTGCTTGTATGCACTAATATTTGTAAGTCATAGAACATCAGATCGGCAATTTACTCTCAAATGATCCTGAAAAAAATTTTTGTACTGGTACTCAAATCTTTTCTATAGCTATGAAATTGTCTCTTATTTAAAACTGTACACCAAAACATCCTCTATTATTTGGTTAGTGGATACAGTGATTATCCATTTCCCTCCTTGTATTCTTAATAGCAAGCTAAAGAAATATGGAATTCCTTAAAGAGAAAATTTTAAATAAAACTTCCCAAATATCACTCAATATTAAGTAATTGACTAGGGTTCATGAAGTTGTTGGTCCTGGTGGCTGCTGTGTTGGAGGTGACGGTTAGGGAAGCTGGAAAACTAAAAGAGGAGAGGTTGGTGATGATGATGATGATGATGATGATGATGATGATTGCCCATGCTGAGGTACTAATTTTTGTAAGCATTTTGCATACATTAACTTATTACGCCTTTTAACAATCCTATAAGAAGTCTTTTTGTTAGCTTTATTTTATAACTTGATAAAACTGAGGCCCAGAGAGATAATGTAACTCCCCCAGTGGAGAAGCTAGGACATGAATCCAAACGGGCTGGCTCTAGGACCTGTGCTCTTGATCACTAAAGGAAGAATAAGGGCATTCAGGAAACAAAAGATCATTCACAACAATGGAAAGATTTGGAGAAGGTGGAGACATTGTTGAGCAAACATCATCAACTGTGCCCATTTGTACAAGTCTTGCCAGGGGCTCACTCACCTTAGTAAAAATGCCCCTGCAAACTGTACCACTGGTCAATAGAGTCCGAGTGTAAATGTTTGGAAAGAGGGAAATGATTTATAGCTGAGACGCTGAGTGAAGCCCTATAACTTGGCACAGTGCACCATGAACTTTTCATGTTCCTGAGTCACACCCACATGGTGAACGTGCTGTTTGTCTGTTTATTGGAAAGGTGTCAGGAACACACATTGAAGACAAGGCAGAGCTAAGCCTGATTGATTGACCTGCTAAAAAAACAAGAGGCCCTTTTAGATTAGGTGGTTTAACACACAAACAGCAAAGAGAAGGACAAACCAAAAGTGCCAGCTCCCTGTCTTCTTTGTCCCATACAGCGAAAAGGATGATACCTGACCAGAAGGGGTTGGATGACCGCAACATGAGTCGTGGGCTACCCTCTTGCTGAGGTGTCCATTCTAGACTACAGCAAAGAGGTTTTGGTTTTACATTCTGCAGCTCTGTTCTGAGAGGGGGAGGGCAGGAAGCCTCATATCTCAGAGAACCTGGGAGGCAATGAGAAATGTCTTAAGACAGCCTTCCAGGGGAGGTGGAAGGGTGGGGGGTGGGGAGATGACCTCACAGTAGCTGGTCCAGGCCTCCCGTTCTCTCAGGTTCAGGTTCCAGGAGAATCACAGGTGTTCCCAAGACTCACATAAGCTACAGTTTGACACTTTGCCTGAGTGGATCTCTGCAAGGTTGCCAGGGTAGAGCAGTTGAAAGCCAACTTAGGATAAGATCACAGTGTGGAGAATGTGTGCTGGACATTGAAGATCTCCCCTCTGTGAAGATCTCCCCTCCTCTCTGTTTGACATTTTTGCTGGAAACTAAGTGTAGCAAATGCTCCCCTGGTTCCCTAAAAAGACAGTGACATTAACGGTGAATGTGGGAGTATACCATAGATTGGCATTATGTGCTCATCTGAGCCCAGAGTTGTCCTCGTTGCTGAAAGGTCTTTCTGCCTCTCTTTATACTAATCTGCTTAGAAACCTGGTGACCAGACTGCCTTCTGTATAAGAACTCATATCTCTCACTATTGATCAGATCTTGCCAGATAAACAACGAAAGCAAAAATAAACAAGTGTGACTGCATCAAACTCAAAAGCTTATGTACAGCAAAGGAAAGCAACAACAAAATGAAGAGGCAACCTACTGAATGGTTAATATCAAAAATATGTAAAGGAGTCATACAACATAATAGCAAAATCCCTAAACAATCCAATTAAAAAATGGGCACAGGATTTGATTAGACATTCTTCCAAAGAAGATACAGATGACCAACAAGTACGTGAAAAGATGCTTAACATCATTAGTCATCAGAGAAATGCAAATCCAAAACACAACGACATATCACTCACACCTGTTAGAATGGCTACTATCAAAAAGAAAAGAAATAAGAAGTGTTGGTGAGGATGTGGAGACAAGGGATCACCCATGTACTGTGGGTGAGAATGTAAATTGGTGCAGCCACTATGTAAAACAGTATGGAGTTTCCTTTAACAATTGAAAATAAAACCACCATATGATCCAGTAATTCCACTTCTGGATATTTATTTGAAGAAAATGAAAACACTAACTCAAAAAGATATACACAACCCCGTGTTCATAGCAGCATTATTTACAATAACCAAGATATGAAAACAACGTCAAGTGCCTATCAATAGGTGAATGGATAAAGAAAATACAGTGTGTATATATAATGGAATATTATTCAGCCACAAAAAGGAGGAAATCTTGCCATTTGCAACAACATGGATGGACTATGAGGGCAGTATGGTCAATGAAGTAACTTAGAGAAAGACAAAGTCTGTATGATCTCAATTATACGTGTAATCTTTAAAAGAACAACAACAACAAGCTCATAGATACAGAGGACAGATTGACAGATTGGTGGTTGCCAGAGGTGGGGGGTGGAGGTGGGTAAAATGGGTGAAAGGGGTCAAAAGGCACAAACTTCCAGCTATAAAATAAGTCATGCACAGGTAATGTACAACATGGCCACTATAGTTAATAATACTCTATTGCATATTTAAATTTAAAGAGAGCACATCTTAAAATTTTTCATCACAAGAAAAATTTCTGTAACTATGTATGGTGACACATGTTAACCACACTTGTGCCGATCATTTTGCAGTATATACAAATACTGAATCATTATGTTGTACATGTGAAGTTAAGCATAAGTTGTATGTCAGTTATACTTCAAAAAAAAAATCTTGCTAGATCAAGTACTAGTCTCATTCAGGCTATCAGAATTTAGTCTTTTACAGCCATATCTTCTCATCTAACTCTTGTGACCCAACTCATTGTTTGATTGCAAACTAAACTTTTGTTTGAAATCTGCCATGGTCAGACAATATGAATAAACACTGCTAGACAAGGAGAGGTGAGACACTGTCCACACTTCCTTCTTTTCAGCCCACGTAATCATCTCTGTTTTCTAACATAAAACATTGCAAATTGTAGCTTTATTTCTTATTTTCTCTGTTTATTCATGTCTTTGCATTTAGGTAACACTTAAATCCATTGAAAAATCAACCCCAGACCAATCACTGGTCACCCCTTCCAATGCTCCTCACATTTTGCTTCAAGTTGGTCTTGGTTTACCCATTATTTCCTGTGTTCCATCATCCTCAGCTCACGTTCCATTTGGGGTTCCCTGTAGTGTGTAGAAAGGGACTAAAAGCCTCAAATGACAATGGCCTGATTTTCACTGAATAGGATTCAGTCAATATGGAAGGGAGCCAGGAACAGAGTTTTTGCTTTTCTCCAATCTTTATGAGGTTGATACACTCCTGTGACATTTTTTTAAGTTTATTTATTTTGAGAGAGAGAGAGAGGGAGCAGCATGAGCAGGGAAGGGGCAGAGAGAGAGAGAGAGGGAGAAAGAGAATCCCAAGCGATGTGGGGGCTCAATCCCACAAAACACATAACCTGAGCCGAAATTAAGAGTCAGACACTTAACCAGTGAGCCACTCAGGCTCCCCTGGGATGACATCTAATTCTATTTTATGTGGTTGTGTTTTTAAAGACAGATTTTAAGACTGATTCCCCTTCTTAGATAGCCTTCAGTTTAGGCTACTTTTGACCATCCAGTCATAGCAAGGAGAAGAAGGAAAATAACAAGCTCTACTTCTACACTTTCAGTGTGATTTCCTGGTGACTGACTGTGTCCTCTGCAGCTGGAAGGAAGAGTGTTGAATGAAAATCTCAGGCTGATTCTTTTCTTTTTCCTGATCAGTATCTCATATCTAAATTCAGTGGCTTCTTTATAACTGCCATTCCTCTTACAGAGAAAAAAAAACTGATTTGATTCTAACAGTTTTCTTTAATATAATTTAAATGAGGCAAGAGTGATTCCTGCTTTTGCTCCTGCTGTATTCCCAACATCTACTACAGAGCCAAAATACCAAACGTGATCAGTAAATCACTGTTGAATGGCTAATGAATTTCCACTCCTGAGTACAAATTTTATCTCCACAAAAAATTCGTTCAAAAAGCACATCCAGGGGTGCCTGGGTGGCTCAGTTGGTTGAGTGTCCAACTTCAGCTTAGGTCTTGATCTTGTGGTTCTTGAGTTCGAGCCACACATCTGGGTCTGTGCTGACAGCTCAGAGCCTGGAGCCTGCTTTGGATTCTGTGTCTCCCTCTCTCTCTGCCCCTCCCCTGCTCATGCTCTGTCTCTGTCTCTCAAAAATGAACATTAAAAACAAAAAAAAAGCACATCCAAAATTAATTTAGAAACACTGGCACTCATTTCCTTTTTATTTATCTTCATGAGGTAATCTATTTTACAAATGCTTAATGGAAATGAATATTAGTTAAGTGTCTAAAAGTAAAGGAATACAAATCAGAAAAGAACGGACTTCAATGATGGTTGCATTTTTTATTATCTAAGTAATCTTGGCAATCAATTCTTGCTTCTGGCTTCAGACTTCTCATTTGTGAAGTGGGATAAAAGCCCTTATGGTCAAGGATTTTGTGAGGATGAAGTAGATAGTTTTTGCAAGGTGTAGTGCCTGGCGCTGATTAGTGGTCCCTAATAATATTATCAAGTGTGTAAGGCTCTGTGTTAGGGTCCAGACGTGAGCAAGACAAGCCCCATCAGGATGTTTACAAAGTAGTCCTGGGAAAGAAGACATTAGTTCAAATAATTATGTTGCAAAGAAAGACAGTATCAGCAGCATCACAAAGGCACAAGAAAAGCCTAGATTCCTGTTTTAAAATATAGGTTTTGTTATTTTTCAGGCCAACAGATCAGGAGATGACTGCCATCAAAAAGATAGATCGTTGTACTCAGATCCTTGTGGCCACATCACGGGGCGGGGAGGGGGGTGTGGGTTTCACAAGGGAAGCACCCGATCTGTCAGGAGGGTGAAGGGGTAAGGTTGGGGGGAGGAAAGGGGGCAAGAGCTTTTATTATGGTTTCTGTGGGAAGGGATGGATAAGATGGGTAAGCGGGTTAAGGATTGGCTAGTTTGAATAATTTCTGTTGGCTCTGGGGATTAGGGACTATCTCTAGTTGTCTGGTACCTGGCCTTGGGTGATTAAGGCAGGGGTGTAGTAGCCTAGAGTATGAGAGTTCCATAAAGGAGGTAGTTGGCCTGATGGGCTCTGTGTTGGTTGGTTTGGATATGAAAGGTGTCATTTGCTATCTCTAGGAATTACCTAGCCCTGGGAAGGGCAATACCTCCAAGGTCAACAAGTCCCCAAGATCTCAAAGCATCAAAAATATGGAATAAAAAAACATGATGACTGCAGTGGCTCAGAACTTAAGAAGCATGGAAGTAGCCAAGTCCAAGTTTCTTTTCAACTCTGATTATAACCCAGTCTACTTGTTCCCTATCACTGCATCCTCTTTGCTTCTTACCTCTTATCATTTGTTCTTTGCTTACTTGTTCATTCTCTGTTTATCATATTGTCACTTCCAGGAAGGCGAGAAATTTGCTTGTCTGGTTTACTGCTCCAGTTCTAATTCCTGACACACAGTTGATGATCAGCAAACGTTTGTTGAATGAGTGAAAACAGTAGTACTTGATGGTTGTGTGTGTATGTGTGCACAGGCACAGATGAGTGTTCTTGCATGTGTAAGAATGTGGGTGTTTGTGAATGTGTGTGTGTGTGTGTGTGTGTGTGTGTGTGTGTGTGTGTGTTTTGCATGGAGCAGGTTCCAGCCTTTAGTCCAAGCCATGTCTACTACCAGGTCTCAGCCAATACTGCATGTCTGGCAGGCTGTTTGATAGGCCTATTAGAATCCAGCACACGGGACTTCCTAGAGAAGAACTCACCCTGTCGGGCCAGCAGACAAGCTCAAGACACTATCAGACGCCTTAGAGGTTGGAAAGGAGAAGCAGCTTTGTGTGTGTGATGCTTTATTTCTCTTGGAGGAGTCTTGGTCTTGCCCTTCGTGAATCTATCACTTGATACCTGTGAGAGAAACACCTCTGTTTAGAAACTGTTTAAAAACTGAAAGATCTGTTTTCAACGAAAGCTCTCTAATATTTTAGAATGCTATATTAGTTATTTTCCAGCCAGAAAATCAAAACCATACCAGGTGATCAAATAGGAAGAATTTAACTTGGAAGATAATTTACAAGGTGCTAGAAGTGCAGTTAAAGCAAGAAGCAGGGAGGTGAGACAATCCTGATCTTACAAAATGCTTGAAGCTACTACTGACTCCTGTCTCCTTGACTGAGTCAGAGGATGAGGAGCTTGGACTGAGGGCTGGGGCCATGCCATAGAAGCTGGAACAGTCGTGTGTCAGCCTGGCTTGGGTGGGACCGCAAGCACAGGGCCTTACTGGAAGGAGCTGGAGCCACAGAGAAGATGGAGTCACTGGTCAAGATATTTCCTGAAGCAGAGAAAGGGAGAAATACCCTGGGTTCTCCCATTCTCTCCCTTGGAATCCTCTACCAGTGCCTTCCATAAGCTAGACCTAACCAGACACATTTGGCAAGCAAGTCTGGAAACCACAGTTTGGAGAACTCAGCTTCCTCTAGGACAGAGCAGAGGAGGGGATGTGCAGGGAAAGGATCTGAAAGGAACCTGGAAAATGACAAGCAAAGATGAGGGCATCGCTGATTAGTATCCCATAAAGATACCACAACATAAAAATATTTATTTATTTAATTTATTTTTTAATTTTAAGTAGGCTGCATGCCCAACATGGGGTTTGAACTCACAGCTCAAGATCAAGAGTTGCATGCTCTCGATCTTGACTGAGTCAGCCAGCCACCCCTCAACATAAAAGTAACTGATGGCATCAACTCACTTCTACTTTACCACACAGCCTTGGCCCTCTGAGGGTTTTGGCACATCGATATCCCTGGATAGGTGTTAATACCCAGGAGAAATGGAAGCACTCTCTGACAGACACAGCAGAAGTCGAAGGAGAGAATTAGCATGGTGGTAATTCATGATCTGCTTCACGCAGTTTATAAAGTAGCAGAAAAATAAACAAATGGCAGTTACAATGCAGTACCTTACAAGAATGAATAACAGATGACACTTATTAAGTACTAATCCTGATTTGCTGCAGTTACATTCTCTGCACAATTTTACTAAATTTTCCTGACACTACCACACCCTCAATTGGAGCTCCAACTCCTGGCTGGTGCACCATTAGGGCTCATGCCTTGGCATATCTTCCTCAAAATGTTCTGTGTCCTTCTTTCATGGTGGGGATGACTGAGGCCAGCAGTGCTGTTTGACCTGGGACTGGCATCTACCTGCATCCTGATTCCTGTTTTTCTCCTTCAAGGTTCATTCTTACCCTCTTTCTTGCATGTGAAGTGCCAGATGCTAAAGGAATTCCAGGGCTCGTGCTTACAAATAGGGATGTCCTGGAGCCCCGTGGTCAAGTCCTGATTCTAGGGGTGCGGCGTTGCAAGCAGATTGCTCCTGTGGCTGGCCCAGTATTTCCTTTGTGTGATTGTGTGAAATTGGATTGGCAGAATGGTTCTGAAATGCATGTTTTGGTATCCTAAGTTATTTATGTAGACAAGGTCTTGCAATGATTTTTTGCCTCAGGGTCACACACACCCCCATCGTAGGTGAGGAGACCAATACTATAGATTTTAAAAAGTCTAATCCAAGATTATACCAAGAGTAAATATTGAATCCTAGGTTTTTACAAAGGCATTTTGATTTTTATTTATTTTATTCATTTTTAAAGTTTATTTTGAGAGAAAGAGAGCATGTGCAAGCAGGGGGGGGGGCAGAGAAAGAGAGAGAGAGAGAGAGAGAGAGTAAGCGAGCAAATACCAAGTAGATCCCACATGGTTAGCCAGAGCCCAACCGAGGGCTCAATCCCATTAACCATGAGATCATGACCTGAGCCAAAATCAAGAGGTGGGCACTTAACCGACTGAGCCACCCAGACGCCCAAAAGCATTTTGATTTTTAGATCCTGAGCCTATTATTCTATGTGATAGCACAAAGAAGGCACACCCTAGGGATTCTCAAAATAACTGTGAGATACTAGAAAAGAGATCTTGCCATGGTAGATGTGTGAGTGGGGATGGGGTGGGTGGAGGTAAATTCTAGAGTAATATGGCACTAAATGCAATGAAGCTGAGTCTGTATATACCACAGCTGATGGGACCATCTGATTGCTTCCACAGCTGGGTAGCATATCAGGTGATGTGACTCTGCCAACTTTAAATGAATAGAAAGCTGGAGGAAAACAGAACATTTGCTCCTTATTTAATCTCAATATTAAACTTCCCCTTTTTGCAATATTATTTCAAGAGAAGAACTCTTAGAGCTCTCTGCTCCTGCTGGCATCTCTGGGCAAGGAAGGGCTTTTATGAGAGGTCCTTGAGAATGCTTCAAGTGAAGGCTTTGTTTCTCATAGGAACATGAGGAAAAGCGGAAAAACCTCCAATTTGTTTAGTGAGGAAATATGACCTTCATGCTCTTCTTCTTTGGGGTGGATCAAGTGGTAGTGACTGAAATTTAGGTCATGGGTGGTATATAAATATGTGCATGTGCAAAAAGTAGCTGTCACACTGCACAGCGAGTGGAGCCACTAGCTCAGTGCATTCACTGCCGTTTGCAATTCATTTTTAAACTCCAAGTAAATATCACAGAAAACCTATCATGAAGCTGGTAACTGTGTTTTTGCTGGTGACCCTCAGCATCTGCAGTTACTCTGGTAAGTAGCCTGAACATATATTCCTCTACTTTTCTGTTAATAGGAACATAACTAGTAAACCTAGGCTCCCAGGGGAATATAGTGGAGGGAGTTTTAGAACCATGGAATAGAAAGGTTGGAAGGGATTTCAGATACAGCAACCCCCTACCCCCATCCCAGCCTACCAAGCTATAACCCAATAAAAATACTATCCTTAATGAATCCTACAGAAGAAGTTAGCCAGGGGCACCTGGGTGGCTCAGTTGGTTAAGTGTCCAACTCCTGGTTTTGGCTAGGGTCATGATCTCACAGTTCGAGAAATAGAGCCACACATTGGGCTCTTTGCTGACAGCAGGGAGCCTGCTTGGGAGTCTCTCTTTCCCTGTCTCTCTCTGCTCCTCTCTTGCTCATGCTCTCTCTCTCAAAATAAATAAACTTAAAAAAAAGTTAGCCAACTCACACTAAAGATCAACACTGTTGAACATTGTCCCCTTAGTTTTCTTATCTTCATTAATCTTGAGTCAGAATCTCACTTTGTAACTTCTTTCTTTTGAAACTGTATGGAGTTCATTTTTTTTTTCTGTCACCTGTAGTCACTTGCCAGGTTGTTTCTCCTGAGACATTTCTACATTTATCTGTTCACACAGTTAACAGATAGTTGCCGAATGGCTACAACCTGTTGGGCATTTGGATAAACATGGGAAGATATAGATATGAATCAGACACAAAGATTGTTTACAAGGTTCTTTTAATCTGACAGGGGAGCTAAGTCTTCTCCAGACAGAAGTTACTACGATGCTAGACTAATGCACAGAGACATATAGACATACAGCTCTGTGAGAGGACTAAGAGGCCAACAGTTCAATTTCTAGGTGGGGTATAGAAGTTGGATTCTTGGAGGAGAATGGGAACTGATCCATTCTTTTTGGAGGTATATTGACATCTGCAAAATGCACTGTGATAACCATTGCTCATTCAAAGAACAGGAGGCTTTGAGGGTCTTCCCCTGAAAGTATATAAGTCTATACAGAGAAGACATTCACCAAAGCCTTAAAAATAAGTAGGGAGATTAATCATGAGAAACTGGATGCTGCCATACCCACATTGGCAACTTTGGCTTGTACTTTTTACTGAAATTTTGGATCAATTTGTAACTTAACCAGTCTTGGCTACTTTGTTTGTCTTCAGTGACTAGTGTCAAATGTCTACAGAAAGAGGTGGCAATTGAAAGGTGGTTGGAGGAAATAAATATCCCTCCTCTGGGGGAGAATTTTGGAAGGAAAATAGGTGGTAGCAGATGAAGGGAAGTAGATGCGTAGGCTCCTCTTGTATGATTTGAATGGGGAAATGAAAAGGACTCCTAAGGAAAATGAACTAGGGCAGGGTCTTTTTTCTTATATGTGTGCTCATGCATATGTGGGTTTACATATCTGCACCATGTGTCTTGTAAAAATATATATTGTATATATTCTCATTCTCTACATTTTCCTTCTTATTCATCTTCTATGTGAAAGGTATCTTTCTTTTTTTTTAAGTTTTTATTTATTAACTTTGAGAGAGAGAGAGAGAGTGCATGCAACCAGGGGATGGGGCAGAGAGAGGAAGACAGAGAGAATCCTAAGCAGGCTCTGCACTGTCAGCTCAGAGTCCGACACGGGACTTGAACTCACAGACTGTGAGATCGTGACCTGAACCCAACACTAAGAGTTGCACGCTTAACTGACTGAGCCATCCAGGCATTCCTATGTGAGAGTTATCTTTCTAAAGCCAAAGATAAAAAATGCAATTGTTCCATAAAGGAGCCTTGATACCTCCCCATTACCCTTGGGGAAAAAAAGTCTCAAACTCATTAGTATGGCATTCAAAGCTCTGAAAAACCTGACCTCACCTGAGTTCTGCAGCCTTACCTCCTTTCCCCACCTCAGCATGCCTCACTAGAAGTCTGCACTCCAGCCACTTCTGAAAGGCTCACCAGCGTGTGTATGCACTTTCATTTTAACATTTCAGTGCTTTTGTTAATTTTGTTCCTTTTTATAATGCACTTCCCCTTCTTTACCTTATGATCCTGGAATTTGCTTAAAGACGTGACTCCAACAACATCTCTCTGGGAAGAGAGATTAGAATTAGTCATCCCTTCTCTTATGTTTCCACTGAGCTTAATCCATAATGTTAGCACAGCACATTCCTCACTGTGGCATACACAGATCTTTATTGTCCACTAGACTGTGTAAGTTCTCTGAGTGGAATAGCGTTGTTTTATTCAACTATGCATCTGCACTAACTCTTAAAGAGTTGGAGTTCAGTTATATTTGCAGTGTGAAGTTGAATTAGTTGGAAGTTGAAGTTGAAACTCCCTGGACTCCCTGGGCATGCATATCCCCAAGTAAAGATTCATTATGGAATCTACTCTTTGGCCTCAAAGCCATGGGCTGTGGAGATAGCCACATGCAAAGTATATACCTATTCAGTCAACCACCAGTATCTACTGAGTGCTTACTACATGCCAGGGTCTGTTTTAGACAAGTGAATAAAACATATACCCCTTGTTCTCATGGAGCCTACATACTAGTAAGAGGATGAAGGCAAGAAATAAATAAACAAATATTTACTATTTTAGGTCATGGTAAGAAAAAATGAAGTTAGAGATGGGTGATGCTATTTTAGCTACCTTTCTGAGGAGGTAATATTTGATGAGAAACACGTAGCTATCTGGAGAAAGAACAGCTTAAGGAGGCAGAACAGCAGGTGCAAAAGCCCTGAGGCAAAAGTTTTCATGGGAAGTCAATTGGGGCTGGAATGGAGCCATTGATGGACACAGTGGAAGGTAGTGCAGTAACAGATAAGAATCAGATGTGCCTGTTTCACGTGGTTTTCCTTTTGCCCTGCAGCCACTGCTTTCCTTGCCAACAGTTTGCCACAAGCTGTCAACAATGCCTTACCTTTACCTGTGGATGACCTTCTCCCCTTTTTGGATCCGTTAAAGCTTCTTCTGAAAACTCTGGGCATTTCTGTTGAGCACCTTGTAGAAGGGCTAAAAAAGTGTGTGAATGAGCTGGGACCAGAGGCCTCTGAGGCAGTGAAGAAACTTCTGGTAACTATAGCTTGTGGGCTAATTTGTCTCTCCCCACTCTCTCCCAACCACTCTGTTCTCACCTCCGGACATGTATTTCCCTTTTACTGACTATACTCATATAAAGTTTGCATGTCCAGGCATCTCAGGGAAGGTGCAACATCTACTTTTCTAGAAGGAATTTTTGAATGAAGGAGACCTGTGTTCTGGTTGTGACTTTATATTTCTCAGCTTAGGGATTCTTTGTTGAAACTTAACCACTCTGAGCTTCCGTTTCCACATCAGCAAAATGGTGGTTAAATAGGTTGATGCCTATTTTTGGAAACATGCTAAGTACATGTAAGCTGCTTTATTTTTATTCTCATCCTTCTGCCTTTCAGGAGGCCCTGTCGCATTTGGTGTGATGGCAGCACTAAGCTCTGATGGAGGAGAAGGGGAAGGTACTCCCCTTCTTGCGGGCTGGAACTCATTCCGGCCTAAGATGTGGTGACCCCTGAAAACAATGAATAAAGCAATGAATAGATTTCATTGTGTCCTATGTTTATTTCTGGAGTCTGTCTATTCAGAAGGGCCTAAGTAGATAATTTTTTGGGTCATAAACTCCAGAGAGCCTGTTGTTATCAAGAGAACCTACATTTTCAGGAAGACATAATCATGTCTTCCCCTCTTGCTTGAGTCTAAATTAAACATTTTCATTTTCTTCAACTGCTCTTCGACGATGTTTCCAGACACCTCAAGTTCTTATGCCCTTGTTTCTAAAGAAGCTTTTTAAATAACGCTTATTTATTTATTTTGGGGGAGGGGGAGAGAGAGAGAGAGAGCAAGCATGAGCACGGAAGGGGTGGAGAGAGAAGGAGAGAGAGAATCATGGGGCTTGATCTCACAAAATGTGAAATCATGACCTGAGTTGATATCAAGAGTCAAATACTCAACCAACTGAGCCACGCAGGCTAAATATATTTTTAAATATAAAATGAAAAGGGTGTTCAAAGTATTGTCTGACAAGCCTACGGTCTTTCACTGGTTTAGAGTCTACATCACCAGAGTGGGAGTTTCTCTTAAGTTTATGGCTATACTATGGCCACTCCATAGGTCTTACAGACCCTGCCACCAAGTTAGGCCTTCACTGCATCATCCTTTGGCAACTAGTTTCTGAACTGTCCTTTCCTTTTCCCCATGCCACCATCTATTATGATACTAGAATTATCTTTTCAAGATATAATTACAGTGATATACAATAACCTATAAAATGGATGTCCAGCTCCTTAGCATGGCCTACAGGCCCTTCATGACCTGGCCTTTGGTTACATGTCTTGTCTCATCAATATTTCTTCCTTCCTTCCTTCCTTCCTTCCTTCCTTCCTTCCTTCCTTCCTTCCTTCCTTCCTTCCTTCCTTCCTTCCTTCCTTCCTTCCTTCCTTCCTTCCTTCCTTCCTTCTTTCCTTCCTTCCTTCCTTCCTTCCTTCCTTCCTTCCTTCCTTCCTTCCTTCTTTCCTTCCTTCCTTCCTTCCTTCCTTCCTTCCTTCCTTCCTTCCCTTCCTTCCTTCCTTCCTTCCTTCCTTCCTTCCTTCCTTCCTTCATTATTCCTTTTGTGACATGTGCTCTAGCCCTATCACTGAGAAGATAATTAAATCTCTTTGCTGCTGCACTTTTATGCCTTAATGAAAAATCAGTAATGTCTTTCTTCCCATTAAGAATGTCTGCTCTGTTCTTCCTTCAGACCTGAGGTTGTGCCATTCTTGGGACTATTTTTCCTCAGATCCATTCCCCACCCTTCTCCTGCTTGGCTCTGTGATGCTAACCCCTACAGGTTCCCTGTCTTGGTTCCTGGGTTTCCAGGTCAGCTGACCTTTGAGCTGCATTCTGACCCTGGGGGGTTCAGGCAGGACATAGGAGGTGGGAAGTGGGAAAAGCCTGAGTATAGCCTCCTCACCCTTCTACTTGGGAGAAGTCCCCAGAAATGTCACATCTGAAACTCCATGTCCTGCTGGATAGGTCTGCATTGGTTCCAGCCTTTGCCAGGCGACTCCAGTGGCAGTGGTTACACCACCTCTTTTTTTTTGCTCTTCAGCTGAAGTTGGTAATGGCTTCCTGCTTTATCCATTCCAGGTTGCCTCACCATCACCTCTTTGACTGTTTAGATCTTCTATCATCTATTGAATCAATTCTGTGCATTATAGCCCCTCTGTTCCAAATGTTAAAGTCATTTATGTTTTCTGGTTGGTTCTTGATTAACATAATGTTAACTGACATCTCTATGAAGATTATCTTGATTTCCTGCTATTTTTTGAGCCCCGTGTTTTTTTTCAACTAAAATAGTTGCACTTTGTGAAACTTTCTGTTTTCCTTTTTTGTTTCACCTAAGTCTGTAAGAATAGACTAGATTGCTCACCTACAATAATAGATAATCCCAAATTTCAGAGGCTTATATCCACAGCATTTTAATTTGTTCTCACACTGTTTGATTATCTTGAGTTGCTTAGAGTTCTCTTCATGTTGTGTGAATTCTGTGACCAGGAACTGGTGGAATAGTCTTTATCTTGAGCATTTCTGATCATCATGTCATATGCAAAAAGAGAACTCAGTGAGTCATAGGCTAACTTTTAAAACTTTCCCATGAAAGTGAAGTACATCACTTATAGTCCTGTTTCATTGGCCAAACCAAGTCACATGACTATGCTTGACTCATTTAGGAAACATAATGTCATTTACCATATTACTTGGCCACTTCAGAGTAGCTGCCACCTGAGATACTTCATTTTACTTGAAATTTTCTGCTCTGTTGGATTATCTTTCCTTCCACCACTAGTGTTCTTCTTACTCTCTGCCCATTATTTTCAGTTTCTTTAAATGGCCATTATTATCCTGATTCCTCTGAATATTTATTTCTCTTCTCTTTTCACTTTGTGTATGGCTTTCATTGAGAGTCTCATGCATTCCCACAGCTGCCAATATAATTTCCATGTTAGGAGCTCTAAAATCTATAGCTATATTCCATATCTCTCTTTTGAGGAAAAGAGATTGTTACCTATTAGACACTTCCAGCAGAAGTCCTTTTTTATGTTCACCTGAATTCACCTCCACCTGAACTCATTAGCTCTCAAAACATGCTACCATATTCTAATTTCCTGTCTCAGTATATAGTACAACTATTTTCCTGATTGCCTAAGTCAGAAAGTTGAGAATCATTGTCAGTATGCCTTTTTCTCAGCTTTACTTTCTAATCTCTAAGAAAGTTCTGTTTATTATAAAACTTTTCTACATCTGTACATACATTTTTCATTATTGTTCCTGTTACTTATTTTCCCCAAACCTTGTCATTTCTCACCATACTACTGTGTTAGTCTCCCAAATGTCCTCTGTATTCCCAGAGCTGATCCCTTCCAATCCATTAGCCACACAGCAGAAAAGGTGGTTTCTTACCTCTCCCTTCCAACCACTGCTTCAGACTTTTTGATAGTGTTTCATTGCTGATTGAAAAAAACATCAGATGCTATTCTAAACCAGCAGATATATTCATAACACATATTTCAACAGTCTTATTTTCATACTTATTTCTAAGTGTCCTTTCTAGATTCTGAAGTCAAATGGAGGGGAACTCAAACTTATTTATGTTGATAATCCTTAGCACATAACACAGAGCCTGAATATAGTCTGTGTTGGGCTTGGTTTATTGAATGGGTAGATTTTCTGTTAGGTTTTATCTGGTTGGGGTGACCCTTTTGTTCTCTTGCATCATTCATATTATTAAGCTATTCATTGCTCTCATTCCAAGCTTGGTGCACTTGGCATGTTTGAGAAGGATGACTCTCTATGCTTTCATTCAATCTGCTAAATAGAGAAAACTGAGTAATAGATTTAATATGGCAATCTTTGGGGAGTGGAGGTTTTTCTGGGAGTCTATCAAAAAGAGGATTGAATTAATAAGGAATCTAAGGACAGACCATGAGAAACTAGGCAGAAACTGATTGATAAACATTATGGCAGAAATTGTTGATAAACTTACTATGAATGTAACAACACCAAATGCTGATGAGGTTGTAGAAAAATTGGATCACTCATAATTGCTGGTGTGAATGCAAAATAGTATAACTCACTCTGGGAAAATCATTTGACAGTTTCTTGAAAAACTAAACATACATCCACCATATGACTCACCAATTGTACTGCTGGGCATTTATCTGGAGAAATGAAACATGTTTATGCAAGAACTTATTACAAACATTCATAGAAGTTTTATTTGTAGTAACCAAAACCTGCAAATAACCCCATTGCCCTTAAGTGGATGAATGGTTAAGCCAACTGTTATACATCTATAGGATGGAGTACTATAAAAAGGAATAAACAATTGATCTACACAAGCTGGAAGAATCTATAGAGAATTATGCTAAGTGAATAAAAGCCAACCCAAAAACTGAAATACTGTATAATTCCATTTACATAGCATTCTCAAAATGACAGAATTATACAAATTGATAAGAGATTTCTAGGGGTTAGGAGTGGGTAGGAGTAAGAGGGAAGTGTGTGTGATATATAAGGGTTATGAGAGATCCTTGTGGTAATGGAAATGTTTTGTTTCTTGTATGTACCAATGTCAAAATAAAAAAGTATAATTAAAAACATTGGGAAGACAAACAATGTGGAAATAGATATTATATAAAATTTAATATAAATTACATATAACTATAATCATATAATTATGTAAATAATTATATGTATGTAAATAATTATATGTATGTATACCTGTAACTTTCATTCCTTTAGTCCATAAATCTCCCAAAGTAGAGGAAACCACTAACAACTTTATGTGATTTTTCAAGACGTTTTCTGCACTTTTAAAAATAAGTATATATGGACACCCAGGACTCCAAGATGGTGTCCGTCATACCAGTGAAGGAGAAGTTGATGGATGTCAAACTAGGAGAGCTGCCAAGCTGGATACTGTTGGGGGATTTCTTCCTAAGGCATGGCTGGAATGTTTCAAAGGAAGGAATCCCTGGGATTTCTATGGTGCTGACAGCGTATGTGCTTTTCAACTACTTTCTTTCAAACAAGGAACTCAAACCCAAGTGGCTACACAAGTACTACTGAAGAGGGCCCAGTGTGGAGGATGCATTCTGTATTCCTGACCAGGACCTTTGCCTCACATCCCTGAATCCTTTTTTTTTTTTTAATTAAAAAAAATTTTTTTAACGTTTATTTATTTTTGAGATACAGAGAGAGAGAGACAGAGCACAAGCAGAGGAGGGGCAGAGAGAGAGGGAAGACACAGAATCTGAAGCAGACTCCAGGATCTGAGCTGTCAGCACAGAGCCCAATGTGGGACTTGAACCCAGGAACCATGCATGAGATCTTGACCTGAGCCAAAATCAGACACTCAACTGAGTGGGCCATTCAGGTGCACAACCCCCTGAATCCTTTAATTGAGAATGAACACCCACTAGGGATACCTGGGTGGCTCAGTTCGTTAAGCATCTGACTTCAGCTCAGGTCATGATATCCAAGTTGGTGAGTTTGAGCCCTGCAGGGTGCTCTGTGCTGATAGCTCAGGGCCTGGAACCTGCTTCCAATTCTGTATCTCCCTCTCTTTCTGCCCCTCCCCCACTCAGGCTGTCTCTCTCTCTCTCTCTCTCTCTCTCTATCAAAAATAAATAAACATTAAAAAATTTAAAAGAAAAAAACCTCAATAAAAGATGATTAGTGCATGGAAAATAAAAATAAAGAAATAAAAAGCACATACAAATGAATCATACTTTACTTAAATTTTGATTTATGCAAATATTTAAATTATTTTTAGTAATATTTCTTATTATAATGAGTAGTATGGTAAACGTCCATTTATTTGCATTCATGTCTGTATCGCTTCACAAAAGTCTTGAAACTGGAAGTGCAGTGCCAAGAATTATACGATGTTTAAAATTTTGAAAGCTAGTAACAAATTTCCATTGGAAACAGTGGTGGGGATCTGAAGTGATTGAGTCTGGAGAAGTTCCAGTCCCAAAGATGAGATTAGGGGCCCAAGACAATGGCTAGGGTATACTCATTCTACTTGAGAAAGCAATGCATTCCGTTTTACCATGTTTTGGAGGGTCAGGAGGTGCAGCATCATATTTTTTTCTGGCCTTCATGTTTAAGTTAGCTCATACAAACATATAAGTCAGTAAAATTTATTTTCTGCATTTTCTAAAAATTGTATGTATGTATGTATGTATGTATGTATTTATAATTTTAGAAAGGACCCAGTTGAAAAGCTCTCAGGTTTTAAGCAAGTTAAAAACAGCAGGGGGCGCTCATAGGTTGTCAGCAACACCAAGGAAGATTTTTTTTTTTTTTTTTTGTACGTATATGCTCAAGATATATAATAAGAAATTTCAGCAGCTTCGATTGTATTAAAATTTTCACCAGGAGAAACAAATAGACAAAAATTACCTGATGCTCCTTCATTCTGTGCTCTTCTGGCTTCATTTTGAGCATTTTTTATAATGCATTTTTTTCCCTTTGCTCTGCTACTAGCTCAGTGTGTATCTTATCAAATAAGAATTTGTTTCCTGATCAGATGATGATAATGCCTAATGTGACTGAATAATAATCATAGGCATAGTTACTGGCCATTGTGTTCTATGTATATATATTTCTTTAATTCAACAAATGATAATATTGATTGCAGTATCTTTGCTAGAAGTTGAGCATTCTGTGATAAACGAAATGAACATGACCCACACCCCCAGAGATTTTTGCAGTGCAAAGAAAGACACAGAAACTTTGCAAGTAAAAAATGGTAAATAAATAATTATAAATTATGATAAGAACAATAAAGGAAAAAATAGAATTTTTAAAGAATAATAGAATTTTAAACAAAGGGTAGGAGACATTATTACTCTCAAGTTAGATGTCTAGTATCAGTCTAACTTGAAGTTCTAACACTACATTCTTCATCCACATTGGTAAGAAGAAGGTACTGATGTTATGAAAATCCAGAGATCTCCCTTATTTCCTTCCCACTTTACCTGGACTTAGAGGTATATCAGTAGATTTGGCTCATGCAAGTTAGCTTAGCACCCACATAAGCCAATGAAGAATAGGAGACTGCCAAGTATTGTCCTCAGTGTATGAGACAGGGTTGTCAAATAAGTACTTCAAAGTCTATGTCATAATCCTAGAAAATTCAAACTAATCTGTAGTGTCAAAAAGCAAATCATTAGCTGACTGTGGATAGAATAGGGGATGATGAGAGGGAAGAATGAATTATTATAAGTGGCAAGAGAAGACTTTTGGGGCTAACAGGTGTGTTCATTACCTTGATTGTAGGGATGGTTTTGTGGGTATATACATATGCCAAAACTTCAAGTTGTATATTTTCAAAATGTGGAGTAATTATATATCGATTGTATCCCAATAAAGTTGTGAGGAGTTATTTATATACTGTGAGCTATAGACCTAAACTAATTTTTGTCAATAGTGTCAGTTTGGGTCAGTAAGAGAATTACTACATTTTGATGGTGTTATGACAGTATCTATTACAATATTTAAAAATTTGAAAAATGTCCTTTGATCTAGCCATTCAGTTTTTTAAATCTTTTATGAAGAAATAAATACATTAGTGCACAAGGTTATATGTACAAGGATGTTTATTGCAGCAGCCTCTAAAAAACACCCCCCCAAAATAGAAGCAATATGAATTATGAATGCCCCAACAATGGGGAAATTATGATATCTTAAATTATGAGCTCTCAAGAAGAATTTTTTTAAAGATTTTATTTTTAAGTAGTCTCTACACCCAACATAGGGCTTCAACTCACAACCCTGAGATCAAGAGTCATACGCTTCACCGACCGAGCTAGCCAGGCACACCTCAATAGATTCTTAAAGATTTGTATTATTTACCTAAAGTAAATACCATGAGATATCATTAATAAGAAAGGCAAACTACTGAGTAAAGTGCACACCCTGATTTCCCTACACATTTATATCTATATTTGGATAAGTTTGAATGGACAGGAAGAATGGAGTCAATATTAGTTGCTGGGAGGGCTGGTTTAAGGATAATGGTGTTAGAGTGGGAGATGGTTAGCTTTTAAAAATATATACATTTTTCTACTGTCCCCCTCATTTTTCCCATTGGTGTGAGCATATGCTACTTTAATAATTTTTGAAGTGGAATTTTGAATAAAACATTTTGTCAATCCATATTAGACAGTTTCCTTCTCTCTTAAACACTGCAGCATTAATAATCTGAGTGGTTTAAATGGGTTCTATAAACTTCCAGGTTCTCAAATGCATTATTTTATTTTATTATTATGTTTTTAAATTTTATATGTTATGTTTTAGAGAGAGAGAGAGAGAGAATATCAAGCAGGAGATTCTCATATGGAGCCCGATGTAGGGCTCGGTCCCACGATCCTCGGATCATGACCTGAGCGGAAATCAAGAGTTGATCACTCAACCAACTGAGCCACCCAGACACTCCTTGAGTGCATTATTTTAAAAGGGGAGTAATAATGTCTGATTTTTGTACTTGATGTGAGGATTAAGTGAGGTAACACAGATGAAGGACCAAGGATGGGAAATGTCCCAATGATATCTGTCTCTTTGCCATGTTAGGTAGCTTTTGAGGGGCCATCCTTGAATGACAGGCATTATTACAGTCTGAGCTTTGATTTAAAGTGTCCACTCTGCCCTTCCTCCTCTTTCTCCATGTGTCCAAATCCTTCCTCATCTATCAAGATATAGCTCAAATATCACTCCCTCTGAAAAGTCTTGCCACATCTCTCAAGGGAGCAATAATGGCTCTTTGTCCTGGTTCTCTTGCTGCCATGTCTGTGCCTCCTTTATATCATGCCATGCTGAATGTGGTTTGTTAATTATGTGCTTGTATCTTCTATATCAAGATTGTGAGCTACTTGAAATCCAAAACCATGAGACACTCAATTTTGCATCCTTATTTTCTTGTTCTTAGGTAGATGTTCTCTTTTCTCAGTTTTTTTTTTTTTTTTTTTTTTTTTTACTTAATACGGAATTCAGCAAATATTTATTGATCAGCTTCTGTCTGCAGACACTGTTCTAATTGCTCACTATTGTGTCAGGAACATTGAGCAAAAGAGGCAAAATTCCTGCCTTACAGAGCTTACACTCTATTGGGGCTAGAGAGAAAAAATAACAAAACATAGAAAAGTGTTTTAACACTGTTAAAAGAGAGTGAGGTGGAGAAGAAAAATGTAGCAGCCAAAGCTGATAAGAAATGGTGGGTCAAAGGGTGACTTTTAAAGTTGATTTTAAGTCAAGTGCTCAAAAAGGTCTCACTGGGAAGGTGATCTCTGAGAAAAAAAAACTTCAAGAAGTGCATGGGCATGCCATGTGGCTGTCTTGGGAAGGGTACTTTAGGCAGAAGGAAGAGTAATTGCGAGGTTGTGCGGAAAGTATATGCCTGTGGTGTTTAAGGAAGGGAAGGATCCCAAGTGGGTGGGGTGGTGGGATGAGTAGTAGGAGAAGGGGTGAGAAACAGGTGGCTCCGGTGAGAACTGATGCACCATTGTCAGGAAATTTAAAAATATCACTTTTGCTCAGAATGAGATGGAAAGTCGGAAAGTAGAAGGAATTTATAGGATTCAAGTTATATTTTAATAGAAGTACTTTTTCTGCTTAGCGCTTCTGTACAGTGCAAGGTGTAAATTCCCTCAAGCAGTGATGTCATGGTAGGAACCGTGGAATTGAGGATGGAGTTAGTGATACTGTGGATTGTGCCATCAGGGTGTCACAGGGAGCACTGTGTTGCAGGTTAGCCAAACCTGGCTGGAGTTTCCACTCATCCTTTACCAGCAATCCTATCTGAGGCGTAATGTCAACTAACCTCCCCCAGCCTCAGTTTCCTCACCTGTCATATGAAGGAAATAATGCCTGACCATCTTACTTCAATTGTATTGTGCACATGAGTTCCCAGTGAGAAAAATATATGAAGAGAACATAAAGGAAAAATATTATACAGATGCAAGAGATTCTTGATCCTCAAAAACAGGGTGCTTGTTGGCTACAGAGAGGGGTCTTATTGGAGGGTAGAAAGAGAAGGTAACAAGGTAGAAGGAGCAAGTATACATTGTAAAGCAAACAGAGAAATTTTCAAAATCTCTGTGTTTTGCTGGAGATCTGGGACAAGTATTTTTCAGCAGTGCATCCAATCTGAGACTGATTTGGCATCTGTTTCGTTTTTGTTTTGTTCTTTACCAGTATGGAAGAGTGATTTCAAATTGTATACCAAATGAGTGAATATAAAGACAAAGAAACTCTGAAAGGACCTGCCTCTCAAAAAAAAAAAAAAAAAAAAAAAAAAAAGAAAAGAAAAAAGGCAGTAAACTGATTATTGTAGCTACAAGAAATATATTTCCGAGGCACAAAGTAAGTACCCAGAATCTGAAAAGGGATTTCTGGGTCACATTTGTTGTGGAAAAGCAGTCTGCATGTCAGATGATGACTATAATAGAAATCTTGGGTAATTTAGCTTAAGAGGATGTAATACTTGAAGTTAACAGTCTCCAAATGATCAATAAAATAAAAAGGCAAATTGCAAATTTGCAAATTTGCAAATTCTGTATCTGATAAGGGGTTGATATCCAAAATACATAAGGAACTCCTACAGCTCAATAGCAAAAATGAAACAAGTAATTTGATTCAAAAGTGAGCAAAGGACCTGAATAGACATTTTTCTAAAGAAGATACATAAATGTCCAACAGGTATATGAAAAGGTACTCAACATCACTATTTATCAAGGAAATGCAAATCAAAATCACAATATTACCTCACACCTGTTAGAATGGCTATTATCAAAAGATAAGAGATAACAAGGACTGACAAGGATGTGGAGAAAAGGGAACCCTTGTTCACTGCTGGTGGGAATGTAAACTGGTAAAGCCACTGTGGAAAACAGTATGGAGGTTCCTTAAAAAATTACAGAAAGAACTACCATCTGGCAATATCACTTTTGAGTATATCTCCAAAGGAAATGAAATCATTATCTTGAAGAAATATAGGTACTCCCATGTTTACTGCAGCCATTATTTACAATAGCTTGGATATAGAAACAATTTAAGTGTCTTGATGGATTAGTGGATAAAGAAATGTAACACACAGACATACACACACAGTGGAATATTATTCAGCCTAAAAGAAAGAAAATCCTACCACTTGCAACTATATGGATGAATCTTGAGAGCATTATGCTAAGTGAAATAAGTCAGGCAGAGAAAGACAAATACTGTATGATCTCATTTACATGTGGAATCTTAAAAAAAAAATGGAACTCATAGAAATAGAGAGTAGATTGGTGGTTGCCAAGAGTAGGGAGGTGGTGGGAGAAATAGGTGAAGGTTGTCGAAGGGTACACACTTCGAGTTATAAGAACAATAAATTCTGGGGATATGACGTACAGCATAGTGACTGTAGTTAACAATACTGTATCATGTACTTACATGTTGCTAAGAGAGTAGATCTTAAACATTTTCACTCCAAAAAAAAAAAAAAACTCTGTAAGTGATAGATGTGTTAACTAAGGTTATGCTTATAATAATTTAGCAATATATATGTATATCAAATCATCACATTTGTACCTTACACTTACACTATGTTATATGTCAGTTATATATCAGTAAAACTGGAAAAAAAGAAGAAGTTGGCACAGTCTCTGGAAAATGCAGAAGGTGGCTTGTCTGAATTTATTGCCAAGAGTGTATTTCAGTATTTTGTAGGTGTTCACTCTTTGTTTAGTTACCTATATTATTAAAGGCTCTTTGTGTTGCATGCAAACATATTCTGGCTATTAAAATAGGAAACAAGACAAACAAAAGATTTATTGAAACACTGGAGTCACTTTCAGAGCCGAAGTGCTTTGAAAGGGCCAATCTCAGGACAGCTTGTGAGAACTCATTAGCAGTAGTACAGAGATCCTATATTCTAGATCTGTAATTATCATCAGCTCCATGATTTCAGTCTGGTCTTAACTGTCCACATCAATAATTCTGGGAGAATCTTTCTGGCTCCACTGCGTCAAGTTTTACAGGCATTCGATTCTCTATGACCTAGTGGGCAAGAGTGACAGCAATGGCTACTGGGGACCTGCCTCTGTGTGATGAGGTGGTGAGCAAAATATAAGAGCTGCACTAGACTATTCGAGGACTCTTCCATCCCTGACACTCTATGCTATTCTTTGAGAATTATAAAGACTATCTGGAACAGTAATAATCTAGTTAATTTAAAAAAATGTTGGTTTTTAGTTTACCTAGCCCAGGAGAATAGGCTCAGATGTATTTGAAAGACTTTGCAAAAGGATAGATGAAGCTTTTAACTCTGGAACTTCATATGTTTTTAGGAGTTAGAGTTTGTTCTTTGGAGTCCGTTTCAAATTCCTTTTTTGTCATTTACTGATTGTGTGACTTTGGACTTGTTACTTTATCTGGGCTTTGACTTTCTTATTTTGAACCATTCTTTGATTATTCTGGCCAATAATCACTTTTATATATTTTATATTTTTTGCATCATTAAAAACTTTAAGGATGCTCAGGAAAGTTACTACCACCAACAACAAAAATCTCATTTAAATAGGGTATGTGACCCCTAAGAGGACACAGTCCTCTGACTTCTAGAGGCAAGAAGGCAAAATCAGGATGTTCAGAATAAGCTGTGTTTGGTTGAGCCAGGTCCTGAATCCTGAGAACTTGCTTGGAGCTGCTTTGGGGCCTCGGACTCGTGAAGCAGAACTGGAAAAGTAGGATTTGCTGCCCTTGGGTTATCTGGAGCCATGTTGGGTGTGTCCTTAGAAATACAAGCCAGATAGAGGGAAACAATTACCAGCTATAGAGGGTTTAAGATTTAAGAAAAATACAGAGTTTTTAATCTTTAACATTTGCATGCCTCCACACTTTAAAATGGGAGATGATTTATAATGAAATCAACTATAATACATATTTGAGGAAATAAGCAACAACAACAAAAATGAAAATACAAGATATATGTGGTAAGGATGAGCAACAAGGATGAAGGGAGAATGCTCACAGGTTAAACTCAGAGATGAAATGAGTCATCAGTTTCACTTTGAGTTTCTGGATAGACATGAAAAGAAAATGAATGAAATAGACCATGCGACAAAAATCTTAGAAAAGAAGCAGTTTTTAGGGAGGACAATTTTTTTTTTCCTCTAAATTCTGCAGGAAGCTTTTCCCATAAGACGTCATGGAGTGGATATTAAGTAAAGTCATGCCCAACTGCAGTTTTGCTCATCAGCTGCATGAGCATTAAATGTATTTAGTGCCCCCCTCCCCCTGCCCCCACACACGCCCAGTGTATTTATTCCCAGGTCCCTCCCTTGGAAGTTCTGACTCAGCAAGTCTAAACATGTGATCTACCAGATCCATAGTATATTTTTTCTTAATTGAAAACATGTAATTAGAAATTAAGATTCAGAAAGTACTTTCCTAATTTTTACTTCTTTTGATAATAGCCTAGTGGGGTTCATCAGATTTTTTTTGTTTAATAAGAAAGGTAATTTATACCTTAAGGTGATTAGTGACTTAAGACACTAGGGGACTTGAATCCCTGTGATTCATTTCAAGTGATGCTGAACAACAGGGAATATGATTTTAAGTCTATTAAGATAAAGAAGTTTTACCAATGTGATTGAGCAGAGGTTGGGAGGGTCTCAGATTAGTTTAGTGTCCAGTCTATTGGATGATTTGCTTTTGAGACCTTGCCCCCTTTGTTCAGCATCTGAGAATGTGTGCAGAAGTTCACCTTCTTGGTAAAGATCTTTTAATGCCCACTCCTTTTTCCAGGTGTTTCTCCTTATCTCCTTCCTCCAAGGTGTGTCCAAGGCACTTTTATACATAACTGTATCGTTTCCCTCTACAGTCCTGGGGTACACTGTCTCAACTGATAGCCCAGACTATTGACTTCTCAATGGCTGGACATCATTATTTATCTTGATAGTACTGGCAGAATAGTAGGTACCGATTAAATAAGCACTAAAAGAATAAAATATGTAAGAAAGGGGCATATGTTGTAGAAGGAAGATGGGATATCTATGTATCTATTTATCTATCTTAATTTAGGGAATATGTAGAACTTTGGCCACATTTTGTATACTGGGGCATTGCTGTGAGTCACTTAATTCTAAAGTGGTGACTTGATTTTGATTAGATGTGGCAATTATCATACATGTGCAACTTTTAAAGCTACTTATTAAATGCACAGTCACTACTGTTTAAAGAGACACTCCTGACCAAACCATTCAAAATGTAATCTTTGCCTTAGAGGCTTTCTTCTTTCTAGCCCAATTTTTTAATATCCCTAAATTGAGCCATTCCTCCCAGCCCATTAGAGCATCTATAATTGCTTCATGAATCTACTCAAAGTTTTTTTTATACACAGTTAAAAAAAAATCTGGCATTAAGATCTGGAACAATTAAGTTCCCAAGATTTTTAACATTTTCATAAGGAGTAAAGTGAAACTCAAGGAGGCCAATAGACAACCAGTAAGTAGCCAAGTTAGAATTTGAACTTACTTTTTCTCTGTGTCTTCTGCTCTTTCTAACCCTTCATATTGCCTTGTCTGTTGGACTGGCTTATACACTGAACTGCTAGGGTAGCACTCTAAAGATTAAGGGTGTGTGTACCAATGGGTAGAGGGGCATCCCAGCAGCCTGAATGAATCAGCTAAGGGTCAGGACACCTGCAACAAGAGGTAGGCTATTCCCTGAGATGATGGAAACAGAAACATGCAAATATAAGTGAATGTTTTTAGAAACGTAGCTGGCTTTGGCATGAGAATCAGATGTGTCTGGGTTGGGCTTGTTTTGATTCTAATGCCCAGGACTGACTTCTGTCCTTTGAAGCTCATGGAAAAGAGTGGACTAAGTCCCTGAGTAATCTGATAGTAGGTTCCTGAGCTTACATTACTAAGACCTAGGTTAGGAAATGAAGACAGTAGGGAAAAGGAGGATTCCTAGACAAGATACGAAATAGAAGTTGAGAAAGGCCATGCTTCCTGGAGATGCATGTAAGGTAACTCAGTTAACCAAAGGTGTGGTGTTTTATTTCTATGGGAAACTTGAAGGCCTGTGTAAGATCACATAGTGTTTTCAAGTGCCTCCTCCTACAATGGTCTCTGCTCTCCACTAGCACAACTGCTTAGTAACAGAAGGCACACCCCAGAATAAGGCTGCCTACGTTCACATCTTTCCCTCTTCCCTTACTAACATGGCCATGTTAGTGACTTGGTCACATTCTTTACTTACAAAATTAAAGAAGAAGAAGAATACCATGTCATAGTGGTGTTTGAATTAAATTAGGCGCTACATACATAACACTCTGCTTAATGCTTAATACAGAGTAAGTACTCAGTTCATGCTAGCTGCTGATATAATAGTTACCTTCCCAGCTATATCATTTCTGTTTTGATATTTCTGTCTTTTCAGGAAAGAATAGAATAAGGAGAAAGCAGGTGTTTCTGAGCGCTCAGACTATACTGTTTGTAGTTCCCCCTTTTTTGTGGTTTTGCTTTCCGTAGTTCCAGTTACCCACAGTCAACAGAGGTCTGGAAGCAGATCCTTTTTCTTATATAATGTCAGATCATCAACAGAAACCTAACACTGTATCACAGTGCCTGTGTCATTCACCTCACTTCATCTCATCTTGTAGCCATTTCATCCTCTCACATCATCAAAAGATGAGGAAGGGGGAGTACAGTACAATAAGATTTTCTGAGAGAGAGAGAGAAACCACATTTACATAACTTTTCTTGCGGCATATTATAATTCTTCTATTTTATTATTAGTTACTGTCGTTAATCTCTTACTGCGCCTAATATGTAAATTAAACTTTATTATAGGTAAGTATGTAGAGGAGAAAACATATATATGGGATTCGTACTATCTACGGTGTCAGGTGTCCCCTGGCATCTTGGAATGTATCCCTCACAGATAAGGGGGGACTACTCTAAATACAACTATATGGGACTAGAGAGCTTGTTAGTCTTTTCTCCTGGAATGAGGTTCAGCAGAGCTCACTCTTCTCATGAGTAACTAATTGCACAATTACATGGGCCCTTCTATTTTAGCGCACACACTCCCCTCACGTCATAGGTGCTATGTGCGCAAGGAAAGTTACTGATAGCATTGTAGCAGGACCAGGTCTCCTAACTCCCAGTGCTTTCTTGTTTCTTCCCATAGTTGGGCCTCCTCTCTTAAGATAATCTTATTAGGTCAGTGACTTTATGGTGATAAAAAATACTTCTATTTAAAATTAATTTTAAGAAACTACTGCAGGGGCGCCTGTCCACCTATTGGACAGTACAGGTCTAGAAGTCCACACATGTAGCTCTAGTCCTTTGGGAGCTCTTGGGATTCAGTGAGAAACCTCAGTATCCTGATAATAATGTACGTGTTTGTGATTAAGATTGTCTGAATGGAGGGGACAGTCCAACCAATAATGATGTTGGTTAAGCATCCAACTCTTGATTTTGGCTCAGGTCATGATCTCACGATTCATGGGATGGAGCCCCACGTCGGCCTCTGTGCTGTCAGCTTGGGATTCCATCTCTCCCTCTCTCTCTGCCCCTTCCCTGCATATGCTCTTGCTCTCTGTGATCTCTCTCTTTCTCTCAAAATAAATAAATAAACATTAAAAAAAAATTGAAAAAAGAAACTAAAGCAAAAACAAACCAAAAAAACTCCACTTTTTCTGCTTATAAGTAGGCACGGGGGTGCCCAAATCAATTGAATAAAATAAGACAGATCCTTTTTCTTTGTTAAATATTCTATTATTTTAGTTGTAAATTGTAAGTTAAGAATCACCTGGGGAAGTCACTTTGCTGAATGTTCTCCTTGTTTATCATCAAATTCCATAAATCCTCTTGAAAAATAAAAGAGAAAAAAGTGGATTATTATTGAGATTAAGCAAGAATATTAGAATGATCACTAGAATGTCTTATAATGTTTGAACCACTATTTTTTTCTGCAGATCTTCCTATGTCATAAATAAAATAAGATTTAAGACTTCCATAACATTTGTAGTTTGCAAGCTATTTATGCACGATTATCTCTTTCAATTTGCCAACAAACCTATTCATGGGTGTCTGTTCACATATAAATTGTATAAGACAGATATTTTGGTATATTTGTTTAGTAATATATCCCTAGTAACTAGAATAGTGCCTGGCATACAGTATAAATGAATAGATGTTGGAATTAAATATCAAATGGATAAATTAATTTTTATCTCATATGGTGTATGAAAAAGCTTCTAAAGCTCAAAGAGATTAAACAACCTGTCCCAGACACATGGCTGATAAATGGCAAAGCAAAGTCTAAAACTGGGATCTCCAGGATCTGAGGTTAGTATTAGAACCATTGTACTGAAAAGATAAAGATGATTAAAATGTGGCCTGTGAGGAGTTTACAGTCTAGTGGAAAAAATAGACACAATCAGATACAAGTAATTTAAAACAACTAGAGGGAAAGAAAATCGATGTGAAAGTTCCTACAAAGCATAATGAAATCCAAAGTATGAATACCTGCATGTTGTAATCGTAGGGGTCTGTGATGTCTTCATAGAGCTTGCCTTTGAATTCGACTTTAGAAAATGACTAGACTTTCTAGGTAAACAGAATGGAGTTGGAGTTGGGGACCAGACCTTGTTGGCAGACGGAAGAGCCATGTGCAAACATGTTAGGGGTTTATACATACATGACCGGTTCTGAAACAAATCATTTGTCATTAGGGGCATCGGGTGTTTGACTTCAGGAGTGAGATATGCAATTGATTGGCTTCAGGGAAGAACATTTAACACCAGTTGAATGCATTTGTTCTGATTTTGTAGGCTGTGGAAATTCAAGAAAAAAGGTTTCAAGAATGACGGTGATGGAACTTAATTTGTGTTTTTACTGTATAACTCTGGTAATAAGTAGAGGATGGTTTGGAGTGAGGACAGACAGAAATGGTGGAACTCACCGTAAATCTAATAAAAAGAACTCAGTAAAGAGGTGATGAAGGACTCCACCAGGCCAACTAGTCAGTGGAGTTGAAGAAAAGGAATGATACAGGAGAAAAATTTAGAAGTAGAATATTCAGCAGTGTGATGAAGGTGGTGACAAGCAAGAAAGATCCACAAGGACCCTGAGGTTTCTGGATTCCAGGTGGGTGGGGATGTGACATGTGAGGAGATAAGAAACATGTGAAGAGGAGCAAGTTTGTGGGGTGATGGGTTTGGGGAGCAGTTGTAGCAAGCAATTAATCATTTCAGTCTGTAGCTCAGAAAAAAGAAGGCAATAGACATCTGATTTTGGAAGTCATTGGATTCCAATACTACCCATGTGAAAACCCATGCAGGTTACATTTGGAGCTTTGAAGAGAAATATTTAAGGGGAAGATACATAAAGAAAAGCCCTATAAAAAGAATGAGAAAGAGTGGCTAGAGGTAGGGAGAGAAACAGGAAAATGCCATGTCATGGAAACCCAGCAGGTGAGGGGAAATTCACAACAATTGGAGCCTTTGGGGGGGGCGGTCAGAAGAATTAAGAATATGTATATTTTTCAGAACAATGGTGACCAGAATCCAGTTCACATGGCTCTAAAGTAATCCAGAGTGGAGAAGGTGAGCTATTGTATTCACTGTCCTGAAAGCACATATCTAGTATTTTTACGTGCCTGACACACTACTTAGGCATCAAGATATGGAGTAAATAAAGACAATTCTCATTTTTATCAAGTACCTCATTCCTGTCATTCTGTCTTTCTACTCAAATCTCACTGAGTCTTTTAAGACCCAGATTGCATCTCATCTTTGCTATAAACATACCCCTAAGCGTCCTGGTATCAACCACAGCTCCTTTCTGTAGAAATTGCCTGTGATGTTTTGCTGACATTTATCTTATTTAGCATATTAGTCATTACTGCTTTTGCTGGGTCATCATACCATAAGGACTGCAAATCTTGGAGAAGGGATTTACATTTGAGTTTTTTCCTTCAAATTTCTGCCCCTACTTTGTGTATACTAAGTGCTTAGAAATACTTCTTGATGATCTCCTCCCACTCCCCATCCCCATCCTATCTATGGTCTTCCCTTGGACAAAGGACAGCTAGATTTTTCCCCTGAGCAAGGACTGCTATGTCTTTCAACAAAGATCCCCCAGGATTTCTCAGTCAAATTGCAGTAATAGGTTTTATATCTGATCTTGAAGATACCTTTCCTTAATTAATCAATTCAACAATTATTCACTAAGTGCCTCACTTAACCTATAAGGTACTGTGTTAGAGCCAGAAGCTAGTTAGATCTGGTCCCTATTTTCATATAGCCACATGATTGAAAATAAAGGTGGTGATATATGTTATAATTGCACTATAATTGCACAAGATAAAGTAATAGAAAACTAGGGAATGAAAGAAGATAGTGTTAATAAGAGTGATTATAGAATTGTTTTCTGAGGAGGTGACTTCTTAAGTTTATAAATTTTGAGAGAGAGAGAGAGAGAGAGAGAACACCAGCAGGGCAGGGGCAGAGAGAGAGGGAAAGAATCCCAAGCAGTCTCCATGCTGCCAGCACGGAGCCCGAGATCACGACCTGAGCCAAAATCAAGAGTTGGACACTCAACCAACAGAGCCACCCAGGCGCCCCTCTGAGGAGGTGACTTTTAGATGAGCTGCAGGACAAGCACTAGCTACAAGAGAAGGGAAGAGCCTTTTAGGCAGAAACGAAAGCAAGGTCAGAGAGCCTGAGATGGTTTTAAGTTCCAGACACAGGAAAAACATCATTTGCATAGAAAACAGTGAGGAACAGAGAAGATGGTTGAAGTGGAGTTGCTGTTCCTGAACCCTGAGCTGACAGCAAGCAGTTCTCCAGTATTTCCAACAGTGAGCTTCCAGGGTTAACAGAGAAGAATAAAAGCAGTATTTTTTCATGTCTGGGGAATTCCCCAGGGAAGGAATAAAAAGAAATATTGTTTCAACTCCTTGCTTGCTGTTGTTTTGATTTACAACAATAGGAATTCAGCTGGAGTGTAATATGTACTTTGTACATAGTGGGCGTTGCTCCTGCTTGCTTGTCAGTTTCTTCTTGTTTACATTAACAGTCATTGTAACTCAGCAGTTGCAAAAGCAACCACAATAGAAAAATAACAATGCAAAAATAAATATCTGTGAGTTTCAATAATTTGTGCATAAGGATGGTATGCAGAATCCTGCCCATCCACATGATAATATATTGGTCTAAGCAGATCACAGATTACAACATGGCCCCTGATGATTTCTAAAGAGAAGTGATTCTTAATCTGTTATTGGTCACAGACCCCTTTGAGAATCTAATAAAAGTCAGAAGCATTTTCCTTAGAAAAATGCAAAGATGCACACTTACACAAAATGTGAATAAAAATTTAAAGGGTATGCGGACCATCAAGGCCCAGCATTGTAGTCCAGAGCATTTCAAAATTGATGGGATATCAGAATTACCAGAAAGCTTGTTCTCAAGTGTACCCTTAGCTTTGTCCTAGGAAGACACAAGATAGGATGAAGGAAAACTCATTTTGTATAAATTCTCCAGGAGAGTATAGACCACACATTGTCAAACTCTGCTTAGGGATCTAGGAAGGAGAGAATTAGAGGCAGAGACTCCATGAGGTGGAGATTGAAAGCACCTGGCAATTCAGAACAAACTGGATCCCAGAGAGCTGAAAGTGGGGAGGTTACTGTGGGGCAAATAAGAACAGGGTGAAGTAGATGTGAAAATCAGAGCCTGTGTAGACTGGAGTAAGATGTGTTAGGAGTTGTGTTCAGGGGCTCGGAAGCAGGTGGAGAACATTGGGAAGATTATGGGCTGTATGCGCTGCCACCATGGCAATCCCTCATGATCAACACTCGTATGAGAGGTTCTCCAGATTGTCTCTGAGGAGAGATCAGCTAGTCTCTCTAACCCTCTTGAGTTTCTCAAACTAGAAAATAAAGGCGGGACTCACCACATGTATCACTAATGAACACATCACCACCCACCACCTTCACCAAAGAATTACAGTGCCTGCCCCGGGTGGGTCCTTTATTCCTTTAACTTTACAGATGAGGAAACTGAGGCACTCAGCGAGGGAGGGCCTTGCTCAAGGTCACCCAGCCAAGTAGCACATGTGTCAAGACCAGAACCTGGCTTTCTGTTCCCTGGTCCAGTACACTTCCTCCTTCCTACTTGGTCTCGAGATTAAAAATATTTTACGGAAGCACTTGTTGGAAATGCGTACACTCCAAAAGAGTTCAGGGAAATTCATTCAGATGCAAATATATCTCAAGATAGGGCAATACTTTTCAACTCAAATAATACATTGTCATGCACCACAGTTTTGTTTCTCATTCATTTTAATGCAATGCGGTCATTACCAACAGCAAACTGGACAAAAGCAAGGTTTGTCACAGTGCTTACGTGCTCCTCGTCATGGAGCGGAGGATGAACTCCACTGCATTCTCAATGATCTCTGTGCCCAAGAGGTTTAGGAATTTTGGAAAATCTGGCTCTGTTTTTTTGTCTGAGTCATCTGGCTTGTCATCTGGTTTGTCATCTGAAAAACAAAACAGAATCTCAGAAGTGATTTTCTGCAACAAGAAAGGGAAGCCTCTTTTCTTTGAAGGGAACCCTTAGACCGCTTTTTACCCCCTTTCATTAATTATACAGCCTCGTACAGTTATATTTGTTGAACATTTAATGCCTGCCTGGCCAAAGTCATCACATGCATCATCTCAGTTGTTCCTAAAAACAACAGGTGTCGATACTTAGGTAGACGTTGATTTCCTTTCTGGTTGAGAAAATTGAAGCTCATGGAAGTTAAGTAACTTGTCCACAGTTAAGCAGCCAGTTCCAGCATTGAAATACAGAATGCCCATTTTAATGTACTTTTCTCCATGCAATCCCGGCAAGCGGTAATGAGAATAATGATGGCATAATAACGCGTAGCATTTGTTGAGCATATACCTATGTCAGACAAGCTAATATGTTGTTACATCATTTTATTCTCACAGCAGCCCTGTGAGGTAGGCAAAACTCTTATCCCAAGTTTAAGTTCAAGAAGTGGAAGTTGAGAGAGGTTTACGAGCTGGTTCAAAGTCACAGAGTTAGTCAGCAGCCAAAACAGAATTCAATCCCATGTCTGACTAGTACTAAAATCTGGATTTGTAAGCACTCTGTGCAGAACTGCATAATGCCCCCCCCACCTTATTAACGATAGAAATATCTTTGTTTCTTTTATTGTCTAATTTTTCTACCACAGAGATTACTTATAAAATACAAGTTATCAACAACAAAAATGAGCTGAATAGCCTTTGACAGCAAAGCTACTATCTAACCACAAGTGTAAGATTGAAAGTAGAATAATAAGGATGATGACAAGGAGAAATTCTATCATTTGTACATCATTTTATACTTCTGTTAATAATGACTTTGTAAATGCTGTGTGATTTTACCCTTGACCAGTCTTACGAGGGACGCAGTTCTTAGTTCACTGGACTAAGAAACTGAAAGGATTAAGTGACTTGCAAGAGACCTCGCAAATAGCAAGAGAAGATGGAACTATAAATTCAGGTTTCTTACCCTTCACTTTTAATCAAGTGCCTTTTGCAATGAGGACCAAGGGTCCAGGGAGTGAGGTTGGTGACATGCAAGTTCCTTTGGGGCGTTTTGGCTTTGCTTAGTGGTCTCACTGGTTCAGGAGATTAAAAGTAATGGAAGAGTGGCAGTTAGTAGCTTCAAGTGGACTCCCCTCTGGACGCTGGTGCCAGGATAAAGTGGGATTTTTGTCTTTTAGTTTTAGTGTAGCCTCACACATAGTGTTGCCAGATTCAGTAAATAAAAATACAGGATACCCAATTAAATGTCAGATACACAACAATTTTTTTTAATTTTGGTATAAGAATGACCATGCAATATTTAGGTCATATTTAAACTAAAATTGTGGGGCATCTGGGTGGCTCAGTGGGTTAAGCGTTCGACTTCAGGTCATGATCTCCGCGGTTTGTGAGTTTGAGTCCCTCATTGGGCTCTGTGCTGACAGCTTGGAGCCTGAAGCCTGCTTCACATTCCGTGTCTCTTTATCTCTCTCTGCCTCTCCCCTGCTCACTCTCTCTCTCTCTCTCTCTCTCTCAAAAATAAGTAAACATTAGAAGATTATTCATTGTTTATCTGAAATTCATATTAGACTGGGTGTCCTGTATTTCACATGGTAACCCCACCACAAGTTTTGACTCAAAGAGTTCCAACATCTAGGCACTGTTTCCCGACTCTGAATGAAGGAGACATAACTAGCTTTTAGTGTGGAGGCTGTCAAAAATTATGTTAGAAGGCTTGCATCTGTATTGTATCCTAAAATAGAAACTCTTAGTCAAAACATGTGGCTTTCGATTTTGCAAACATTTGTTGTTTACTATGCCACAAGAAAAGATTTGATAGGAGCACCAGACTGGGACCTATAACCAAAATCAGTATACCAATTACTTACTCATTCAGCTGTTAATATTTTCATTAAGTATTTTTTTTCAGCTTACTATTAGGTACATAGCATATGCTAAGAGTTGAGATATGAATGAACATACTAGACATGATCCTTACATAAAGTGCAGGGCCACCTCAGTGACCAGAATTGCTCTCTGTTCTCATCACTGGAAGGAAAGATAATGCCAACTGAACAGGTACTGGGATTGTGTTTTCATGATGTGCCTTAATCTTTATTTAGTTCAGTGAAGGTATTAACAGTTTTATAGAAGAGAAAACAGGTGCTCAGAGAAGTTAAATGACTCACCTAAAATCATACATCTAGAATGTGGTTGAGCCAGGGTTTGAACCTAAATTGTTTTAACTACACAGAGCACATTATCTACATGATATAATACTATCTTCAAGCAGTTTCCCCTGAAGACATTTACCAGGTACAAAACAGCAATTCCTTGCATGAAAAGTGAGTTCCTTTTTCCCGTGTTGCCATATGGTTACTTGCATAATAAGTTAATTTTATTGACTTTTTATTTTAATACGACACAAAATGCTAGCCTGTCAATATGCAAAGAGCCCTAGTCTGGAATATGTGTGAAGTTTGGATCATAGGCCCCAGTCCTTGAACCACATCTATATTAGGAGGTTTTAGAGTATGATGGACCATATGTTTTGGAGTCCTATATACTTGAGTTTGATTCTTGTCTTCAACAAAAAAAAATCCACCATGGAACCTTGCACACAATTCTTAAATACTTTGTCTCTCAATTTATTCATTGTGTTATTGTCAAGATTGAAAGATATTTTATATATCTTTCACATGTAAAATATCTATGAAATGTGTACATACATACACATACATACACTACTTATCACAGTACCAGGCCCAAGGTAAGTCCACAATAAATGCTTGCTGTATTATCATGAATATATATTATATATAATATAATGGGTGCATATATATAATAAATTATATATAATATATAATAACGGGTACATATATTATGAACTATAATGTTAATAATAATAATAGTAGCAACAGAATGATTAATATTAGCTTTTCCTGTAGTGCTTTAGGAGATTATGAAAATTTTAAAAAGTGGTTAAAATATTAAGAAATTTGAAAATGTTGAAAAACAGAAAAACAAACAATAAAAATCAAATTTGAAATACTGTAAACAAACTATTAAAGCTAATAGCAGAATATTTTTTCTTTTCAAATATAATATGGACTGGCCTTTATTTACATTAACTACTTGGTTGAGTTTTTCAGTCAATGTAATTATAAAGTTCTGAAAAAAATACAGTGTTGCTGATATTTGTATAGTATTTATTGTTTACAAAGTGATTATAAAGGCATATTCATTTGACCAGGTGAAGTTGATTGTTGTCCCATTTTACAGATGAAGAAACTGAGGTTCAAAGCAGTGAACTGATTGAACCAGTTTTAGGGTTTATGAGAGACAGCTGGGGACTGGTCCTTAGGCTATAAATCTCACCTTTCACTTTGCTGTGTTGATTACTTAAGGAGTTGATGGACCCGGTAGTGTCTGAGGCCACCTCTTTGGTAATTCTGTTATAAATCTTTTTTTCTTAATTTTTGGTAATGTTTTATTTATTTTTGACAGAGAGAGGAGAGAGAGAGAGAGACACAGACAGACTACAAGTGGGGAAGGGGCAGAGAGAGAAGGAGACACAGAATCTGAAGCTGGCTCCAGGCTCTGTCAGCACAGAAGCCCAACGCGGGGCTTGAACTCATGAACCATGAGATCGATCGTGACCTGAGCCAAAGTTGGACGCTTAACCAGCTGACCCACCCAGGTGCCCCTGTGATAATTTCATTAGAGTGTGTGTCTGTATATTGTGCTGGTGGACTCTGGGTGGCTGAGGGTGTTGAGTTCTGCCAAGTTACATTTAGAAAAGCAAAAGGCTCTGTTACTAAATATTTGCACTGGCTTTGTTTCCTGACCTATCCTTCTGAATTGAGACCAGTCAAGAGCTCACCATATTCTGCAGGCCAAAAGTAATGAGAATTTTGCAAGCTGCCTTGTGGTCCCCTATATCCTTGGAACGGGCATAACAGAAGTAAGCATGGGGCATGTGGGTGGCTCAGTCCTGTTAAGCATCTGAGTCTTGACCTTGGCTCAGGTCATGATCTCACTGTTTGAGATCAAGCCCACATCAGGCTCTGTGTTGACAGTGCTGAACCGGTTTGGGATTCTCTCTCTCCTTCTCTCTCTGCCCCTTCCCTGATGTTGCTCTCTCTCTCAAAATAAATAAATAAATATTAAAAAAATAAATCTTTAAATAAGAAGTAGGCACTTAATCATAACGGACAGAATGGAGGGACTGGGGATTTCAGACCCAGGCATGCCACGTCTACCTGTGTCTATGCCCAAGTGACTTTCCTTCTGCAAGTTTTGTCTGTCAGCCTGCCAAAGGAGCATGATAAAACTTGGCATTTTTACTTAAGAGGATTATTATGAGAATCAAATGAGATAATATGTGATAACAATAGCAGTTAATATTTATTGGGTGCTTATTAGGGACCGGATGTTTTTACAGTTTTTGTCTCTAATTTTCATGGTAACTTTATGAGAAAGTTAACTATTGATATTCCCTTCAACATGTGAGGCCCAGACAGGTTAACTAACATGCCTGAAGTTAGATTTCTGATTAATGGTAGAACCAGGCCTAGGAGTCTTACTCCAGAGTATACATTTTTTTCCCTCCAAACATTATTAGTTAGAATCATCAAAAAATAAATTCCCCTCCCGGCTGTCAAGAAATTTATAATATGATAGTGTCGCGGTATCACATGACTACATAAGAAAAAAGGTCATTCCAAACTTCATTCATTCACTGAGGGTAGAGGCTATAATTGAAGCACATTTGAATAAAAATCCTTTCTTTTTGTTAGAAGATCTGCCTCTTGGGGGACTTTAACACTCCACTTACAGAAATGGATAGATCATCTAGACACACGGTCAATAAAGAAACAAGCGCCCTGAATGATACATTGGATCAGATGGACTTGACAGATATATTGAGAACTCTGCATCCCAAAGAAACAGAATATACTTTCTTCTCGAGTGCACATGGAACATTCTCCAAGATAGATCACATACTGAGTCACAAAACAGCCCTTCATAAGTATACAAGAATTGAAATCATACCATGCATACTTTCAGACCACAATGCTATGAAGCTTGAAATCAACCACAGGAAAAAGTCTGGAAAACCTCCAAAAGCATGAAGGTTAAAGAACACCCTTCTAAAGACTGAATGGGTCAACCAGGCAATTAGAGAAGAAATTAAAAAATATATGGAAACAAATGAAAATGAAAACACAACAGTCCAAAGCTTTGGGATGCAGCGAAGGCAGTCCTGAGAGGAAAATACATTGCAATCCAGGCCTATCTCAAGAAACAAGAAAAATCCCAAATACAAAATCTAACAGCACACCTAAAGGAAATAGAAGCAGAACAGCAAAGACAGCCTAAATCCAGCAGAAGAAGAGAAATAATAAAGATCAGAGCAGAAATAAACAATATAGAATCGAGAAGATCTGCCTCTTGTCTCCTAGTCCAGTGCTCTTTCTGCATTGCCCGAAGTCCCCTTCCCCCCTCTCCCCTTTACGTTCTGGAGCAGTGCTGCCACCTCCCTGCAATCCTGGCTGACAGTGCACAAGGTATGAGCTGCGGTCAGAAGCACTTACCTGCCTGGCAAGTCAGGATTAAGACCAGTAGTCCCAGGACAATCGTCAGCCGTAGTGCTGAGACAGCCATGCTTGTAGCACTGGGTATCTGTGCAGATAAATCATTCAGATGCACCCGAAGACTTCCTCCATTTATAGGGCATTTATAGGTGACATCACCTGCTATGGAATTTAGGTTGTTGCTCAAGATATCTGCGCAGCTTGCTGTTGGATCTCTACTGATGAACCCTGCTCTGTCTTTTAAACCAAAGTTTTTCATATAGGGGAAGAAAACCCCTGTTGATTTTTCTACTGTGTATTTTATAAACAGCACTGGAGTAACTCTTTTAGAGAGACTTCCAGGGCCAGCATTGATGATTCGATAGTTATCAGGCAGAGTTACAATGCAGGGCCAGGGAGGAAGCAACAAATCAGATTGGTGAGGTGTGCCTCCTCCCCTATCCCCCTCCCTGTGCACTCTGCTTATTTTCCCATGCTCTGAACTAATTGCTTGTCTGCACATGGGCACACCCATTCACACCCTCATGTCTTTACCTCATGTTCTTTAGTTTTCCCTGGACATCCTCCCCATCATCTCCCTTAGAGCATTTCTACTTATTCCTCTGGCTCAGGTTTACATGCCCCCTTCCCTGGGAAACCTTCCTGATGATGATGATTCCACCCCACTCCAGACAGTTGCTCTATTGTTTGCCTTCTGGAACCCTGGCATGTTGTTTGAGAACTAAGTATTTGAGTTCTCTTCTTTGGTCCATGTATCAAAGGGCAGAGTGTTTTATTCACTCCTGAATCTTCAAGGGGCTTAGTATGGATTTTCTAATTGGTCTCAGCTTTGACTTCATGTCCTTGGGAAGCTTGCTGTGGTTCTTCCCGGCAGAGGTGGACACTCTGCTCTGTGCCTGATAGGTGTGTGTTTACCGTCTCCACCAATACGCTGTAGGTTCCTTAGGGTCAAGACTATCTTCTTCGGAATTGAATACATGTCACTCAATGCATGTAGCAAACATTAAAAAAAGAAAAGAAAAATAAATTTTTGCTCTCAGTGAAAAAGAATATTGGGATTGAGATGCTACTATGGATTTCGGGTGCAAAATGCTATCCCTATGGAATACAAACGCTCAATGGGGTAAAATTTTGTTCAAGTCTATATGACATTGGTTATCCCGATAACTGCTAATCCTGATAATTTATCCTGATAAATTTAGTTAATTGGGATGAGGCCTTAGTTTAGGAACTAAATAAACTTCCTAAACTTAGAGATTGACCAAAACATATACACTGTGAGTATCAGAGGGCCCTATCATATTAATTGAGGTGTGGAAACCGGAGGCTTGTCTGGTGTCACAGAACCAAGGCTAGGACATAGCCCTCTGACTCCCAGGTTAGTACTTCCTGCAAGGCAACACATTGCTCTTAAAAGCCATCAGGCAGCTCTGCTTGGACCCTTCCAGGTCTCTCCAACCTATCTTCTTAAAAAGACTCTGATCCTGTTTCTCCTATGCAAGGGGTTGTGATCTAGAGATAGTAGCCCATAGTAGAAAGGTTTCAAAAGTTAGATTTATGCCTTCAGAGTCACTACTTAAGATTGAGCATTGTGCTTGTCCTGTAGGGTTAGTGGGAAAATAACACTCAAGCTTCCTCTGTTAGCCAGGCCATCGGCCCCGATATGTGACTGTATTCACATGGGGAAAGGCTAACAATGCCTACTGCTTTGCACAAGCTTTGAGCCCTCAGAGGGCTCTAATTCACCATAAGAACACTGTACAGGCGAGCAAAGACTGAATATTGTAACCTGGGAGAGAGGCCTGGGAGAGAGCTTTTGAAGGATACCATCTAAATGGGCATGCAGACAAGTTCCTGACTCAGCTTTCAGTGGTCTGGTGTCAAGGAAATAACACCACTTTCAGGATCAGGATAGCTGGATTCTATGACTGTCAGTGACTCATTGTGTGATCCTGACTAAATACCTTCTGGGTCTGATACTCAGTTTGCCGTTGTTTTTTTATCTCTTCTGTTGCTTTATTCCTTTTAGCTTCAGATTTCAGTTAAAATGCCTCTTTTTTGAGGAAAGCTGTGACTCTCTAATCTGAGATCCCTCTATCATAATCTTTTATACACTCTGTATTCCTCCTTTTTTAAAAAAAGTTTTTAATGTTTATTTACTTTTGAGAGAGAGTGCAAGTAGAGGAGGGGCAGAGAGAGAAGGAGACATAGAATCCAGAGCAGGCTCCAGGCTCCGAGCTGCTAGCACAGAGCCCAACACGGGGCTCAAACCCACAGACCTCGAGATCATGACCTGAGCCAAAGTAGGATGCTGAACCGACTGAACCACCCAGGTGCCCCTGTATTCCTCCTTCTTAGCATTTCACTCTTTTGTTTGATTATTTAATGTCTCTCTTCCCAGGAGATGTTAAAATCCAGGATGGAAGGATTCTGGTCTATGTTGTTCACTGAGACAGCTCTGGTTTCCAGAATAGTACCTTAAAGTAGAAGATACCCAACAAAAGAAATGAATCAAAGAATAATTTTGAGAAAAGAAACCTGGCCTTGTGTGATAGTTTTATCAGTTAATATCTGTGATGTTGGCAAATGATTGATGCCACTCAGTTTCCTCATCTGTAAAACTGGGACATATTATAATTTGTGCCTATTTGTCTGCACTATTTAAGGATATAGGAGATAACAGATAAAATACCTGCTACGCCGTAAAGAAACTTTATTTGTTTTCTCAGTTTTATTGAGATACAATTGACATACATCACTATATAAGTTTAAGATGTACAGCATGATGGTTTGATTTACATGTATTGTGAAATGATCTCCACAACAGGTTTGGCCAACATCCATCTTCTCATAGATACAATGAAAAGAAAGAAAAAAGGAAAAAAAAATTCTCCTTGTGATAACTCATAGGACTTATTCTCTTAGCTTTCCTATGTGTTATAGTAGTGTTGGTCATAGTCACGTTGTACATTATGTCCCTAGTACTTAGTATAACTGGGAGTTTGTATGTTTTGACCACCTTCCTCCAATTTTCCCTCACCCAAGCCTCTGTCTCTGGTAACCACAAGCCTGATCTCTTTTTCCTCTGAGTTTGGTTTTTTTGCTGGTGTTGTTTTTTAAATTCCACATATAAGTGAGATCATACAATAATTTGTGTGACTTACTTCACTTAGCATAATGCCTTTAAATTCCATCCATGTTGTTACAAATGGTAGAATTTCCTTGTTATTTTTTATGGCCGAATAATATTCCACTGTGTGTATATTTGTGTGTGTGTGTGTGTGTGTGTGTGTGCGCGCGCGCGCACGTGTGTGTACAAAACAACCTCTTTATCCATTCATCCTCTGATGGCCAGTTAGGTTGTTTCTATGTCCTGGCTATTGTAAATAAGGAGCTTTCAATGTGTTCCATGTATATATATTTTTTAATTTTGCCTATTTATTTTGAGAGAGAAAGAGTGAACACACATAAGCTGGGAAGACAGAGAGAGAAAATCCCAAGGAGGCTCTGTGCTGTCAGCACAGAGCCCAATGTGGAGCTTGAACCCACAAGCTATGAGATCATGATCTAAGCTGCAACCAAGTGTCAGACGCTTAACCAACTGAGCTCCCAGGTGCCCCTATTGTGTGCCATATTAATAGCAATTAAGAAGCTGTGACTTATCGTTCATTGGCATAAGCAAATGAATTTGCCTTTAGGTAGAGGAGAAACTGAGATTATGAAAGATGGTTTTATCCGGGCTGGGAAGAGGAAGATAAGGACCTTCCCCTGGTCCTTGTTGAGAAGATATGAGAATGAAAGGAATATGGAATCCTTTAATTCCTATGGACATTTCCATGCATAAATGAAAGTCATCAGAGTTCTTAGTGCAGAAAAGAATTGCAATGTAGAGTGGAAATCCCACAGAAAGATTTTGATGTATGTGTTACTACAGGTTAAGCATGGGCTTTGGGATCAGACAGAACTGGGTTTGAGTTTCAGATTTGCCACTTACAAGTTGTGTGACTTACCACCTTAGAAATATTTCCTAATTTATTTATGCTTTGGATCCAGTATCTATGAAATAGGAGTAATGATATCTCTCAGGGGTGTTACAAGGATCACAGGAGAAAATACATGCATACAGTTAGCACAGTGCCTTGTACATACTAAGTAAAACATAAGTGGTAGACTAATCATTCTCTTCTATTCTCTTCTATTCCATTCCCTTCTGTTCTACCCTCTCCTATCCTATTATTCTATCCTGTCCTATCTTATCCTGTTCTATCCTATGCTCCTCTCTCCTGTCTTGTACTATCCTCTTCTACCTTGAGTTGTCCCAGAGGATGTAGTGACAGTTAGCCATGCAAGCAGCATTAGGGTTAATAATAATAGGCCAATGTTGATTCTCTGGTTAGGTATCACCTTAGATGCAACATATCAGTGAAGCATGTGGGAGGTGGCTATTATTATCCTAATTTATAGAAGGGAATTCAAGCTTGGAGAAATTAAGTAATTTGCCCAGGGTTACAAAATTATATATGAACTAGAGCAAGGAATCGAACTCAAGGATGTGTGAATTCAGAGTTTGTATTCTTTTTTTAAAAAGTTTATTTATTTTGAGAGAGACAGAGAAAGCATGAGCAGGGGAGGGGCAGAGAAAAGGGGGACCATGAGAATCCCTGGAAGGGATGCATGTGGCTTCAGGAAGGGCTTCCTTGTGCATGGTGTCCATGTACTGAGGAGTCACCATAGTCTTTGTCACCTTTCTACACAAAGCTTGTATCTTAGTTGATCCTTATGCCACTGGTCAGCTTATTAGTTTCTTATTCAATGGGCATTTATTGAGCTTGTGCTATTTGCCAGGTGCTCTGCTAGGCATGAAGGACAAGAAAATGCAAAGCACCAGTCTCTGACCTCACCTTTGTTGAGGAGGCAAATATGTAACCAAATGATTACAATTTAAATATGAGACATGCTGTGGGAGCTATGAACAGATTCCTATGGGAGTCTATCAGGTAGTGTTTAACATTTTCTTGGGAGGCAATCATGGAAGCATCATTTGTTTGGGGCATTGAAAAATAGGTTTGTGGGTGTTTACTGTGCAAGCAAGTTGTGGAGAAGATGCTTCAGGTAGGAAACATGACATCTACAAAAACAAAGAGGCTTGAAGAGCATAACATATTTCCAGGAATGAACCTTCAGACTCTTGAGTGTTATTAGAAGTAAATATTAAAGTGAGCTAGCTGAATCTTGAAATTTGCTTTCATTAATGAACATTAAATAATACAGAGAGAGGGAGGGAGGGAGAAGAAAAAACAGAAAATGTTGGGAGGAGTAAGAAATCACAAATCATTAAGTATTAAAGCTCACAGTTTTTCTGCTGTTCTTATTTCCCTGTTACAATCTCAGACAAGTACGTTGTCATCCATTCAATTATAAGAGTTAGAAATGCTAATTTTCTTTAACTCATTTTCCACCATGAAACTTATTTGTTCACAAAGTTCTATCAGTTCTCTTCTTAAATAGCCTTCAAATTTATCAAATTCTCTTCATTTCCACTATTAAGTGTCATAGTTTGGGACTTTGTCTTGGCTGTTGCAGTAACAACCTCGTCTTCCTAATGTATGCCACTCCCATCCCTTCAACATCGCTGCCATTTTTTTTAAAGGTTTATTTATTTTTGAGAGACAGCACGAGTGAGGAAGGAGCAGAGAGAGGCGGACACAGAATCCTAAGCAGGCTCCAGGCTCTGAACATCAGCACAGAGCCCATCGCAGGGCTCGAACCCACGAATCGTGAGACCATGACCTGGGCTGAAGTTGGTCGCTCAACCGATGGAGCCACCCAGGCACCCCAACATTGCTGACATTTTTATGTTTCTAAACATAATTATGTTTACATTCTCTGTCATTTCCCTTCTCTAATTTTCCTGATTGCTTACTGCAGATGGATAAAGCCCTTCATGTTTTATTTTCCATCGTTCTACTTTATCTTAGTCATAGTGTAGAATAAGTCTTACAGCACGGGTCTGCAGTCCAATGGCCTGGATTTCATTTCTGGCTTCATCAAGACTAATATTTACCTGGAAAGTACTTGAAATGCTCACACTAATTGTTTATATCCCATCCACTGTGGAGGTTCAGTCTCTGTACATTCCTTATTTTATTACATAATATCTTACCAGTTCCTAACAGTGAAATTTGGCAAGTTGCTAGTACTCTCCAAACTTTAGTCTCCATCATGAATATGAAGATAACAGGAGTGTCAGCTTCATAAAATTTTTATGAGCATATGGGATGCCTAGGTGGCTCATTCAGTTGAGCATACGGCTCTTGATTTCGGCTCAGGTCATGATCTCAGGGTCGTGGGACTGAGTCCCATGTTGGGCTCTGTGCTGAATGTGGAGCCTTCTTAAGATTCTCTCTCTCTCTCTCTCTCTCTCTCTCTCTCTCTCTCTCTCTCTCCCCCTTTCTCTCCCTCCCTCCCTCCCTCTTTCTCTCCCTCCCTCCCTCTCTCTCTCTCTCTTCCTCTTCCCCACTTGTGCTCTCTGTCTCTAAAATAAAGAAATAAAAAAAATTTATCAGCATAAATGAGATTGTGCTGTAAAGACCTTAGCACAATGTGTGTCTAATACATGTTACTATTTGCATCATAACCTCCCACAACTCTTTAAGTATACATCTTCTCCTTTTGCCTTACCGACCATACTTCCAGACTATTAGTTATTCCATCACTGTGTTAGTTTCACTTGGAATATCCACCTCCCACAAACTCATCCTTCAGAAAAACATAGTGACCACATTCTTGACCTAATCCATGGCAAAATTAATCCCTTCTGCTGTGGGCTTATTTGCACACACCTCTATTATAGTATGCATTATACTGAGTCATAGTTATTATTTAATATTTGACACCTTCATTAAGCTACAGGCTCCTCAAGCATGGGCCATACCTTATTTACCCTCAAATACTCTGCCTACAATCATGATTGGTAAGAAGACAGTGCTGAATGAATGCCACGAGTATTCAATGGATGCTAATTAAATGTGTGAATGGACAGCTGGGGCTAGAGGCAGAGGTAATTCTGGAGCCCCACTGGAATGACAGCCAAAGCTCAGGCCAAGAGATCAAGTATCAATAAGGAACGTACTTAAAAGTCCAGTGGCTTTTGTTTTTCTAGCAGCAAGAGTTGTGGCTGAGGTGAAGCAACATTCCAGAATAGGTATTTGGTCATGCCTCACTTTGGCACATGGGATAGAATGAGGGGGACTTAAGAAAAAAAAAAAGCACAAATTGATCACATGGAAATAGTCATGGTACCCTAAATTATGAAGACCCTAGCATTAAATTCACAGTGTAAATATTTCTATGTCAGTCATATATAATTTATCTATGCCAGATAAGAGTATAATAAAACTGAAATCACAAGGTTTTTCTGGTATCAATTGAGGTAGTGGATAAAGAATGATTTGAAAACTATGAATTGTCAAACTGTGAATTGAAAACTATACATTAAAGGAAAACTGATTAATTGAAGGAGGCATATGTATTGAGTCAATAATAGAGATAAAATAGATCTATAAAAAATACTCATTCAATCCAAAAGAGGGAAAAAGAAAAAATAGATGGAATTTAAAAAAAACATCTAATAACATTGTGAATTTTGATACAATCATGTTAATAATTACATTAAGTATAAATCTAAATGCATCAACAATAAGACAGATTGTCAGACTATGCTGTACATAGAAACTTACTTTAAATATAAAGACAAAGATAAGTGTAAGTGAATGCAAAAATATATATCATCAAACACTAATCAAAAGAAACTTGGGATGGTTATATTAATATCAGACAACATAGTATTCAGAGTAAGGAATATTACCAGAGATAAAGAAAGACATTGCGCAATCAAAAAGAGATCAATTTATTAAGATCCTATAAGTGTATACAAGTAACAGTCCTATAAATGTATACAAGTAACAGCTGAACCTCAAAATATATGTAGCAAAGACTAACTGACAAGAAGGAGAATATATAAATTGACAGTTATAGATAGAGGCTTCAAAACTAGTCTCTCAGTGGTAGATAGAACAAGCAAATAGAAAATCAGGAAGGACACAGAAAACCTGAATACCAGTATTAACCAAATTGACCTAAATTATGTTATAAAATACTCTACTCCTAACAGTGGAATGTACATTTTTTCATTTGCAAAGGAAACATTGTTCGAGATAGATTTTGCTAGATCATTAAATAATCCTTAATGCATTTAAGAAAATTGAAACAATACAGAGGTTTTGTGTTTGTTTGTTTTACTCTAAGGGAATCAAACTAGGAATCAAATAACCAAATATGTCAAAAGTTTCCAAATATTTGGAAGTTAAATTTGAAAAGTATATAATCCATGAGTAAAAGAGGATGTCCAAAGATATACTAAAATATATTTTGAATTGGACAAAAATAAACATATGAAAATTTGTGGGTGGCAGCTAATACAATGCTTAGCAATAAATTTATGACACTAAAGACTTGTACTAAAAGAGAAAAATCAGTGAGCTCAGCTTCCACCTTAAGAAACAAACAAACAAACAAATAAATAAATAAATAAATAAATAGGCAAGTTAAACTTAAAACAAATAGAAAAAGTAACATAATTAACATAATAAAGATAAGAGCACAAATCCATTAAATTTAGAATAGAGAAAAACCAATGAAATGACAATCTGGCCCTTTGAAAAAAATAGTAAAACTGATAAACATCTGGACAGAGTTGTCAATGAGAGAGAGAGGGAAAGCGAAAGAGAAAGGCACAGATAAATTGAAGACACAAACTACCAATATCATGACCAAAGAAGGAACATCACTATAGATCCCAGTTTTTTAAGAATAATAAGTAATGATATGAGCAATTCTATGTCCATAGATGTGACAACCTTGATGAAATGGACATTTCTTGACACAAACTGAAGAAAGCCATTGAAGAAGAAAGAGGTAATTTGAATAGTTCTATATCTATTAAAGAATGAAATCCATAAAAATTTTCAATAGAGGAAACTCTAGAATAAGATAGTTTTATAAGATATTTTTACTAATAAGATAGTTTTACTAATGAGTTCTATCAAACATTCTATGAACAAATAACAGATCAACAGAAAACTCGTTTAGAATATGGAAGAGGAGGGGACAGTTCCCAACTAAATGTTTTAAGAGCTTTATTAAGATAGAATTCACGTACCATGCAATTCAACCATTTAAAGTGTACATTTTAGTGTTGTTAAAGTACATTAATAGATGTCATAATCAATTTCATAGCTTTTTCATTACCCCCAAAAGACACCCATCCCTATTATCAGCCCTCCTCTCCTCTCTCTAATCCTCTCCCACTTAAGCCCTAAGCAATCATGAATCTGCTTTTGGTCTCTACAGACTTGCCTACTATGGACATTTTATATAAATGTAATCGTAAAATATGTGGCCTTTTGTGTCCAGCCTCTTTCACTTAGTATAGTGTTTATAAGTTTCATTAATGTTGTATCATTCATCATATTTCATTCCTTTGTATTGCCAAATAATATTCAACAATGTATGGATATACTGAATCTTGTTTTATAATGCATCAGTTAATAGAAATTTGGGTTGTTTCCACTATTTGGCTATTATGGATAATACTTCTGTGAACATTCCCTTACAAGTGTTGAATAAATGTATGTTTTCATTTCTCCTAAGTATATACATAGGAATGAAACTGCTATGTCATATGATGACTCTAAGTTTAATGTTTTGAGGAACTGCCAGACTTTTACAAAACATCTACACCATTTTACATTCTCACTAGCACTGTATAAGGGGTCCAGTTTCTCCATATCATAACCAACCCTTTTTACTATGTCTTTCTAATTCTAGCCATTCTAGCAGGTGTCAAGTGTTGTCTAATTTTTATTTTGTTTTGCACTTCCCTAATAGCTAGTAATACTGAGCACATTTCAGTGTGCTTCTTGGCCATTTTATGAGACCAACATTACCCATCCACCATGATCAGAAAAAGAAACTACAAGAAAATTACAGATCAATACCCCTTAGAAACATAAACATGAAAATCCCAAAGAAAATACTAGCAGATCAAGTAAGGCTTATACCTGGCAAGCATAGCTTTTCAGTATTTGAAAATCAATACATGCAGCTTACCATATGGCTAAAGAAGAAAAACCATACAATCATCCTAATAAGGACAGAAATAGTTTAACAAAGTTTTTACATGTAGTAAAATTCATTCATTAAATACATATATTCAATTAATATTCATTAAATACATATACCTCTCAGCGAAGTAGGAATAAAAGGGAAATTCAGCTTGATAGAGAATATCTGTAAAACATCCACAGCCAAAAGTACATTAATATTGGAAGATGAATGCTTTTTTACTGAAATTAGGAACAACACAAAGATATCCTTTCTCATTGCTCCTTTGCAGTATTGCACTAGAGGTTCTTACCAGTCCAATATGGAAGGGAACATAATTAAACAGCATACTAATTGGAAAGGGAGAAATAAAACTGTTTCTATTCACAGAAGACATCTATGTAGAAAATCCCAAATAAAATAGAAAAATGCTAGTAGAACTGACCAGTTCTTTTAACAAGGTTGTAGGACACAGGTTAACACGCACAAATCACTTACATGTCTCACTACTTGTAAAGAACAAATGGAAATTGAAATTAAAACATGTCATTTCCAATAAGACTAAAAAACAAAATACTCAGGTATAAATCTAATAAAATATTTCATGTTATGTATGCTGATCACTCTACAATTTTGTTGAAAGAAATTAAAAAAAAGACCAGTATAAACTAAGGGATTTATTATGTTCGTGGATTGGAATACTAAATATTGCTAAGATGTCAATTCTTTCTAAAGTAGTTTTATATAGAAACTGACAGTGATTTTAAAATTTATATGTAAAGGCAAAGAACTAGAATAACTAAAACAATTTTGGGGAAAAACCCACAAAGTTTGAGGAGTCATTCTACCTGATTTCAAGGCTTCTATTAAATTCACTAATTAAGACAGTATTATATTGGAGAAAGGATAGACACTTTGATGGAACAGAATAGAGTCTAGAAATATATTCACACTTATATGATCAACTGATTTTCATCAAAGGTAGAAAAGTCATTCAGTGGAGAAACAGTAGTCTTTTCAATTTTTACTACATGTAAAACTTAAACTCTAAAATTTCTATAAAATATAGAGGAAAAGCTTTATGTCCTTGAGTTAGACAAAGATTTCTTATATATAACACCAAAAACATGATCCATAGACACAAAAAGTAATTAAAGTAAATAAAAAGTAAAGAGTAGAGAAACCTCACATATAGACACTATCAATAAAAAGACACTATCAATAAAAAGCACAGAGTAGAGAAACCTCACATATCTGTTAAAGGATTTATAGCCAGAATACGTAAATTATTCTCAAAACTAAGTATTAGGAAGATAACATGATTAAAAGGTAAGGACAAAAGATATGAACATATATTTCATCAAAGTAGGTTTGTGGTTGACAAACACTTAAAAAGATACATTCTGCACCATTTGTTGTCAGAGAAATACAAATTAAAAACCACAGTGAGGTATCACCACCCGCCTAGCTGAATGGCTAAAATTACAAAATAAAAAAACCAAACTGACCATAGTAAGTGCTACAGACTATACAGATAAACTGGAACACTCATGGATTTCTGGAGGAAATGTAAAATAGAAAAATAGTTTTGCAGTTTCTTATAAAATTAAATATATCCTTAAGCATATGACCCAGCAGTCTCATTCCTAGGTGTATAGTAAGTGAAATAAATAATTATGTTCACACAAAAAGCATACATGCCTATTTATAGTGGCCTTACTTGTAATAGCCCCAAACTGGAGACAAAGTTCTTGAGCAACTGGTGAATGGGTAAACAAATGTGGTGCATTCACAAAAAGAAATACTTCTCAGCACTAATAGGATCAGACTACTGATACATGCAACAGCATGGATGAATTTCAAGTGCATTATTCTGAGTGAAACCCAAAATGCTGCATACTGTCTAATTCTAATTTCATTTCTATGATATTCTAAAAGAGGCAAAACTCTAGGGACAGGAAACAGATCTATATATTGAGCAGGTAGGTAATGCCTTCCTCTAAATGGGCTTGACAGAATTGTTCCGGATGAGGGCCATTTTATGTCATGAGTATGCTTTGCAATTTGGCAAAAGACACAGAACTTCATATTAAAAAGTTAGGGGCGCATGGGTGGCTCACTGGGTTAAGATTTTGGCTGGGGTCATGATCTTGCAGTTCGTGGGTTTGAGCCCTGCCTTGGTCTCTATGCTGATAGCTCAGAGCCTGGAGCCTGCTTCGGATTCCGTGTGTGTCTCTCTCTCTGCCCTTCCCCACTCACACTCTGTCTCTTTCTCTCTCTGTCTCTCTCAAAAATAAACATTAAAAATATTTTTAAAAGGTAAATTTAATGTGATTTCACTCATGTGGAATTTAAGAAACAAAGCAAATGAGCAAAGGGAAAAAAAGAGAAGGGAGGGTGCAAACCAGGAAACAGACTCTTAACTATAGAGAACAAACTGCTAGTTATGGGGCAGGGGGAGGGGATGGATGGGTGAAGTAGGTGATTGGGATAAAGGAGTACACTTGTGATGAGCACCGCTAAAAAAAATAAGTAAATAAAAAATAAAAGGGGTAAATTTAAACTGTATGTAAATTATACTGTAATATCTTAGTACATGTAAATTGTACCCTGATAACAGAAAAGAAACAATTATAATAGCCTTCTGGGTGAAAAATAACCATAATGGCCTTGTAGCAGGAGCAGTTAGAATGTATAGTGAACAGGTAGCTTACATGTGTATTCTAGCTCTGCAGCTAACTTGCTGGGTGACTTTGGACACTTCTTTTCCTCTTTCCAGGGCCCACATGTCTCCATTTTTCCAATGAGATTGTTGAATGGAATAATGACTAGGATGCCTCTAGCCTTGGCATTCTGGGTTGACTAAGGAGGCAGTCTCACTGGTTGCTTTTATATTCCCTCCATCTTTGAGACCAGGCACTTTGACTGAGGTGTGGGCTGGGCCTGTGTCCTGAGGCATTACCATACATGACAGGTGGGGTGTTGCAGATGTCTAGGGCCGGAGTTAATGTGGCCACCACCCTTTATCCTTCATGCCCTTCCTTCAGCAAACTGTTTATCGCTGAGCTATGGATAGTTGCCACCAACAGCTACCCAGACCTTCAGGATAAACACAAGAAAACATCTGTCTTGCACACTGATAGGCATCCTGCTCTCTGTCTCTCTTGATTGAATAGCTCAATACTGTTTAGTCAGAATAATTCTCATTCCTAAGGCCCTCTCCCATGTGAGAACTCATGCATTCCTCATAATTACCCTATTTGAAATGTAGGTCAGGATGGGTATAATTATCCTCATTTTGTGAATTGTTAAAAACAAAACAAAACAAACTAACAGCAACAATGAGAAAGTAAACTAAGGTGTGGGCATTATAATTCTTTAATCTAAAATCACTCCACTAGTAAGGGGCAGAAATCGGACTTGAACTTAGCTCTACCTGATGTGAAAACCAGTGATAAGAATGCATTTTACTGGGTTCTAGTCTGAAATATGGGAGCCCACATACTTCTCCTATACTTATCTATCCATTGCTACATTTAATCATTTATCAACAAATCCTTTCTGACCTATACTCAGAAGAGGGGACTTGACATGAGATATGGGCTTGGGAGTCATCACTGAAAGATAAAGCCACAGGAACAGATAGGATAATTCAAAGATAGTGGGAATATTAGAAGAGAAGAGCACTTAACCAGAAGCTTGAGAAACATCCACGTTTAAGGGCCCCACAAAGCAAGAAGGCCCTGGAGGAGAAGTTCAGAAAAAGCCACTAGAGTGGCAGGGGGAAAAAAAGAAGATAGTTAGATGCTGCGTAAACCAAGGGAAGGGAGGCTTTATGAAAGGGAGAGCTATCTCTGTGTTGGATACTGCTCAGAGATAAGGGTTGGGATGTTTCAAGAATCTAGTGGAAAGGATGGTCACTTGCCAAAGGGGTACCCATGTAGCAGTTGTGATGAGCCTGACTACCTGGTGTCGGAGACTCAAGGAAGTTGATTCCATGCGAATAAGCATCTCTCTCAGGACTCTGTCTTACAGTCTCTGTGAAACATGTATTCACAGCCTTCTCCACTTCAGAAAGATATGCAATGCAAAGAGCTTTAATATAAGGTAGAGTATGATACAATTTTAATCCTCATGTACCCAGGAGAAAGAGAGTACTCACATTCTGCTCTTGCTAGTTCTGTTGCTTCCATCTTAAATGTCCTGTTACATTCATCACTGCATGTTATAAAACTGTTTAAAATTCAACATCTCATGTGATTGGGAAGGCCAGAATTATTCTCAAAGGTCTCATTGAATTCACCGGCTGCTTAGAACTTCATTCTATTGTCCTCCCAAGTGACATCCAGATTTTACTTTTATATTTCTGAAAAAGAGCAGTCCGCTATTTCTTGGGACAACATAGTGGGTTCTGCATTGCATAGACCCCGAAGTCAGACAGAACTCAGTTTGGATGCTACTCAACCAATCATATCTTGGATAAGTTATTCAAGCTCTGTAAACTTGAGATTTATTATCTATAAAATGGGGATTGTAATACCTAGCTCTCAGACTCATCAAGAGACTCAAATGTAATGATGCATGGAGAGCTAACAGCACAGCCTCTGGCACAGAGAATATGTTTAAAAAAAAGAGAGGGAGAGATGTTTTTTTTATTGTTTTCTTTTTGACAGCTTTGACTGGTAGAACATGTCTTAGTTGTTTTGGCCTAAAACATCTCCCTCTAATTCCCAAACATTGGCCCTTGTGTTTGCTCTTGAACCTGAGCAGCAGATACAGGAAAGTCTAATCCATTTTCCCATAATAGTTCTTAACAACATTAAATCATCTGTCTTCTGTGGTAAACATCTCAAGTTCCTCAAACAGTCCTCAAAGGCCATGTTTTTAAAGCCCCTCTCCCTCATTGTGGCTATTTTGTGAATCCATTCTAAGATGTCCCTGTTCCTCCAGAGTGGATATGGTGTCATTTGATCTAAGAGCTGAAGAGTTGTTGATAGCAAAGGCATCATTTAGATGTGGGGTTGGAAGTGGAAGCAGGTAGGCAGGTGAAGGGCATTGCTGGCTGAGGAAATAGCAAGCAAAGATATTAGGTGGAACTTGATGGGGTACGTTCCAAGATGGCTAAGAGTTAAGCTGCAGTGAGGCTGTTGGATGGGAAGTGTTTGGAATTAAGTGTGAGAATATAGATTAGGGGCTCAGATCAGGGAAAAGCTTAAATGCCTTTTTAAAAAATTAGTTCTATTCAGTTGACAATGGAGATTCCTTAATGTTTTTGGAATGAGTGTGACCCACGAGCAGATAGTCATTTTGGCATGTTATTCTGAAAGTGTTAGGTATAATAGATGTAAGGGAAATGAGAGAAAAATGGCAATAGTCCTTGAGTGTAAAATGAGAACCTAGGAAGAAAAGGACAAATGTGAGATCTGTGTTAGCTAGTCATAGGTAGTGTTATAACTTTTCCTGATTCATAGAGTATCGAAATACACTTGACCATTTGTCCATATTGGACACATTCGTCCATTTAAACAAAAAAAAAACTTATTAATATCATTTATTTTTACAAAGCATTATTTTTATCTGTCTTTCTCTGTATGACTTATTTCACTTAGCATAACACTCTCCAGTTCCATCCACGTTGCCACAAAAGGCCATATTTCATTCCTTCTCATTGCCACATAGTATTCCATTGTGTATATAAACCACAATTTCTTTATCCATTCATCAGTTGATGGACATTTAGGCTCTTTCCATAATTTGGCTATTGTTGAAAGTGCTGCTATAAACATTGGGGTATAAGTGCCCATACGCATCAGTACTCCTGTATCCCTTGGGTAAATTCCTAGCAGTGCTACTGCTGGGTCATAGGGTAGATCTATTTTTAATTTTTTGAGGAACCTCCATACTGTTTTCCAGAGCGGCTGCACCAGTTTGCTTTCCCACCAACAGTGCAAGAGGGTTTCCGTTTGTCCACATCCCCGCCAGCATCTACAGTCTCCTGATTTGTTCATTTTAGCCACTCTGAATGGCGTGAGGTGGTATCTGAGTGTGGTTTTGATTTGTATTTCCCTGATGAGGAGCAACATTGAGCATCTTCTCATGTGCCTGTTGGCCATCTGGATGTCTTCTTTAGAGAAGTGTCTGTTCATGTTTTGTGCCCATTTCTTCACTGGATTATTTGTTTTTCGGGTGTGGAGTTTGGTGAGCTCTTTATAGATTTTGGATACTAGCCCTTTGTCCGATATGTCATTTGCAAATATCTTTTCCCATTCCGTTGGTTGCCCTTTAGTTTTGTTGGTTGTTTCCTTTGCTGTGCATAAGCTTTTTATCTTCATGAGGTCCCAATAGTTCATTTTTGCTTTTAGTTCCCTTGCCTTTGGGGATGTGTCAAGTAAGAAATTGCTGCGGCTGAGGTCAGAGAGGTTTTTTCCTGCTTTCTCCTCTAGGGTTTTGATGGTTTCCTGTCTCACATTCAGGTCCTTTATCCATTTTGAGTTTATTTTTGTGAATGGTGTAAGAAAGTGGTCTAGTTTCAACCTTCTGCATGTTGCTGTCCAGTTCTCTCAGCACCATTTGTTAAAGACACTGTCTTTTTTCCATTGGATATTCTTTCCTGCTTTGTCAAAGATTAGTTGGCCATACTTTTGTGGGTCTAATTCTGGGGTTTCTATTCTATTCCATTGGTCTATGTGTCTGTTTTTGTGCCAATACCATGCTGTCTTGATGATTACAGCTTTGTAGTAACCAGTTGATGGGGTGGGGTGTAGGAGGGAGGGGTGGGTGGGTGATGGGTATTGAGGAGGGCACCTTTTGGAATGAGCGCTGGGTGTTGTATGGAAACCAGTTTGACAATAAATTTCATATTAAAAAGAAAAAAAACCAAAGCATTATTTTTAAGTACCAGGAAATAAGAAAATAGAAAAAACACTGGGATATAGTAAAGCACTGGGAAAGTACACATTTCTGGTACTGTGATCAAAAAAGCTTCATAGAACTTGAAGCATTTGAACTTATAAGGATAGCTATATTTCAACCAAGTGACAAGAGATAATAAAGCACTAAGGTAAAAAGGACAAAGCAAGCACAGGGAGGTGGAATGACTGAAGTATAATCAAGGAAAATTTCATTAGGTTAGAGCTGCCCTGTCTGATATGGTAGCCATTAGACACATGTGGCCAATTAAATTAAAATTGAGTAAATTAAATTGAATTAAAAGTTAAAAAAATTTTAATGTTTATTTTTGAGAGAGAGAGAGCATGAAAGGGGGAGGAGCGGAGAGAGGGAGACTCAGAATCCAAAGCAGGCTTCAGGCTCTGAGCTGTCAGCACGAACCCGAGGTGGGGCTCGAACCCACAAACTGTTGAGATTATGACCTGAGCCAAAGTCGGGCGTTTAACCAACTGAGCCACCCAGGTGCCCCAAAATTGAATTAAAGATAATTACAGGATTGTTGCAAAGAGTCAACAAGACAAAATGATTGCTGTTTAACATTTTTTCATTAAACAAATACTTACGGATATCTTCAATGTGCCAAGCACTGTGCAAGATGCTCAGTAGTTAACAAAACAGAGTCCCTGGCCTCAAGTAGCTTACATTGTTTTTGAATCTTGTGGACCAAACTTATTCCTGTTCTGGATTATAGCAGCATGGTGTTGTAGATAGATAATTGACCTCGAAGGTGAGAATACATACATAGAATGTAGTCCTTGATTGCAACAATCAAGTTCATTAATATTTCTAAAACCTCACATAGTTATTTGTGTGTGTGTGTGTGTGTGTGTGTGTGTGTGTGTGGTGAGAATGCTTAAAATCTACTCTCAGCAAATCATGTATTATTATACTCTTACAATACCTTATTATTAACACTAGTCATCGTACTGCACACTGGATCCTCAGAACTTATAATTCAAAAGTTTGTACACTTTGACCTACATCTTCTCATCTTGACATCCCCTAGCCCCCAGTGACCACCACTGTAATCTCTGTTTTTATGAAATTGACAGGTGTGTATGCATATATTTAGATTCCACATAAAAAATGATACCATGCAGTATTTGTGTCTCTTCTTCTGGTTTATTTCACTTAGCATAATACCCTCCAGGTTCATCCATGTTGTCGCAAATCAGTCCTCCTTCTCTGGAATGTACTCTATAAGGCCTTAAACTAGTCATTTCTGGGGTGCCAAAGTGGCTCAGTTGGTTAAGTGTCTGACTTTGGGTCAAGTTATGATCTCATAGTTTGTGAGTTCGAGCCCTGCGTTGGGCTCCGTGCTGTCATTGCAGAGCCCACTTCAGATCCTCTGTCCCCCTCACTCTTCCCTCCCCGGCTTGTGCTCTCTGTCTCTGTCTCTTAAAATCTTTAAAAAATCTTAAAACGATAACAACAAACCAACAACAAGTGATTTCTGCTTTCTGAACATTGCAAATGGGATCTTAAGAATACCAGACCACATGAACAGATCCCAAAGCGTGCTTCATAGAACACTGAATGTGTGCACTTTATGGAGGGGATAAAAAAATATAAATGAGGCCAAATAACTTGGGGAACTTATTTCTCTCTTAGGAGATCACAATACGCTTTTACCATATTAAAGGCTTCAAGAAGTGCCAAGTAAAACACCCATTTAATTTGGCATACTCCCACATTTCTGGTGCTTATTGACAAAGATTCCTTCCTTTCATTTATGCCTTCCTCCCTCCCTTCCTTCTTTCCTTCTTTCTTCCTGTCACAGTAATTTGGGGAGATCTCAGACTGGCTCTCTAAGGCCATTTATGGACATGATAGTTGGTGGATCTATGTTAAAAAAAAAAGTTGGGAGGAAAGGAGGATTTTGCCAAGGGCAGTCCTCTACCGTGGCTGATCAGGATGATTCCCCGTGGTTGTTTGGTTTCCCAAGAGGAAGTGTTAAGTTTTAATAAAAGGGCAGGGGATGAGGAGCAGGCTTTAGGAGTCTCCTGACATTGAGCAAGTGTCTGGCCCTCAGTTTCTGTGTCTAAGAGAGGGCGTGGGATAAGCCTGGTGACTCTGTCATGGTCTGGAATGCCTGAGCTGTGTAGGAACCTAAGACAGGAATTGCCTACTTGTGAGTGAGGAGAGGGACGTGTGTTGGCGCCCATGAAGTTCAGAGAGTGTTTTTCTTGTTTAACTTGGAAATGGTGTTTTCCCCAGTGAAAGCTGGGCTTCTTCCCCCAGTGTGAGGATTGGAGAGTCCTGCATTTGGCTGGAAGAGGGCCTACTGACTTAATTAAGTGCCCAAACCTGCCCCACTTGCTTAGAGTATGGGTTTCAGAAATATGGCCACAATCCAGAATGAAGCCCAAAGCTTGTCACAACATGTGTTTTGAGGTTGTCTCTCCTCCCTCATAAAGTTCCCAAGCCTTTGATGTGAAGGAAAGCATTTCTTATTATGTTTTAGTTTCTAAAGTTTACTTTCCTGTGTGCTGATATGTAGAAACTGTAGAGGCATGTATATCCTGGTTTAGTGCAGTGGGGAAAGAAGGTAGATAGTTACGTACCAGCAATTTCAGACAGAGGGTTTAGCAGATATGAGGCATGGGGAAAAGGGAACTGAGGTAACGGAGTAAAGTCTTCAGGGCACATTCAAAGGAGAAGTTCTTCTAACCACCTAGATTCAAGACAGAAATACGCATAGGGACCACACAGAAGGCCCACTTTCTGTGGGGCACAAAGCAGTTTCTAAGAACCTGGACTCTGAGGAAGACAAACCCAGAAAAAAAATGTTGAAGGAGGTCATTGAGAGGATGTGACCACGGGATAACCTTAGAGCTGGACCCAGGCAATTAGAGGCTCCTCATCCCCCAACCCACTCAGCTGTGTCCTTGAAATATATGTTTTTCCCGTTGTCCACACTAGGAGGCATTTTCAAGGACATGGCCTTGAGAGAGTAATGTGTTGTTGAGACCATCTGGACTGGACACATGACTGAGCCCCATTAAAAACCTGTGTATAAACTTTTATGATTCTGGCAGATGTGTGTAGAGATCTGTCTGTCTTGCTGCCACCCAAGACAAGCCTTGCTTGGGAAAGTTGTTTTAACCTCTCTGAAATCTTGCAAGGTTATGAAGATTAAATGGATGACAAGTCTATGTACCTGTTATTAATGTCTGCCTTATATAAGACTTCAGTAATTATAACTGTTATCACCATTAATATAGAATATTGGTGTTCCAGAATACAGACAGATTTTTAAGGAAAGATACATACCATATGATTTCATTTATATGTGGGATCTAAAAAACAAAACAAAGGAACAAACAAAAAGCAGTATCAGACCTATAAATACAGAGAATTGATGGTTGCCAGAGAGGAGGATAGTGGGGGGATGGGCAAAGTAGGTGAAGGGGAGTGGGAGATACAGGCTTCCAGTTACAGAATGAGTAAGTCACAGGGATAAAAGGTACAGCATAGGGAATGTAGTCAATAGTACTGTAATAGTGTCCTATGGTGACAACTGGTAGTTACATTTGTGGTGAGCGCAGCATAGTGTATAGACTTGTTGAATCACTCTGAGGTTTACCTGAAACTAACGTAACATCGTGTGTCAACAATACTTCAAGAAAAAAATAAATGCAGGGGCGCCTGGGTGGCTCCGTCGGTTAAGCGTCCGACTTCAGCTCAGGTCATGATCTCGAGGTCCATGAGTTCGAGCCCCGCGTCGGGCTCTGGGCTGACGGCTCAGAGCCTGGAGCCTGCTTCGGATTCTGTGTCTCCCTCTCTGTCTGCCCTTCCCCCGTTCATGCTCTGTCTCTCTCTGTCTCAAAAATAAATAAACTTTAAAAAAAGATTTTTAAAAAAAAGGACAAAAAATAAATGCAAACACATGAAGTTGATAAACTTCAGAGTGGAAAAATAACTTATCCAAAGTTATAGAAAAGTAGATCTAGAACCAAGTCCTTCGAGCTCTAAGCCAAATGCTTTTTGCCTCTATGTATTCAGTAAATCTCTATGAAGTAGTATGTGAAGGTCTTCTGAACGGGGGAGAGGTGAGGTGACAAATCCCACAGAGCCCAGGGGACTTGCAGTCGGAAATTGAAGTTAAAATCTGGCTCTACCACATACCGGCTTTGTGACCTCCTGTGAACCTCCTTTCCCTCATCTTGTAAAATGGTGATAATGACCCTTGCTTGCTTTCCAGGAATGTTGTGAAGTTCAAACAAGTTGAAGTTTAAAACTGTAAGGAGCAGCAGGTGTGGAAGGCATTTGTATTTCTTTTACACACTTGAAAGGGGCAAGGGAACATAATTTGCTTAATATTGGTTTTTCAGTATCACAGAAATGATTTATTTGACAGGTCTGCTCGGGAGCAAGGGGAAACAAACAGGATAAGAATTGCTCATTCCAGCAAGGTGGATGAGTGTGTTATTGCTTTGGTGAGTGTTGCTATAACCAGAATAAATCCGAAAACTACAGCTGACTGGTGTTCTCTGGGAATTCATCTTCAAAGAAACCAAGTTTGATGTCCAAAAGTGATTAGAAGTGATTCAGCTCTTTACTTGAATCCCTTGGCAGACATCAACAGGGGTGCATCTCCTACTCCGTTCTTCTACATCCTCCTTTCCCCTGCCTCCTGTCTTCACATCTCTCATGCTCTAGAGCCACCCTAAGCCTTTATTTTAAACCTTCACTATTCATCTTCCATGAAACTCGTGTTGGTAAAAACACAAAAGAAAACAAAACTGAGCCTTAGTGATCTCCATGTTTCTTCTTTCATATCCTTCAGCTCTCTATTTTATGCTCTCAGTTGACTACCTATTTGCCTTTCTGATGAAATTTCTCTCCACTTCTCCATGCATTTCTCTTCTCATTTGCCAATTCGCTACCAAAAATGGGCCAGGAGCAGAACTGGAGTGCTTTGAATCTATTTTTTTGAAGTTGGGGAGGGACTGAGGTCTAGTGAAAAGCCCAGAATGAAGCAGAATTCTCTTTACTACACTGGGGAAGGGTAAAAGGTAACGAGCACTTACAAATTAATATACATGCAGTGTAAATTTCCTATAGTTTTCATCTCTCCAAAGCAATGTGGATATGAGGATGTGAAATTTCTGCAATAGACCAGATGTATAGGGAAGTTAGTTGTAGGGAGTTGCTTATGTTACACTCTTGCAAGTTTTTCCCTCATATATTTTAAGCATTTAAGTGCCTCTCTTGTGTGCTACATTTGTGCTAGTGACCACACCACCTATCTGCTTTCATTATTACTACTTTACCTTTGAGATCTACTCTCTGAGCAAGTTTCAAATATGCAGTATAGTATTATTAACTACAGTCATGCAATACGTTATACCCTCATGACTTACATGCTGTCCTTAAATACTGGCTTGAAGTCCTGCTTTTGGAAGAAAATGTCTACATTAAAAATACTGACTCACCCCCATGGGGCCTCATTTTGAGTTGCTTATCTCTTTGCTTGAGAGGGTTTAGCAGAAAAAGTCACTGTCTACTGCTGAGCACCACCTTGTGGATAAATAATGAGTTATGATGGCAGCACTGGCGTGTTGCAACAGTGTCTGGGCCAGAATTCTTGGATTAGTGTTCTTGCTTTGCTACCTACTGGCCGTGTGACTGTGTGCAAGCTGCTTAACCCGTGTCCCAGTTTCCTCTGTAAAGAGAAATAATCTATCAACTCTGTGGTGCCTGGTATTGTAGTAAGCACACAGAGCTATTAATCTGATGTCATTATATATAATAGTTTGAAAGCATTGTCAAATAAGGCCAGATTTCTAGATAAGGGCAATTGTAATAACCAATATCAATGCTATTACTAATAAGATAATAATGGCTAGTATTTACTGAATACCTACCAGTGGCAGATGCCGGCCTGTGTTCTTTGTGTGTGTATGTGCTGCATTCTTTACAGTCCTCACAATACTCCTTTGTGTTGAACACTTTTATTATGCCCAGTTCATACGTGAGGGAACTGAGACTCTGAGTTAACTGCTTTGTCCAGAGTAACACATCTAACAAAGGCAGAGTTGAAATCCAATCCAAGTCTGGCATTAAACCTGTGATCTTAACTGTTCTAACTGCTTGTGAGAGTATTAAGCAAGGGGATTATATTTTTTAGGGAGAAGACACTGCGTGTGTGTGTGTGTATGTGCACATGCATATGCGTGCATGCGTTATACACAAGGGAGCAAGAGGAAGGAGAATAGTGGAAGTATGGTTGCCTTCAACCTGCTATATAGCTGTCCTAGGGAAAGGGATACCATGTTTTTTCCAAATGATCCCAGGTGTTATAATATTTGGGGTGAATATGTTGCTGCCCACTTATACAGAGTAATTTCCTAATAGCCAGAATTTTTTAAACATGAAATTATCTGCCCTTGGAGACAATAAAGCCTCCATTATTAGAGTTTCTTTCTTTCTTCTTTTTTAAATTTACATCCAAGTTAGTTAACATATAGTATAATAATGATTTCAGGAATAGAATTTAGTGATTCATCACTTACATATAACACCCAGTGCTCATCCCAACAAGTGTCCTCCTTAATGCCCATCACCCATTTAGCCTATTCTCCCGCCCATCTCCCCTCCAGCAACCCTCAGTTTGTTCTCTGTATTTAAGAGTCTCTTATGGTTTATCACCCTTCCTGTTCTTATATTATTTTTGCTTCCCTTCCTTTCTGTTCATCTATTTTGTATCTTAAATTCTTCATATAAGTGAAGTCATATGATATTTGTCTTTCTCTGACTGACTTATTTCACATTGCACTCTAGTTCCATCCACATTGTTGCAAATGGCAAGATTTCGTTCTTTTTGATCGCCAATATTCCATTATATTTATATATATATTATATACGTATATACGTATATAATATATAGATATGTATTATATATATATATATATATATATATATATATATATATATATATATATATAATTACACCACATCTTCTTCATCCATTCATCAGTCGATGGACATTTGGGATCTTTCCATACTTTGGCTATTGTCGATAGCAGTGCTGTAAACATTGGGGTGCTTTTGCCACTTCAAAACAGCACTCCTGTATCCTTTAAATACCTAGTAATATAATTGCTGGGTTGTAAGTTAGTTCTGTTTTTCATTTTTTGAGAAAACCTCCGTACTGTTTTCCAGAGTGGCTGTACCAGTTTGCATTCCTACCAACATTGCAAAACGGTTCCCCTTTCTCCACATCCTTGCCAACATCTGTTGTTTCCTGAGTTGTTCATTTTAGCCATTCTGACAGGCGTGAGGTGGTGTCTCATCATGATTTTGATTTGTATTTCTCTGATGAGTGATGTTGAGCAACTTTTCATGTGTCTGTTAGACATCTGGATGTCATCTTTGGAAAAGTGATTATGCATGTCTTCTGCCCATTTTTTCACTGGGTTATTTGTTTTTGGGGGGTGTTGAGTTTGATAAGTTCTTTATAGATGTTGAATACTAACCCATTGTCTGATACATCATTTGCAAATACCTTCACCCATTCTGTCAGTTGCCTTTTAGTTTTGTTGATTATTTCCTTCACTGCACAGAAGGTTTTTATCTTGATGAGGTAACAATAGTTGATTTTTGCTCTTGTGTCCCTGCCTCCAGAGACATGTCTAGTAAGAAATTGCTGTGGCCGAGGTCAAAGAGGTTGCTGCCTGTTTTCTCCTGTACAATTTTGATGGTTTCCTGTCTCATGTTTAGGTCTTTCATCCATTTTGAGTTCATTTTTGTGTATGGTGTAAGAAAGTGGTCAAGGTTCATTCTTCTGCATGTCACTATCCAGTTTTCCCAACATCACTTGTTGAAGACACTGTCTTTTTTCCATTGGATACTCTTTTCTGCTTTGTCAAAAATTACTTGGCCATAAATTTGTGGGTCCAATTCTGGGTTCTCTGTTTTGTTCCATGGATCTATGTGTCTGTGTTTGTGCCCTTATCATACTGTCTTGATGATTACAGCTTTGTAATATAGCTTAAAGTCTGGAATTATAATGCCTTCAGCTTTGGTTTTCTTTTTCAACATTACTTTGTCTATTCAGGATCTTTTCTGGTTCCATACAAATTTTAGGATTGTTTATTCCAACTCTGTGAAGAATGCTGGTGTTATTTTGATAGTGATTGCATTGAGTGTGTAGATTGCTTTGGGTAGTGTTGTCATTTTAACAATATTTGTTCTTCCAATCCATGAGCATGGAATGTTTTTCCATTTCTTTGTGTCTTCAGTTTCTTTAATAAGCTTTCTATAATTTTCAGCACACAGATCTTTTACCTCTTTGGTTAGGTTTATTCCTAGGTATCTTATGGGTTTTGGTGCATTTGTAATGGGATCAATTCCTTGATTTCTCTTTTTGCTGCTTCATTATTGGTGTATAGAAATGCAAACAATTTCTGTGCATTGATTTTATATCCTATGACTTTGCTGAATTCATGGATCAGTTCTAGCAGTTTTTTAGTGGAATCTTTCAGGTTTTCCACATAGAATATCATGTCATCTGCAAAGAGTGCAAGTTTGACTTCTTCCTTGCCTATTTGTGTGCCTTTTATTCCTTTCTGCTGTCTGATTGCTGAGCCTAGGACTTGCAGCACTATGTTGAACAACAGTGGTGAGAGTGGACATCCTTGTCATGTTCCTGACCTTAGGGGGAAGGCTCTCAGTTTTTTCCCATTGAGGATGGTATTAGCTGTGGGTCTTTTGTATATGGCCTTTATGATGTTGAGGTATGTTCCTTCTGTCCCTACTTTCCTGACAGTTTTTATCAAGAAAGGGTACTGTATTTTGTCAAAGCTTTTTCTTCATCTGTTGAGAGGATTATATGGTTCTTATCCTTTCTTTTATTAATGTGTATATCACATTGATTGATTTGTGAATATTAAACCAGGCCTGTAGCCCAGGAATAAATCCCACTTGATTGTGGTGAAAAATTCTTTTAATGTGTTGTTGAATTCAATTGGCTAGTATCTTACCGAGAATTTTTGCATCCAGTTTCATCAGGGATATTGGCCTGTAATTGTCCTTTTTAGTGTCTCAGACAAAGACCCCACTAAATCGAGGTAATGCTGTCTTCATAGAATGAGTTTGGAAGCTTTGCTTCCATTTCTATTTTTTGGAACAGCTTCAAAAGACTAGGTATTAACTCTTCTCTAAATGTCTGGTAGAGTTCCCCTGGGAAGCCATCTGGCTCAGGACTCTTGTTTGTTGGAAGATTTTTTGATAACTGATTCAATTTCTTTGCTGGTAATGGTCTATTCAAATTTTCTATTTCTTCCTGTTTCAGTTTTGGGTAGTGCATGAGTTTCTAGGAATTTGTCTCTTTCTTCCCTTTCTTCCATATTGTCCAGTTGTTGGCATATAATTTTTCATAGTATTCTCTTATAATCATTTGTATTTCTGTGATGCTGGTTGTGATCTCTTTCTTTTGTGACTTTATCTATTTGGGTCCTTTCTCTTTTCTTTTTGATAAGTTTATCAATTTTGTTTATTCTTTCAAAGAACCAGCTTTTAGGTCCATTGATCTGTTCTACTAAGTTTTTTGTTTGTTTGTTTCCATATCATTTATTTCTGCTTTAATCTTTATTATTTATCTTCCTCTGTTGCCTTTAGGATTTATTTGCTGCTTCTTTTCTAGCTCCTTTAGGTGAAAGTTTATATTGTGTATTTGCAACCTTTCTTGCTTCTTGAGACAGGTTGCACTGCAGTGTACTTTCCTCTTAGGACCACCTTCACTGCATCCCAATGGGTTTTGTCTGTCATGTTTTCATTTTCATTTACTTCCATGTATTTTTTAAATTTCTTGTTTAATTTCCTGGTTAACCCATTCATTCTTTAGTAGGATGTTCTCTAACCTCCATGTATTTGACGGCTTTCCAAATTTTTTCTTGTGGTTGATTTCAACTTTCATACTGTTGTGATCTGAAAATATGCATGATATGATCTCGATCTTTTGTACCTGTTGAGGGCTGATTTGTGCTCAAGTATGTGTTCTGTTCTGGATAATGTTCCATGTATACCGCATCTTTATCCATTCATCTATCAATGGACACTTGGGTGCTTTTGTAGTTTGGCTATTATAAATAGTGATGCTATAAACATAGGGTGCATGTTTTCTTTTGAGTTAGTGTTTTTATATTCTTTGGGTAAATACCCAGTAGTGCAATTCCTGGATCATAGGGTAGTTCCATTTTTAATTTTTTGAAGAACGCTTTATACTGTTTTCCATGGTGGCTATACCATTTTACCCTCCCACCAGCAACATACAAGGGCTCAAATTTCTCCACATCTTTGCCAACACTTATTTTCTTTCTTTAAAAAAATTATAGCCACTCTAGTAAGTCAAAATCTAGTAAAAATGGTATCTCAGTGGTTGTGATTTGTATTTCCCTCATGACTAATGATATTGAATGTCATTTGCCCTCCAGTTTTATGAAGATATAATGGACATACATCATTGTATAAGTTTAAAGCACACAACATCATGGTTTGACTTATATATAGTGAAATGATTGTCACTATAACTTTAATTAGCATCCACCATCTCATATAGATACAATAAAAAGAGAAAGCAAAAAAGAAAGAAAGAAAGAAAGAAAGAAAGAAAGAAAGAAAGAAAGAAAGAAAAAGAAAAGAAAAAATTTTCTTTGTGATGAGAACTCTTAGGATATACCTTCTTAACTTTTCTATGGGTCATACAGCAGCATTAGCTACAGTCATCATGTTGTACATTACATCCCTAGTACTTATCTCATAACCAGAAATCTGTAGCTTTTGTCTACCTTCTTTCAATTCCTTCTCCCCTACCCCCGTCTCACCTTTTGTAAACACAAATATGATCCCCCCTTTTTTTATGAGTTTGATTGTTGTTTTTTTTTAATTTCAGGTGGTTTTTTTTAGATTTCACATATAAGAAAGATCATGTTGTATTCATCTTTTCTTGTCTGACTCATTTCACATAGCATAATTCCCTCAAGGTCCATCTATGTTGTTGCAGATGGCAGGATTTCCTCATTTTATGCCTGAATAATATTCCATTATTTATATATACCACAATTTCTTTACCAATTCATCTATCAGTGAACACTTAGATTGTTTTCATCTCTTCACTATTGTAAATAATACTGCTGTGAACATGGGAGTGCAGGTATCTTTCAAGTTGGTGTTTTTGTGTCTTTTGGATATAGTCGCAGAAGTAGACATTTTGGATCATATGCTAGTTCTATTTTTAATTTTTTAAGGATCCTCCATACTGTTTTCCATAGTGGCTGCACCAGTTTACAATGCCAACAACAATCAGCACCATTTTAATGTACTTTACATCCATTTGTACTTGATTAATGTACTTCTTTGGAGAAATGTCTATTTAAATCCATTGCCCATTTAAAAAATGTGCTTGTTTATCTTTTTGTTGTTGAGTGTAACAATTATTTACACATTCTAGATAATAGTCCCTTATCAGATACAGCTGATTCTCATTGTTTACAGATTCTATATTGTGAATTTACCTACCTGCTAAAATTTATTTATAACTCAAAAATCAATATGGTTTTGTCATCATCTGAAGACATGTAGAACAGTGAAAACTTCAGTTGTCAGAGGCACACATTCCTAGCTGAGGTAGAATAAGGTGTCACTCTACCTTCTTGTTCCAGCTGTTACACAGAGATGAGCACAGGATGAAGATGGTCAGGGCAGTGCAGTGTAATACAAGCCTGTTGGACGGGTTTGAATCCCAAAGCTGGCATCCAATAGTAGCGTGGTCTCAGGTAAGTCACTTAACTGTTCTGAGCTTTGTTTTCTCTCATGTAAAATTAAGAAAAAATTGAATTTTTTTTTATTTTTAGGATTTATGATGATAATCTGTATGATTATGTCCCTTCCCTCTATATGTCCCTTGTCTATATACATTCCTAGAAGCAGTATTTTAGTCTCTGCTAATTCAGTGTTTGCAGTGATTTTTAGAATGTAAATATCACAGATAACAAGAATAGACTACATGATGTACAAATATTTCTCCCATTTGTTAGGTCTTGTCACTTACTTGATAGTGTCCTTTGATATATAAACATTTTTAATTTTGATGAAATCCAAATTGTCTATTCTTTATTTTGTGGCTTAGGCCACAGTTTAAACTTTTGAGTGGAAGTGGATTTGCTTAGTTCAATCAAAGATGAAGCAATTGTGCTTAAGTGTATTCCCATTCATTGATAATTAGTTGCAGAAGTGCTTAGAAGAGGTTAATTGATTTACCATAATGAAGGGCAGAGTTGAGAATCCAACTGGCACCTGAAGTTAAAACATGTAATCTTACCTGCTCTAATTATGCAGAGAAGGGATCATTATGGTGAACTAAAGAAACACTTGAAGGTGATCAAGTTTCTCTCGAAGAGTGGGTAGCATTTAGATAAAGAGGAGAAAGGAAGTAGTTTTTTTGTTTGTTTTTTGTTTTTTTTTTTTTTTTTGCAGGGGATTCTTGTTTGTAGAAAGTGTATGCAATTATAGCAGATCTCTATAAATAATGATAAACTTTTATCACCACCTCAACTTCTTTGTTCCTGGTATTTTACTCCACTGCCTTTGGCCTTAATACAAGTCCCTAATACTTAGTGGAGATTGGCTGTTGTGATAATTAATTATGGACACAAGAGGGCGCTAAAAGATCTCGGTGCTTCTGGTTCCTTAGGCCCAGGTGTAGGAAATTAATGTTACCCTCCATTATTGCTGTTTCTATTTGCAGAAAAGAATTTAGATTACAAAACTTAGGAAAATCTGAGTAGAACTAATGAAAATAAAAGCCTAATAATATACAAATGTTTAGATTTCAAGATTGACTGAAGTTCAGTCCCAGAGTTGATGATTTGGCACCATTTTAAATGAATATAGTAGTAAGACTATACTTTCAGGGATCATTTCTATAGTTTGTTAAATGAATGTAGTAGAATTTCAGAACTAGAAAGAATATTTGAAATCACCTTTCCTTTTCTCCCTTCCTTCTCCCTTTACTCCTCTTTTTCTCCTTTCTTTCTGGCAATGTCTCCAGTTTGGAAAATAAAACAAACTATAAGCAGAGCTGTTCTTCTATATATATGATTTATACACAAAAAATTTAAAGCACATAAAAACATTTGAAAACCACTGGAGTTTGATCCTACTGTTTCACATGGGGAAAAATTAAATCAAGACAGAAAAAAAAAATGATTGTTCAAGGTCTCACAGCAAGTCAGTTGCAAGTTCCAACTCTTTTTACCACATCATTTTACAAACATGCCCACCGGTCTTTTGCTGCCCTCTAAGCTGGGATTTCTGAAGTAAGGCTCACCTGTGGGGACTTCAGATTCACTCTGTATCACTAGACATATTACTACATAATACATTAAAAGAAACATTATCCTAGTCTTGTTATGGGTCTTGGATGTTTTGGCTACCTGTGTGCTCTTTGAGCTCTAGAGAGAGGTTGAAGATTACCCTGAATTGGCCCCAAATGTTTTCTCTGAGCTTGCAAATATCACATAGACAGATACAGGAGAAATCTGCACACATGCTGCATGGTACAAACATCCTCTGCTTTAGGCGTGTGGTGCCAGGAACAAAGAGATTGGAAGAGTTTCTGTAGTTGATTTGGGGATTGGTTGGAATCCCTAGTTCGAATGACACAACCTATTTAGGAAAGTCACAATTCAGGAGGGACACACAAAAACTTGTGCATATCCAAAAGAAGGGACAAGATCATGAAAAATAGGAAACGCCAAGTCTATGAAGAAGAGTAGAAGAAACTACTATTTAGTAGTAGCTCAGAGATAACTCAGGTGCCAAAATAATTATTCAAGTACCCGAATGACTAACCTGAGCCAGGAGGAACTTAGCTGCTCTGTAAGCCCAGAACTAGGACCTATGGGTAGAATTTGGTGGGATTTAGAGCTGAACTTACTAGTCAGAGCTGTATAATGATGCCCTGGATGCCATAGAGACTTGGGCATCACACGTACATGTGAATGGTTCCTGGTTCCATCTCTACTGCATATATGATCCTGGGAACGGTGGTGATGAAGAGGAGTAATATTTTGCAATGTTGTGTAGATAGCTCTTTCTTCCCCTACCCACATGCTTTTCTACGTCATGGTCTCACTGCCAGCTTATAATGTCAGGATTTTGAAAGTAAGCACTAAGAGAGTAGTTTGAGAAAAAGTGTTTTGAGTGCTCAAAGTCTGGCTTTTAGAATCAAAGGCCAGAATGTCTGAAAGGAATCAGAACATAAAGTCTATACTAAGTAGGTTTGGAAACATAGAGTAGGAGTTGCACTGCACCAAATAAAAATTCCACAGGCTCCAGCTTAAGCTGTGAAAGAAAGACAATGTCAAGGGAAGAGATTGGTGAGCCCAGCTTGCTGGGGCTCAACATGCCAGGGGGAATCTGGACAGAGCAGTGGAATCAGCACTAAGACTGTTAACTACCAATGGGAAAACATGTATCACAAGATGGGAAGCAAATTTTTAACGCAGATCATGGGATCACTTTAGACAATTGCACCAGTGTTGTAAAACATCCGTGCCAAAGAGCTATCTCTATTAGCTGCCCTCATTGCCTCCTTATGAAGACCTCTCCTGACACACCAGGAGTGTGTTCCTCTTTGTCCTAAGAAGAGTAACAGCTCTTTGAGACCCATGTTTTGCTCAGCCCCATCCAACTTGCCTTGTATGGAAAAATCTTTGGTTTGCTTTTTGTTTGGTATGTTCTAAGGCCCGGTTGAAATGCCAGGAGGTCTCCTGAATAGCGAAAGGAAGAATGCTTATATAGAAGGGCAGGCTCAATTGTGTGCTTTAGGAAAGTAGAACTGGCATGAGAGATCCAGCCTGCTCCTCTCCTCTCTCACTCACTCTCCTCTCTCACTCAAAAAGTTTCAGTGACAGGTTAACCATTCTTGTACGCTTCTCATCCAGTTACAGCTAATTTGTCTACATCTTCTTTTTCTGTTATAGATGATAACCATAACCATTATTTTATAAATGTGTTCCAAAGTTAAATGAGATAGAATGCATAAAAACATTTTGCATTTAAAATACTAGCATGTCGATTTTCTTAGAATATGTTCACTAGATGGAAGCTGTTATTATTATTTGAGATGATGAGATCATAATCCCTTTAAGTTTACTTGTGCAACTGAATGACTACTTGCTGTTCCTGTGGGAAAGGTTATTAAAATTTCTGAATGTGATAGTGATAAGTGATTTTTCAGTTTAGATTGATATTTTCAACTGCCTCTGCCTGGGCTACAATAGGCTGGCTGTATCAGAATAACTTGGGATAAGTGTTTTTTTCTAAAAAAATATTTTATTTTTTAAGTAATCTCTGCACTCACTGTGGGGCTCAAACTTACAACCCCAACATCAAGAGGTGCATGCTTTATCAACTGAGCCAGACAGGGTGACCCAACCTGGGATAACTTTTAAAAAATACCTAAGTCTGGGCTCAAATCCAGAGACATTAGTAGATCTAGAGAAGCGTTCCAGAGTCTGTGTTACTAACATGCTGCTTTCTTCTGGAAGATTTAGGGAAGAATCTATGTCCTTGCCTTTTCCAGCTTCTGCCTCATTCCTTGGTTCATGGCCCTGCATCACTTCAGCCTCTGCTTCCATTGTCACATGTTCCTTTCTGACTCTGCCCCTCTACCTTCCTCTTATAAGGACCTTTGTGATTACATTGGGCCCTCCAGGAAAACCCAGAGAAATCTTTTTATCTCAAGATTCTTAACTTAATCACATCTGCATAGTCCCCTTTGCCATATAAATAACACATAAGGTCACACACTGGCAGATTCTAGGAATTAGAATGTGGACATCTTTGGGAGACCATTATTCTGTCATTGATGATAATCTGATTTTGTTTTGTTTTGTTTTGTTTCTTTTTTTTTGACTGTCAAATACACAGAAGAATCCCTAGATGATGTCATTCATTCCCACCTAAATCTACATGTGAGAGGTTTTTTCTTGTACACTGCCAACGTTCCCTCTAAGTGTCCATTTCATTGGTTATCCAGGTGTCCGAGTAGGCCAATGAAGAGTTGACAATTCTAGGGTAAGACGAATGGGAACAGAACAAGCTTATGGGTGAGGGTATAAATGCTATCAGTCTTGCTAGATGATCAGTGGGCTAGATATTAACTTCTGTCAAAGAGAGGACTTCCTCATAACTCCTCTGTACAGGCAACATAAGACTTCACGTCTGAAGGCACTAGCCTCTGTCCCTGGGCCCTGGCTACAGGTAATGCACACTCAAATTGACACTGAGCATTCCCTGTATGTTGACTTAATAGTGTCCTCTCAGTCTCTCTGGCTATGTCCCCTCATTCTTTGTCCAGCTAATCTCTGGGTCTCCCCTGTGTCTTTCTTCTTGGCCTTGGAGATCTATCCTTTATATCAAAGGTAGGAAAATGTTATCACTCATATCATGACAATATCATACATTCTTTCAAAATTTCATGTGTTATAACAGGTGGGTTGCTAAACTCAAAAGCTAACAATTGACTTTCTTTGTTTTCTCTGCCTTCTGCTGTCAGTTCATCTCTGAGACAATGATGAAGAATTCTTAGCTGACTGAATGAAGGAAAGGATTGAAGCAAACTCTGGAAACAAAAGTATATTAATTAACATTTCAAAATATCCATCTTCACGATGTTTAAGATTCTTGATGTTTGAATTGCAAAAATATAATTTCACTAAGTCCATAACTAGTGCCCGTTCTGGTCTACCGCACCCCTTTGTGCTGTCTTTAGCTTTTTCACTTCAGTAATTTCTTCATAACTTCAAGACCTTGGATTACCTAAGTGGCAATGGCATATTCCACCCCTACCAACACACCTCCCACAGTTATTAAATCTCTACTCTCACTTTGTGACGAGAGCATCCGGCTCTCCAACTCCTGGGAAAGGTTGACTGTCAAGGGCTCTGCACCACCCTGGGTTCAGCTGCCAGTCTGTCTTTCCACACTTTCAGCCAACTCTCTCTGACTCAGCTCTCTGTCTGCAAAACCAGGCAAGGACTTGTAGAAAGCATCTCCTACTCTTTCTCTTCCAGGGAAAATAGGATTAGCATTAGGTACACTGAACACAGGGCAGCTCCCTTTCAGTTGTTTGTCTGGTATTAAAAGGGGATGGGAACTAGCTTAGCATCTGAAATGAGTTCCTTCCCACAGATGCCTGCCCACCCTCTAATACCCAGGTACACGTCAAGAATGTGGACTGTTCTTGGCAGTTCAACTGGTCCAGCTTCCTTAATGCAAGTGGCTGCTTGTCTGCTTCTGTTTCACCATTCCAACTCTTCTCTTCCAATTGTATAGTGAAACAATACAAGGAGGCAGCCTAGATTAGTGTGTAAATTACTGTGTGTTTGCATCGGAAAAAATATGGATTAAGTCCCAATTTTGCTACTTACTAATTATGTGACCTTGGGCAACTTAGTTAACTTCCTAAAGCTTCTATTGCTCCTCTATAAGCAAGACTGAAGACGCCCACGTCACTGGATTGCTGTAAGGATAAATAAAATAAAATATGTAGGGCACTTAGTGGCATGCTTGGCACATGGTGCTCCACAAATGGTAGTCATTGTTATATTCTGTTTTACTTTATAAAAATGTGCTTACCTCTTATTGTGAAAAAGAGCATGCTTCAAATATGGAAGTAAGTAAAGAAGAAGGAGATGTGGTCCCTGCCTTCAAGAAATATTATAGACTAATGGGAGAGATGGAAAATATCCAAGTAAGTAAAGGGAATGGATGGAGCAGGGTAACGTTAGTGGGAGAGAACTACGTGAACATGAAGCTGGAACAGCACAGCCTGGAGAAGGGTCCCAAGAGAAGCCTCACCACACAGGCGTGGCAAAGGCCACCCTGACGTTACGTCCCATCTTATGGGCAAAATCTTTCCCCATGTCTCTGTGTGAGACTCTTCTATTCGATAGTGCTGCATTAAGACCATGAACATACATGCCTCTATTATTCTGTGTTTGGGGGGATAACCATGGATTGGAGCTGCAGTTAGTTAGGAGCCTCTAGAAAAATGAGCAAAGAAACATCTCTTTCTTTTTAGTCCACTTGTCCTTCCCTTACACTACTGTGATAATCTGGTTCACAATTAAAAAGCTTAGTTTTTGTTTTTGTTTTTGTTTTTGTTTTTTTCCTAGATGCTGTTCAATCACAAAAAATCTCTGGGCAGGTTTTAGCTATGTCTAAAATTTGGAATGAAGATTAACTGAAGTGTGTGTATGCCAAGCTGAGTGCATGGCTGCCCTCTCTACAGTCGATAAAGCATGCAGATTCTCTGAATGCCTTACCAGACAGTCATTGCGAATGTGGGCTGAGTAGTACATAGGGAGCTGGCTGGGTCATTCCTCAGCTCACTAGCACAAAAGTTACAAAACTCTCCTGTTCCCCAATGTCACAAGGAGGCAGTGGAGTATTATGAGAATGAGGGCACTTCTACAGATCTTCTTCAACTTATGATGAGGTTAATAAACCCATGGTTTAAGTTGAAAATATTTAAGTCAAAAATTCATTTAATACAGCTAACCTACCAAACATCATAGCTTAGCCTAGCGCACCTTAAACATGTTCACAACACTCCCAATAGACGATAGTTTGGGGAGCGGAGAACCTATTTCAAAATAAAGTGCTGAATATATTATATAATGTATTGAATACTGTACTAAAAGTGAAAAACCAAATGGTTGTATGGGTATCAGTTGTGTATCCTTATGTGCATGCGGCTGACTGGGGGGTGTGGCTCACTGTCACTGCCCAGCAGTTTGAAAGAATATCTTACCACATATCAGTGGCCCTGGAAAAGATCCAAATTCAAAATCTGAAGAATCGTTTATACTGAATGCATATTGGTTTCTCACTATGAAAAAGTCAAAAAATTAAAGTCAAACCACCTTAAGTTGGGGAATATATTCTAGTGATAGCCCAGCTGTGATAATTATATGTAAAACGAGGCAAATTTTCTTAATTGCTTTCTCAATAAGCAAAATAGGTGAAGTAATCCTTGCCTGTGGCTCTGTAGAACACAAATGTAATTTTCTTTGAAGAATCTGATTCTTCTTGTTGTAAAGTGGTAAGAAGTGATAACTTCGGCTTGAACCACTGCACCTGGTTGTTGTGAAGATCTGACAACGTAAAGGAAAACATTTTGGCAACTTTGTCTTCAAGGCTAGTTTTTAAATGTCTGAGAAGATTGACAATATTCCTATGAAGGTGTCTCTGGGTTCATCATTTCCTCTTCCTCCATCCTCATAGGACAGAGTTTCTAGGTCTCTGTAGACCATCCTGCAGAGGGTCTCCTCCTCCGACCCTGTTGAATGGATTGTAATCAGCCACAGCATATATATCTTGCAGAACATTAATCAGCCTCAGATTTTCCAATTCTGGTAGAGAGACAATAGGAAAGGGAGGGTCTTCCAGGATTTGAGTCTCTCAGAATAAAGCATTTGGTGAATAGGATAACCACATGTCAATGTACTTAAGTCATTCCAATGCCTTCTGCTCGCACTTGGAATAAAATCTAGGCTTGTTGCTGAAGACTGCCAGCATTCATGTGCTCTGGCCCTGACCCACCTTGAGCAACCTGCGTTACGATCCAGTCATATGGGCTCTCTGTTCTTCGTATATGCCAAACCCATTCTTGCTCTATGGCTTTTGTTCCTACTCTTTCCTCCTCCTCCTGCAGTGATGTTCCCCTAAACCTTTGCGTGGCTGGCCGTCATTCCTTCATCCTCATTCCCTTCTCAAGTCAATGCTAACTTCCTTGAAGAAGCCTTTCCCACTTACGCTGTCTAATGTTCCCTCCTCTGCCCCCATCACCATCTCATTCATTTATAGCTCTCATCACAATCTGCAAATGAATTATGCGTTGTTTCATTCACTTGCTTACTCTGTACCTTCTCAATACAATGAAACTTGTTCTTGCAGTATAATATTCCAAATATTTAATAACTGGTGTCACATGGCACTAATCAATCAGAGTTGATACTGGTCAGAATCTTGGGTCAGGGTCCAGGAAGCCCCTCTTTCTGCCCTTTAACCCTTATGTTGCTGGCATGTGGGGAGAGATAGAAGTCCTGAGGGAGGAGTTGGAGTAAATAGGGCAATGCATGTGAACTAGGAGACTAGGGAAATGGGTAGTCATCCATTAGTATGAAAATATTTCAATATTTTAGCAATCGGTATGGCCACTAGTTTGTACTGTTTAAATATTAATTTATTTCAGGATTTCAGGACATAAAACAGTGACTGGAACATAGCAGTTCCTCACATGGTGAATTACTTGAATATCAAGTCCACCTACCACTTTCTCCAAGTTGATGTTTTCTAGAAGAGCTCTATAACTGCCCTGGGTTTATGAGTTATACAAAGGGGTAAATACTGGTGTATTTAGGCCATGGATCTTGGTTTAATGATAACTAACGTCTGTAACTCTTCATAGTTTACAAAATCTACACATGAATTGCCTCATTTTGTCTTCACAACTATCCTGAGAGAGTAGCAGGACAAAAATTATTGTATTCGTTTTTCAGTCAAGTAAACTCAGGCTTTTACAGGTCAACTGATAGCTAAAGAGTAGTCCAAGCTGGGAAATAAATAGCTTATGTCTTCTGGGTAGGGACTGTGTTCTTTCTACTAGCTTCTGTATTCTGTCTCCAGCTGGATGGATCTGAACCTGAGGTTGGAAGCAGCTACTGGATACATATGTAAAGATTCTGGCCTCCACAAGTAGGAATATATATGCCTTTAAATTTTTTTTTAATGTTTATTTTTGAGAGAGACAGAGATAGAATGTGAGTGGGGGAGGAGCAGAGAGAGAGACACACACAGAATCCCAAGCAGGCTCCAGGCTCTGAGCTGTCAGCACAGAGCCTGACGCGGGGCTTGATCTCACGAGCTGTGAGATCATGACCTGAGCCAAAGTCAGACACTCAACCAGCTGAGCAACCCAGGCACCCCTATATATGCCTGTATACAGTAAAGTGTGACTGGGTTACAAAATAGGGGATTTCAAGCAAGACTGACCAGCTTGTGAGGGTCTAGATGGCCCTAGAAACTAAGAGGTTGGAAGAACAGTTAATGACCAATATGGAAAAGCCTTAATGGAAATACAGTTAATCTTTTCAGACATTTAAAAACCAGTCTTGAAGACAAGATTGCCAAGGCTTTTTCTCAGCAAGTTCACAGGGCAGAGTTAATACCAACAGTGAAAAATAATTGCAAAAATCAGAGTTTTTGTTTTTGTTCTTTTATTTTTTTAGATTCAAATATAGTTAACATACAATATTATATTAGTTTCAAGTATAAAATATAGTGATTGAACAATTCTACCCATTACTCAGTGCTCATCGTAATAAGTGTACTAAAAATATACATTTAAAAATGAAAAGTAAAAAAGATTAGGGCAGTGTTTACCAAAATATAGTACATACAAGATGGTGCTAAAAGTTGATTTTACTTAGAACATTGTTGAACACTTTGAATACTTTTACTTGTTATGAATTTATTTTAATATATATTGGAGAAAACACATAAATAGACAAATTTTGTGATTTCAGATATATAAGTAGTTAAAATAAATATTTAAGTTTTTAAAAAAATGAAACCAGATCATTTAAAGAGAAATTTTGAGTGCATATTAATAAAGGTGACTCTCAGACAATACAAATAAAGTGATAGATGAGTGAATAAAATCTGTGAAAGTAATATTCCTTAGAGCTAGCTCTATTACTTTGCATGATCTTGAACACATTTTTAACATTTCCTCACCTGTTTAATAATTTTGTGGCAAGGATTCAATGACCGAATGCATGGAAAGTATTCAGCACAGTTTGACACATAGAGCTCAACAAATGGTAGCTGTTGTTTTCACATTATATCAATAGCAAGGAGAACTTTGAACCATGGAAAGCTGTGAAGCCGGAAGCTCCTTGTCATTGGAGGTATACAAACAAGACTAGGAGGGTATCTGTCAATGCTGCAAAGGACTTTCCTACTTTGGTGGGAGCTCAGCTAGAACTTTGAGGTGATTCCAGCTGGGAGATTCCTATAATTTTTCTTTTGGTGAATTCCAGGATGCAGGAGAGACTTGGAACTAGAGTTTTTCTCCTACATCTTGGGAGGCCCCTTAAGTTGCTGCTCATCAAGACTCAAAGAACCATTGCTCTCTGAGCACCATTGTTGGCTGTGACACCCAGGCTTGGCCTTTCCATCACCCACATCACTGTCAAGGAGAGCTCTCTGAGAACCACACAGCTATTGTCCTATAGTTCTTGCCCAACCAGGAAAAACGCCTGTTCTGTCCTCGCATCCTTCCTCACAACCGTGGGAAAGACTAGAAGTGTTTCTCATGGGTATAGAGAGAATCCATCCCATCTAACTCTCAACTGGAACCTGGCCTGTTCCCAGTAGTGGCTGCTGAGGCTTCAGGTCCACCTTGAGAGTTCTGGCTATGGGAAAACTTTTCTTAAACAAGCTGAAATATGTTTCTCTGTAGCTTTCACCCACATGCTCTAGTGTCATCTCCTTGAACCACAAAGAACAAGTTTCCCCGTTGCCTCCCATGGGAAACTTCCAGAAGATTGCAGACTAATGGAGTGTTTGTCCTGTGGTTGTTCATTTCCTTGTCATTCTCCATTGTTCTCACAGATGCATTGTTTCTGTCAAGCAGCTTCCAGTACCCTCCTCTGCCTAGTTATTGATAGCATGCTCTAATATGGTGCACCTCACCTCTGCCTTTTTTAAAGGGTAGAGATTGTAGAATCTGGGCCCCCTTTTCTTCATAAAGACACTTGCTCTCAGTAGCAGTTCAGTTACAAGGGGTCGAGCAACTATATTTATTTGAAGCCACTAGTAATAGATCGTGGGATGTTTGGTGTTCTTTAAGGCTCTGACCCCCCAGGGGTAACCGCTATCCCAGCTCATAACACCAGGGATTTCTTTTTCTTGTTTTTGAGCTTTAATTAAGTAGGTTCATACAGTGTATACTCTTTTTGTGTTGGACTTCTGTTGTCCTACATTTCTCTACATTGTTTTGATAGTCATACTACAGCCTGTAACAATACTTTGTTTATTCTCATTGATATGTATAGTATATCGTTGTGTCTGCATTCTATTTTGTGACTATATAAATTTCCATTCTAAGGATATACTATAATGTATTGATCTGGCCCCTTATTTTTTTTAATTTATCACTTATTTTTTTTATTATATGAAATTTATTGTCAAATTAGTTTCCATACAACACCCAGTGCTCATCCCAAAAGATGCCCTCTTCAATGCCCATCACCTACCCACCCCTCCCTCCCACCCCCCATCAACTGTCAGTTTGTTCTCAGTTTTTAAGAGTCTCTTATGCTTTGGCTCTCTCTCCCACTCTAACCTCTTTTTTTCTTTTTTTTTTTCCTTCCCCTCCCCCATGGGTTTCTGTTAAGTTTCTCAGGATCCACATAAGAGTGAAAACATATGGTATCTGTCTTTCTCTGTATGGCTTATTTCACTTAGCATAACACTCGCCAGTTCCATCCACGTTGCTACAAAGGGGATCTGGCCCCTTATTAATAGATATTAGGACTGTTTCTTATCTTTGATATACAAACCATGCTGCTGGGCACAACACTGAACTTACATCATTTTGTGTATATGTAAGTAGAACTACCAAATAAATTCCTAGAAGTACAACTACTAGGTTAACAGGTATAGATATTTGTAATATTGAAGAGTGTTGACAAATTACCCTCTCTACAGGATGTACCCTTTACATTCCCATCAGCAGATTTTTTGAGTTTATTTTCTTAGGATTTTAAAGGTTAAAGCTTGAAGAGTTAGAAATCACATTGTATAACCCACTCATCTTACATGGACAGAAATCAAAGACCTTAAAAGTAAAAAGACTTGCACAAAGCCATAGAACAGGTTAGTGATAGTCCTCAAATTTGGAAGAAGGCTTAGATGCTGGTCCCACATTTCAGAGAGACCCAACAAACTTCAAACTCCCTGTCCTGTCTACAGCTATTGGCATGCTGCCTCTTTGTCCCCTCCTCTTCACCAAGTGCCTTCAAAGACAAGCACAAAAAGGCCCAGCCCCACACACCAGGACCACCAACCTAAGAGATCTCCTTCAATTCTGCTGCCCTAGTTTCAGTCCACAGACTGAGGATCCTAATATCTAATTCTAATGTCATTTCTCTGCTGAGTTCCAGGACTGGATGCATAGTCCACTATGCATGAATATCTCAAGGGTGCTTCAATCTCACGACGCTCAAAACTGAACCCATCCACTTTCTCTCAATTTCCCCATCTCTGTAATGAGGATAGTAAAAGGACTTACTTTACAGGATTGTTATGAAGATTACATGCATGAATATGCACTTAGAATAGGAACTTAGGATAAAACATAAAGCTCTTAGAATAGTAACTGATGAATTTGCTATATAGCTATTATTGGTGAGTATAGGAAAGCAAATAAATAAAATATATGATGAATGGTGATGTGGGGGAAAAAATGAAGTTGGAGAGCTTGGGAAGTGCCAATAGGGACAGAAGAATGCCACAGGGCAATTTTGAAAAAATGATCTATTCCTCAAAGTTTTCTTCTTGCAAGAAACAAAGGTCTGAGGAAATTCTTGGCAAACCATGAAAGATATATATAAACCATTATGGTTTGTTGGTCACTATGAGTATTTTTCGAGTTGTTCAAAATTCTCAGCATGAGGAGCCTTCTCCCCAATGGCTAAAGTTAATTCTAGATCCTGAATCCATTTCTCTGGACTCCTCAGAGGGAGTGAATTCATGGTGAGGTTAATTTCCAAGGGATATGGGATTGCATTTGTAGATGGCAACAGCCTGCCTCATAAGAGTCTGTGAAAGTCCAGTGTCAGCTTGCTGCAGAGAAGGATCTTGGCAACCTGGAAGGATGATTGGTTAGACTTGACACACAGAGCTGAGCCACTCAAAGTACCATCAGCAGAACGCTGCCGGTTCACAAACTGTCACATCAGTCCACAAGAAGTCATATTTTGGAACTACTTCTGAATGTCCCATTGATATGAATGTATGGAATCAGAAAAGATGCAGGCGGCGAATAACTGTAGATGCAGAGTTTTAGATGGAAAGACCTTTCATCCTTCCATCTCTTTCACTTAGAAAATGAAGGTAACAAACAAAAGTGCTACATGTAGAAGCCCAAACCATCCCAGACCAAGTGCTGGCTTGATGAGTTCTCAACCCTGGGGCTCCTGAGAAGGTAAGAGATCTGCCTTTTTAGATTAACTGCCTTCAGTCACGCAGACCCCATGTTAGCTGACTCAGCAGAGAGGGCAAGGAGCCATTCAACTCCTTTTACTTTGGACTGTGTCCAGGCATTTCCCTGGGAAGGAAAGGACTTAGGGGACAATTTGAGGACTCCACCCAGATAAAAGCGTTCTGGTGTAATGCAGTGAGTAGGTGATTTCCATCTGGGGGAATGTCCAACGCCACAGATGACCAATATCCGCAACTACACAGTGAAGAGAAGAGATGAGGAAAGGATTCATAAAACACCTGAAAGGAGGCAGTGGGAAGTGATGCAGAGAGCCCCAGGCTTTGGAGCTTGAGCTGAGATTCAGTTCACTACTCTTTTCTCTACTGGCTTCTGATTTCAGGTTCTTGTGTACTTACCTGAGGCCATACCCCCTTTGTAAAATTGCACATTGCATGGTTGATGTGAGCCTCAAGTGAGAACTAGATATCAAGTGTTTGTAAACTATAAAAAAAACCACAGTGTTGTTAGAATAATAAGACCTATGCTGAATTGCATCAGACTATCAATACTATTTGTGGAATTTACACAGTCATCTTGGTCAGAACACTGGTAAGTGAAACTTGAAAGACACTGTGAGAAAACACCTGTAGGCGTGGAATTGCATAATGTAGAAATATGGTGATTTTATGTGTATGCATGTGTGTACGTGTTTGCACTTTTTCAGTGCTATATTTGCGCTCCAGTGTTAATTATATTTTGACAAGATGGGATCAGATGCAATATGGGACAAAGGTTCAGACCAAGGACTTTGAGTTCCAACTCTAGCTTACAGCCTTGGTGACAAAATCACTTAATTTGCCTGAGCTTTGCTTTCATCATGTGCCAAATGGTGATAGTCCTATCTACTTTGCAGTGTGGATGTGAGAATGAAATATAATAAAAACATGAAACTGAGCAAAACAAAAGACTGCAATAAATGCCAGTTACTGTCACTGATGTTATTATTATTAATAATAAAACCCACTCCATGCCTCCGTCTGGATGGATGGAGCCTCTTGCCTGAGTGACAGTACCCACAGTGGGACAAGCAGCAGAGACAATCACTGTGTGAGGAGGGAACACCATTTCTGCAGTCTGCACCTTCCTGGTTTGCAGAGGAAGTCTTCAGAATCAGAGCCAGGGTTTGATTCTCTATTCCTTGTCTTTCTAAGTACTTCTAGAAATGAAAGAAGCCTATGTATTCTGGGAACTACGAATGAGAAAAATGAAGGAATAAAAAAAATTTTCGCAGCCTCCTCTGAAGTCGTCCAGGGAATTAAGCTGGACAAATAGGGAGACCAACAAGGAATAGGACACATGGGCACAGTTGGAGACAGTGTGTGCACTGTCCTTAGGACTGAGGAGATGGAAGCCTCAGAAAAACATAGTGGATAACAAAAGTGACTTTAACATCAGCCAAAGCTGGGTTCAAATTCCATTTCTATCACAAACCATTGTGTAGTTGAGAAAGGTGCTTGAACTTCCTGTACAATACAAAATGGAAAGAAAATAATACTTTTCTCCTTGAGATGAGATAATATATGTGAAGTGCTTGGCAAAGTGATCATACTTTCGCTACTTTTAGTAGCTAAGCACCAGACACTTTTCTTTTGGAAACTTGTTTGATCTTAATCCCTAAAATTATTAACTTATCTATTTGACATAGATGAAGACGTTCATTTTGAAAAAAAAATTTTTTTAAGGTTTTATTTATTTTTGAGACAGGGAGAGACAGAGCATGAGTGTGGGAGGGGCAGAGAAAGAGGGAGACACAGAATCCAAAGCAGGCTCCAGGCTGGGAGCTGTCAGCACAGAGCCTGATGTGGGCCTTGAACCCACAAACTGTGAGATCATGACCTGAGCTGAAGTTGGACACTTAACCAACTGAGCCACCCAGGTGCCCCTGAAGATGTTCATTTTGAAAATGCTACTCTGGTTTACATATTAAGATCATCAAAGAGAAATGATTGAGGTCCAAGTCGGGACACAACTGTAAATAGGGGAAGGAATAGGGTTTACCTGATCCTTGGGTTTAGAAATGATGGCAGATAGAGAGAGAAGCCCCCCAGAAAAGAGAGAATTCTAGACTCCTGAGTCAGGTCTGCTAAAACTGCTGTTCCTCTCCTTCTGGGGATTATGGTCCTGACACACTTCACTTTTAAAATCTTGCAGTCTAACTTAACTAAATAAACTGTTGCCTGATCAGTTACTTTTCTCATTCTGTTCTTCATTTTGTTTTCTTTTTTCCACAAACAGTTATTAAATGGCTGCTTGTTCTTGGCATTAAAAGACTTTTTGGAATAATAACAGTTCCTGACATTGGAAGAAACAGAGAGCTCTGACTTCTGTCTCCAAATAACTACAATACAAGGCAACATGTGATAAGAAACCTGAGAGAAAAGAGTTTCATGAGGAAGGGTAGTCAAGAGCTAGAATTTGAATTATAGAGCTATTTTAATAGTTCATGAAAACCAGATCTCAGATAGAGACAGTGTTGTGTAAAGAGACTCAAAGACTAATACATAGTTTGGTATGGGGAGGGGAGTTCTCAGGAATGATTCTAGAATTAATCCCTGATCAAGATATCAGCACATTTAAGTATGTTGGAGTCTAGACTGCTTTGTTTCAATGCTAGTGTTACTTCTTAACTAACTTGTGTGACCTATGGCCAATAACATAATGTCTTTTTGTGTCAGTTTCTGCATCTGTGAAATGGAATCATAATAATATAAATAACTTTCAGAGCAGCCAGAAGGATTACGTTAGGTAATCAGTGTAACATAATTAGCATAGGGCCTGGCACATTGTGAACCCTCAGTGTAAGTAGTTATCATTATTGAGATTATTCTGAATTATTTTAAAGGAGACAACAAGAGAAGATTTTAAATTTATGTTAAGATTGTTTTAAGGTGCACACCAGTTTCTTGAAACTTGGACTACAAAAGCTGGATCAGAAGACATTAATAGTGAAGGGATCCTTTGGAATATAAATCCTCATAAAGGTAAGAGTTGAATCTCTTGTGTTTTCTGTTTGTTTGTTTGTTTGTTTGTTTTGTTTGCATGAAGTATATATAATACTGCTGCTTCTATATCTGTGGTATTCTGAACTAACAGAACATAATTATACCATAGTATATGCTGTTAACAAGGAAGGCAATGGTACTGTTATGCTAATTTAAACTCAGCGAGTGTTCTCTCCTCTGCCCTATTTGGGTCAACCTGCTGATTCTTCTAAACCCGATTAAATGGTCTTTCTTTTGAATTAGTGTTTCTGGTAAACGTAATAACCATTCTTCTCTTTCAAATACATTTAATTAACATACTTTCTTCTAAGCAGGACATTCAGAGTAAAACTATTTTAATATTTACAGTTGTTTATGAAGATACTAGCTAACATTTTTGCATCAGTGCTATATTTTATAGCTAACCAAGTTGTAGCACATTGTGCTTAAGGGCTTTATTTTAATCCTGGCTCTGGCTCTCAGGACCACACTGCGGCACAATTCCCAGGGCGCAAGGCATACCGATGACGGTATCAATGGTGTCAACTAGAGTTTTACGCTACGGCAGTTCTTACCAACAAGTTGTTTGATCTCTTCTGTCTTGGTTCCTTCTTGTTAATTTTTTTTCAGAAATCTGTCCATATTACAAGATTTTTGTAAAATTCCTTTAGGTTATGTAGATAAAACATTTAACAAAATACTTAGCACATGGTAAAGCAAAAGTGGGGGCTGTAATTATGGTATTCACAATCACTGTCACCTTTAAACCTTATGGCAACTCTCTGAACTTGATAGCCATTATTATATCCACTTTACACAGGAGGAAACGTGACATTGTAAAAAATCTTTTTTTGTTGTTTGGGTTTTGTTTTTTGTTTTTTTAGTTTTTTAGTGGGGAAGGGGGAAGGAACAGAGAGAGAGAGAGAGAGAGAGAATCTTAAGCAGACTCCATGCTCAGCACAGAGGCTGATGTGGGGCTTCATTCCATAACCCTGGGATCATGACCTGAGCTAAAAATCAAGAGTCAGGACTTAACCAACTGAGCCACCCAGGTGCCCCCCAAATAATTGTTTTTTCAAAGCACAAACACAGTATGCATCTAGGGTGAGAGATTTTGCCATAATATTAAATAATATAATCATATTATTTTTATAAAATTAAATCATACATTTAATTTTTTTTAATTGTGATTTTTCTTTATTTAAGTAAATGTTGTTCTTTGCCATTGTGTGAGCATATGCAAAAACTAAGGTTTAAAGCCCAAGCATCAAAACAGCTGAGTGTCTGTTTTACCACTTTAGCCATCAAAATTTAGGTGGGAATGTGCTATCATCTTCACATTCCTGAGGCCTGAGAACACTTAGGCAGGTTGACTCCCAAGACATGTCACTTTGAATGTGACTTTATTCTAATGACACCAAATATAACAATACAAGGACTGACTATTATGATTCTCCCCCTTCCAGAATAACATGAAAGTACACAGGGAGAAACTATTTCCTTGGTCACTAACTTGTTGATGGAAGGTATTAGTATGTTGTGGCTAAAGGATGCATTTATTGCTGAGTGTTATTCTGAAAGGTTCTTGTAATTGCAGTGAAAGAATTTGTAATATTTAGTGATGGTGGGAACAGAGTGACTCATGAGTGAGAGATGTAGAGTCAGGGGAAAAAAACAATTTGTAAAACGTTGGTCAGGTCACCTGTACCTTAGAATGTTTTCTTCACATAATTTCAATTTATGTTTTCCATGAAATATGAAGGCTACTTTTTAATTGTGTGTTATTTTATCAATTTGAATCCTCTTTTCATAATTACTTTTACTGGAAAAGATTTATTAAGCACTGACTACCTAACATGCACTCTTCTTAGGACTTGGGACACATTGTTGTAAGATGAAACAGGACATAATTCCTGCCCTGATGATCAAGCTGGGAAGACAGATAAATGAATTATTTTAGACAAAGGGTGCAGAGGGAGAGCTTATTTTGTCCAGTGGGTCATGGAGGACCTTGGAAAAATTCACTACACCCTAAAGCAGGTCTGGTTCTGTGCATTCATTCATTTATTCACTCCTCTCCTGTGACAAATGTGTATTGTTTTCCTCCAATTAGGCGTCCCCTATTCTAGGCTTTAAGGACTTAGTAATGGATAAGAACTCTGTCAGAGAAGGGAATAAATAAACAGGTAAACAAATGTGTAGGATAATCTTAGGTACTGGTGCAGCATAAGAAAGAGGAGGAGGAGAAAGCTGCAACAGGAAGATACGTTACCGTCTGATTTGGGAAGGTCTCTCTGAGGAGATGACATTTCAGGTGACCCCTAAATTAAGAGGAACCAGCCACACAAAGAGCCTTTTAAAGTTATTCTCATTGTTTCACCTTCCTTTCATTATCTGCAAAGCTCCAGTGAGTTTTGGTCAAAAAGAAAAGCCTTTATTCAGGTATGTTTTGAGTAGCAAAGGCAAAATTGTAGAGCAAACCACCTTCTCCAGGTGAAGCCAGAAGAGAGTAACAATGGTGATGTCCTCGGGACGATAGCTGTATCAAACTAAATAATTATTTCCAAGAGTCTCTGGGAACAGAGACTTTCGAATGCTGGCATGATGAAGGATTGACGGCAGATGAATTAAAAGTTTTACTTTACAATAATGGGGAAAATCTCAGAAATACTTGGGGGACCTGTGGGAGATGGATGGGTTTTGACCAGGGGTTCATTAATCCTGTCACAATTTGGTTATAAAAAAGAAGTATGACCTTATTTTATTGTCACATCGTGGGAAGCCTGGAATATGTGGATTATACTTAGCTGTGGGCATTTTCATTCAACATACAAAGACTACTTATGCTGTAATAACTGCTAACACTTATTGAACATTAATTATGTGTCACCCTCCCCTCTAAGCGCTTACATATGTTAATTCATGTAATACTCACAACCTCTCCATGAGGGAGCTATTATGTTTTTGTATTTTACATCTGAGGTGGAGAGCAGTTAGAGAATTTTCCCAAATTCACAGTAGACAGGAGCCAAGCCCAGGCAGGCCAGAGTCAGAACTCTTACTCATTTTGCAAGCCTGTTCCTCATATGCCACATCCGTGGTTTTTCTCCTCATCAGCCACTAGGGAAGCATCACCGTGTTGTTTGTCACACGATGAGAAGTTAATTGTGAGGGAGAGAGAGAGGAACAGAGAGAGACTGAGACAGAAACAGAAGAGAATGACAGAGTGTCATTCTGAAGAACAAAAAAAGAACACTCAGGTATTGTTCCACATGTAGTCCCTATTTCTCTTCAATCTCAAAGCAAACAAACAAGGCATTTTTAGCCCTGTCTTGCAGATGAAGAAATTAAGCTCAGAAAAGTTCAGCAACTTGGGTCTGCCTTGTGCCTAAATTTATGCTCTTTATGGTACTATTCCCTAGAGGTGTTTGTAAAAAAAAAAAAAAGAAAGAAAAGCAAAAATAAAGCCATTATCTGACCTGTTCTCCAGCCCTAGTTCAATGATGCTGAGATAGGCTTTCATACACAAAGAGAAATTGAGGGAGCTTTTTACTGAGGACTGCAAAATCATACTGTGAAGTATAGTTGACCTTACATAAATCTACATGCTCAGCTACCAAAATACATTCATGGAAGAAGTGAGGACATACCAGCACTCTCAGCGCGAAGCTAGGAGCCCTCCTAGTATCACACCAACAATGTTGGAGTGTCGTTTTTTCTTCCATTGTTGCCAAGTGTACACACACACACACACACACACACACACACACACGAGGGATAGTGAAAATTCTTTTGTAGCATAAAAAAGGAATATACACAGAGCTAACAGTTTTGAGAAAAATATAAACCATGTAAGAGGCTTCATACACAAAGGCCCTTTCTTTAATTTAGGAAGGTCTCTAAATATGAGTACTTTATCATAAAATATCACAAAATATAAAACATAAAACAGAAAAGAGAATCACTTTGATTAAATTATACTTCCATTATTATTTTTTTTTCCAGGTTTGTTCAGCTTTCTTCATTGTTTTTTGTGTTTTAGAGTTTTTGATATAAAGTCACTTAGCCATGGCTTCAAAAACACATACCCCTTTAAATAACCATTTTAATAATGTATCCTCCCTTCAATATTGTCAAGCTGATGCTACTACTTTTTTCTTGGTTAGAATCGGTGATTTTGGTCTATGTTGTTAGTCATATTTAAGGACTTGGACTTGACTAATTTAGGTGTGCTTGTAATTTCTAAATTAGATGTAACAACTTTCATGTCATTGATTTTCTTCTATTTATTTTTTTTAATTTTTTAAAATGTTTATTCATTTTTGAGAGACAGAGTGCAAGCAGGGGAGGAGTAGTGGGGGGAGGGGGCGGGGGCAGGACACAGAATCTGAAGCAAGCTCCAGGCCTGACTGAGCCCCTCCAGTGCCCCTATTTATTTTCTTGTTGTGTGATTTTTTTTTTTTACTTTTTGCGCAGAGTAATTCTTTGACTAGAATCTATAAATTATAGTATATAGGATTTAAACGTTAATTGTTTTAAATATTTTTCAATGGTTTGCATTTGTCACAAATTTCTGTTTCATCTGCAGTAGGTTCATTTTGCTGCATTAATATAAAACTTTGTTTCTGACATTTAAAAAATATGTCTGTTTTGTTTTACAGATTCCTTTCATTCATACCATTTTGTGTATTTTCTAATTATTGTAAAATAAACCTCCTAAAACTTGCCTGCTGCTTTATCTTTTATCTTTTTGTCTGAAGTTCATATTGGCAAACTTGTTCTTCTTTTGCTTAAGCATGATTTTTCATTTTTTTCCCAGCCTTTTACATCAATTTAATAATTAATTGCTAATTTTGTTTTAGAAATGCCTCTTAAAAGCAGTGCTACTAGGGGTTCCTGGGTGGCTCAGTTGGTTAAGTGTCCAACTTCAGCTCAGGTCATGATCTCACAATTTGTGAATTCAAGCCTCACGTCCAGCTCTGTGCTGACAGCTCAGAGCCTGGAGCCTGCTTCAGATTCTGTGTCTTCCTCTCTCTCTGTCCCTCCCCCACTCACATGCTGTCTCTCTCTCTCAAAAATAAATATTTAAAAAATTATAAAAAATAAAAAAAACAGTGTTGCTAAATTTCTCTTGAGATACTCTTGTAGGCTCCTTAGATTAGGGAAATTTAGACCATTTACATTTACTGAATAATTTTTCATAATTTGACTTTTGTTATCTTTTTAAATACTATCTTGGATTTATTTATATTTATTGTTTGTTTCCTTGCTTATTACTACATGGAGTGTCTTTGATTTGAACTTTCATTTAAAATTGTTTGTGAGAGAAGGATTTTTTCTATGCCATTTGTTATTTCCTAATACAATTTCAAACATTGTTAATCATAAAATTGTTGATTTACACTCATCCAAAATACATTTTTTATTTATTTTTATAGAAAAAAAGACCATCCTTATTGGCTTTTGTTTTGTTTAATCTGAAGAAGGAGACCCCATCTTTGATTAGTTTTTTGTTGGTTGTTATGAATTAAATTTCTTCGAAACATTATGTTAATTTGGAATAATTATTAGTTTCAACTTTTTTTTTAAAGTTTATTTGCTTATTTTGAGAGAGAGAGAGAGAGAGAATCCCAAGCACTGTCACTGTGGAGCCTGATGCAGAGCTCAATCTCAGGAACTGTGAGATCATGACCTGAATTGGACTCAACTGACTGAGCCACCAGGCGACCCATTAGCTTCAACTCTTAACATTTGCAGTTAATGTTTTATTTCATTTCTTTTTCTAACGCTGGTTCTTTTCTTTGTTCATCATAAGGTTTTTCTACCTTTGACATTTTGTGTTAAGCCTTTATTAGTTTTCTATCACAGAGTAACAAATTAACACCCACCTAGTTTCCTGCAGCTGTTGAACTGAGGCCCCCAACTCTTAGCTGTTACCTTTCATTACCTCAGAAAAGGCCATCTTTAATATATGGAGTTTCATTCTTCATATCTGCAGGAGTGTGTATGATCCTGATTCACATCTCTCTGACCATCTGATTTTCATCTCTCTAGCCCCTATTTGAAGGGCTCATCTGAGTAGGTCAGATCCACCCAGGGTATCTCTGTTTAATTAACTTCAAATGAATACATTAGAGACCTTAATTACACCTGCAAAATCCCTTTACTCTGTCATATACACCATAGCCTGCTCTTGATGGTAATTTGCTTTCATATTTTTAGGACCTGCCACACTCAGGTTCACTGACATAGTATGAGCAACAGAGGTTGGGAATCTTGGGGGCCTTCTTAGAATTCTGCCTACCACAAGGTCTAATTTAAATCACATCAATTTTACATGGTCTTTGACCATGAAATGTTTTTAAAGACCTGTTTGAGGATGTCTTTCTGTATGAATACGTTTTGTGGTGTTTGGGGAAAAAAATTTTGTGATACATTCTTTTTCTTTAAAAGTTTTATTAAAACACAGTATATATAGATAAAGGTAGAAGAAAATATATGGGTGAATTTGTAACGAAAAGTGTATTCTAAAACACTAATTTTTGTTTTTTAATGTTCATCTGTTTTTCAGAGAGACAGACAGAGTGCGAGCCGGGGAGGGGCTGAGAAAGAGAGAGACACAGAATCTGAAGCAGGCTCCAAGCTCTGAGCTGGCAACACAGAGCCTGATGCAGGGCTCGAACTCACGGACCGCGAGATCATGACCTGAGCCAAAGTTGTATGCTTCACCGATTGAGCCACCCAGGTGCCCCTTTAAAACACTAATTTTAAAACCTATTGTTATTATGAATTAGCATAGCATTATAAAAAATTAATTTAAATTATTTATGCTTTTTGGGTCAGTAATCCCACTTATAATAATCTACACTGAGAAAATGATTGAAGACAAGGAAAAATCTTTCTGTACAAAAATATTTATTTTAAAACTTTTTTATAGTTAAATATGTGAAGTAACCTCAAATTACAAAGTTGGGGAAATGTTAAGGCACATAGAACGAACTCTGTGTGAATATCATATATTATACGATAATTATAAATACCATTAAGAGTATGAAAGATGTGTACAACATATGTGAAATACATAAAATTATATGTATACTCTGATTACAACCATGTGAAATAGGTAAGGGTTGCTGTAGAGGACTAGAATAATTTATGGAAAAATAGAAGCAGTTGAAACAGGTTAACAAATCAGGTATATATTTGTATATATTTGTATATATTTGTAAACAATTTCTTTCAGACTACAAACAGGTTTATACAATGTATAAAAACGAAATTAGGTCAGATTTCCAAGTGTCTGGAAAAGAATAGGTGTGGACCTCCTTGACTTCTGATTCTCTTTCATCTGAAATCTGCTGAGCCCTTACTAAGTGAAGGGTGAAATCTTCCATTGCCATTGATGAGAACTAAGTGAATTATAGTGGGAGTAGACAGACCCGGCCCTTCCCTCAAGATAGTGACTAATTGACAAACCTTCTTGATGGGTGTGACCTAGGGCTGACCCTTGATGACTGGTGATGGATTAAATACAGAATGCTCACTTTTCCCTGCTTTTCTATGAGGTTTCAAATGAGATGGGGCCATTGTGAGCCAGAAGGAATTACTAATCCTTTTAATCAAAACACAAGGACTGAAGCTGAGATGATAGTTTAGTTATAAAGTCAATTCTTTCATCCTGTGTGGAAATCCCTTCAGGTGCATGTGTGATTCACGTGCATGTGTGAGAGAGATCACCATCTTGCCTCTGCTTGTTTAACATGTATTGGTACCACCGAGTGTATCCTATGTTTTTGATAAGAAACAAACTTTGACAACAAACCACCCTTTTCATGGAACGGATCCTAATAGCACTCTACTCTGAAAGACAATTTGGGAAAGACTGAATTATAAATAACCCTTTAATCCTCATACAAAGAACCATGTCAAAAAAAGGAATCTGGGGTGTGAAAGAGGGATTATATTTATTCTTCAAGATCCCAAGGGGGTTAAAACTAGAATAAAATAATAAAATTATAGTGAATTAGGTAACTACATGAAAATATGGATTTATTTTAGGAGTCAAGCTTCCCATCACAAACTGTTCTCGAACATGGATGTGATGATCATTTGCTGTGAATGTTATGAGGAGGACTCAAGGGTTATTTAGGAACTTAGAAGAATTTGGAAGATTTGTGGCTGTCAGCCCTGATGATTATCACAGATTATCATCTGTGAATCAGAGTAGAGACCAGGTTTCTGAGATTTCTAGTCCAGGCACAATGGGACCAGTCTGTGCTACTGAATTTCATACTCTGAGAGGTGGATGGGAAAGAGGAGAACTAGGGAAGGAGGAGGTAGCCTGGGAGTGCAGCTTTGGAAGCTGTCTTCTCCACCCATGTACAATCAAACCCTTCCTTGCCCTCTGCTGTACAAAACTAAGATTTTGATCGCTTAAGTTTGTGGCTGTTGCTTCATGGAGTTTAATGAGGTACATCCCATACAGAGAAGCTACAGGACTTCTCAGATGGTTGTTACAGGGAGGGCCTTCCTGCATCACCGCAGTCCATTCATCTCTCTGCTGCCAGCAAGGGTCTGGAGGGATGTGTCTGTACTGCCAGAGCTCTAACTGTGCCAGATGGTTTTGTCCGAACCAAGGGAGTGACCTCAGACAGTGTTTGTCACAAGTTGCAGTCACTTTTAACTGCAAATCTTAGTTCTGCCGGTGTTAATGTAGAAATCTAGGAAAAGAGGCAGCCCCTCGTAGGAAAGTGCACCTGGGTACTGGTTCTGGAGGTGGCTGGGAAACATGGATGTCCCTCCCAGAAAGCCCATGCTCTTTACCCAGATGTGTATGGTTGAGATCACTGCTCCCCAGGGATGTCTAAACTCTGGGCAGACGGAGGGTATTTGCCGGATCCATTATTCTTTCTCATTTATCTGTATTTGTCAAGTGTAACTATGTGCTATTTGTTACATTGTAGATACTGAGGATAAAGTAATAGGTAAGAAAAAGAGAGCCAATAGTTTACAGTCTGGTTAAATTTCTGTACTTGCTCTCACTGAGAATTAGCTTCTCTTGGTGATCATCATTAACAAAATAGCAGCTTAGCATTTATGGACTTGACACCTACGTGCTAAAAACATTTTGGTGGAATATTCCTAATGATGTAGGTGTTATTATTATACCCATTTTCCACATGAGAAAGTGGAGACACATAGACAAGCTAAATGGACCAAGATATATAGCCTCCATTCATCGTGAGAGTGGGCATGAGAAGGCAACAACTGAGGATTCCTTCATCCTATCCTGTGGGTATTGCTTGCTGTTAATCTCTGGGACAGGGTCTGAACCAGGCCAGGCTCTGTTAGTAACACAATCTAGTCTCCATCCCCCATAAAGATCGTTCTGAGGAGCAGGGATTATATATAGGCCCTGAGTGAAGTAGCTCGTTTTGGAATCTCAGGTGAACAAATAATCTCAAGAGAGGAAGGAAGATTCTCAAAGTTTGGAGACGGCTGCTGCAGGTTTTCCTTTGGGTGGACTAGAGGGTGAGGCTCTTTTTATGAAACTCTTAAACTCTTAAGGAGTCAACAGGCCAGCTAAATTGGACTTCCTGGGTTCAGAGGGTCAGCTGGACCTAACCCCAGTGGGTCAAGGAGACTTGCCAAACCTGATGAACAGGGTCTTGGCCAAGTAGCTCAGATTTAGTTAAGTTTTGTTCCTGTAATACTGAAAAAACTATATGGATGTGATTCATTTTAATGAGATTTAGGTGTAATGCAAGAGTTGAGATTTTTCCAGTTTGTAAACTCTGAACTATTTTATGGAGACATAATACCTCATAATGTAAACCACCATCCTGATTTTAAAACAAGATACTCTCTATGTTCTTAAGTTATTAACTTTTTAATTGCTTCTTCAAAACAGATTTCTTACATTCTTATTTATAGATTAGGTGTTTATCTTCATCCAGCCTATCTTTACAACTGCATTCAAATATTTACTGAGTACTATTAAAAACAAAGTTGGGGGGCGCCTGGGTGGCTCAGTCGGTTGGGCGTCCGACTTCAGCTCAGGTCATGATCTCGCGGTCTGTGAGTTCGAGCCCTGCGTCGGGCTCTGCGCTGACAGCTTGGAGCCTGGAGCCTATTTCAGATTCTGTGTCTCTCTCTCTCTCTGACCTTCCCCCGTTCATGCTCTGTCTCTCTCTGTCTCAAAAATGAATAAATGTTAAAAAAAAAATAAAAAAAAACAAAAACAACAAAGTTGGAATAACTATAATCTATATGATTTTGTATTATTTTCCTCCATAAACACTTTCCAGAATATTCCAGAACACTTTATGTCAGTGAAAAATTTATTACTCATTTTATTTTGGAAAGATGAATGACATTCTGTCATACAGATAAACTGTGATTTTATTTATTTATTTATTTATTTATTTATTTATTTATTTATAATTTTTGAGAGAGAGAAAGAGCACGAGTAAGTGAGGGGCAGAGAGAGAGGGAGAGAGAGTGCAGAGCCTGGAGCAGGGCTTGAACTCATGAACTGTGACATCATGACGTGAACTGAAGTTGGATGCTTAACCGACTGAGCCACCCAGGTGCCCCGATAAACTGTGATATTCTGTCTTACAATATCTAAGTGTTCACTCTTTCATTTTACTATTCACATTTATAACAGTGAAAAATATCAGGAGCAATCTGAACATTAACACTGTTTTGAATACATTTGACCATAAATCTTTCTGGTGAGTTATTATATTGGATCAAATATCGATACTTAAAATTTTCTTGTATAACATCTAACTAATTTTTGCAGGAGGATTGTATTGAATTAATTAGTGGCTGGGAAAGTCACTTAACCTATCTGTGCTTCAGCCTCCTCATCTCTAATATGGGAATAACATTAGTACTTACTTCACGGGTTTAAGTTGACATTTGGAAGGTACTTAGAACAGTGGATGAGGGGCATCTGGGTGGCTCATTCAGGTAAGCATCCAACTCTTGACTTCATCTCAGATCATGATCTTATGGTTTGTGAGTGTGGAGCCTGCTTGGGATTCTCTCTCTCCATCTTTCTCTACCCCTCCCCTGCTCTCTCTCTCTCTCTCCCTCAAAATAAATAAATTAAAAACTTAAAAAAAAAGAACAGTGGATGTAAAGTACTGAGAATGATACATTCTGTACAGTTGTTTGCTATTTTGATTATGCTCCTACCAACAAGGTACATTAATGTCATTTTTCTGTGTCAAGTTTGACAGCTTTTCCTTTTATTATATATTTTAAAAATACTAATTTAATAGATAAAAGTTACCCCCTTTTTATTTGCACTTCTTTGAACACTAGTAAAGTTTGACATTTTATTCTGTATTTGTTTAGCCCCTTGTATTTCTTTTGCCTGGATTTTATTCATACTTTAACTAGAGTCTCAGTGTTTCCCAATCAATGTTATGAGCTTTTTTAAAAAAATTATTTATTTAAATTCAAGTTAGTTAACATGCCATGTAGTATTGGTTCAGAGTAGAACCCGTGATTCATCACTTACATATAATACCCAGTGCTCATCCCAACATGTGCCCTCCTTAATGCCCATCACTCCTTTAGCCCATCCCCCACCCATCTCCCCTCCAGCAACCCTCATTTTGTTCTCTGTATTTAAGAATCTCTTATGGTTTTCCTTACTCTCTGTTTTTATCTTATTTTTCCTTCCCTTCTGCTTGTGTTCATCTCTTTTTATGGTGATCCTTTGCTGCCATTTATGTTAGATATTTTTCCGGTTTGTAAGATACCATTTACTAAGTTCTAGTTATTTTTGACTCTGGGTCAGAGAGGACTGGGAAGACTTTAGGGAAGAAGTCATACTTGGGCTGCTTGCTGGTTGAGCAGAGGTGAATGGACTTGGTAGATGCAGAGGCAGTGACTATGGTTCTGGAGAAAATGTCCTGTGCCAGGAATCAGAGACCACAGTTTTATTCCTGATTTTGTCTTTTAGACCAGTCAGTTAATATCTCTGAACTCAAATATACTCATCCATAAAATGGGCTCATATTAATGATTGCAGAGTATCAGTCAGGGTCAAATGAGTTTTCACATATTAAGCCTTTGCATAAACTAGACAAACCCCATGTAATTGTGAACTTATTGCTATTTTTTTTTACCGGCATATACAAATGTCAGAAGAAAGCCAATTTTGCATTTAGACTCTGTTGTGCTGGCCCGGATGGGCTTTCTATTCCTCCTGGCCTGGTTAGCTTCTTATGCAGATACCAGCTCCTTGGAACCTACCCCCAACCCTATTCACCCGTCCTTGATTTGGTCAGACTCACCTTGTTTTCTTACAGCACAGGCGCCTCTCAGTTGTAGCATTCTACACAGTTAACAGTTTCACATTTACTTATGTGAGTACCCGACAAGTGTCCATTTCTCCCTTCACACTGCAAGCTCTGTAAGGGCAGAGAACCATGCTTATTTTGCTTACATAGATTTTTCCATGTTTACTATGTCTCCGTAGGCCCTTCATTAATTTTTCTGTCATGACTACTGAGATGGTTGAATATGCATGAAAGCACTTCAGAGAGCATAACAATGTAAGGAACATGTAAGGAATGAACATGTCATGCTACAGTACTAGCAAGGGGGACAGGCGTGTGTGCATTAGACAGCAGTGTATGGAGGACAGCCATGGGAGATGAGACTGGGAAGGGGGACTGGGTTTGATCATGAGGAGCCCTGGACACCAGGTGGAAGAGTTTTCATGAATGAGATGTGCAGCCAGGAGCCCACGAAGAATTCTGAGCAGGTGTGGCATATCAAAGACATGTGTAAAGAGGATGTATGTGGCATGTACAGTGGATTGGGAGATAAAGGCTAGAGCTCATTAGGAGGCAAAGAGCTCATTATGAGCCTGTTACAATTTTCCTTTGAAAAACTATTGATCATCTGCTTTAGTGTGCTCCCACTGGAATTTGGGGGAAAGGGGGAGAATGTGAGTGGCATTTCCAGGAAAGAAATGACATCACTTGTTGGCATTAAATGGGAAAGAGAGAGGAAATTGTCACTCTAGGCAATAAACTATTAGTTCTGGAAGGGGCCTATGAGAGCATCCCTGCTAATGTCCTCAATGGCACAGTTGGGAAGTTGAGGCCAAGAAGAGGAATGCAACTGTTAAAGCCCCATAGCACACTCCATGTTAGTAGCAAGTGAGGATCTTGAAGACAGTGTTTCTGAATCATACCTACTCTCTTTTTTGATTCCTGTCAGCAATGGAGATACGTTAGTAGGAGGATTATGAATTCTATTTTATACAGGTTGGGTTTGGAAAAAATAGTGAAATAATCAAATGAAAATGGCAGGCAGTTTTACGTGTTGGGAAGAGAGTCTGGTAGGGAGGTCAGAGCTGGGGTTACATGTTGTAGACTTGGTGGCACAGAGATTTTGACTTCTGATGAGATGAAATTCTTCCTTACGAATTCACTTATTGTCTCTTTAATCTCCCATTTTTGAAAAAAGTCAATGCTATTCATAGATGTTTACTGAGCACTTGCCCTACGAAGAAAACTTAACCAGCATGATATTTAATCTTGTCATGAACTCTATGAAAGAGTTGTCATCACCCTTATTGTTCTGTTTTACAAATGAGGAAGCAGAATCACAGAAGTCAAATAACTTTCCCGGGGTACCTGGGTGGCTCGGTCGGTTAAGTGTCTGACTCTTGGTTTCGGCTCAGGTCATGGTCTCACGGTTTGTGAGTTCAATCTCCACATCGGTCTCTGTGCTCAGCACAGAGCCTGCTTGGGATTCTCTCTCTCCCCTTCTCTCTCTGCCCCTCCTCTGCTTATGCTCTTTCTCTCTCTCTCTCTAAATAAATAAACTTTAAAAAAAAAAAAAAACCTTTCCTATTGTCTATCAAATTCCTAGTGATCCTTTGAAGCAGGGTTTCTCATTCTCAGCCAGGTAATTCTTTGTTGAGGAAGGGCTGTGGGATGTTTAACAGCATCCTTGGCTTCTACCCATTAGGTACCAATAGGACTCACCCTTCACCTGTGACAACCAAACAGGACTCCAAACATTGCAGTATGTCCCCCAGTTGCGTTTGAATAGCCTTCTCTATTAAAAATCTTCTCCAGAAATTTCAACTTTAGTTGACAGGTACTTCCTCTGCATTATTGTGCCATTAACTGACATATTTTAAATAATGTTTTTGATTTTGTCTTGTTTTGTTCTTGGAAGCTTCTTCCCAAGAAGCTTATGAAGGTTTTGAGGTCAGTCTTTCACATTTCACACAATGTTGGAAGCAAGCATCTTTCATCTTTGTTCTGTTTCTTCATTCCTACTGCCATTTGCCCCCTGGTGGGGACCGTCATAATTCTTACCTCAACAGCTGAAATAATTTGGCTGGCTTCCCAGACTATATTCTCCTCCCTTTGAATTGCATCAGTCATTCCCTAATTTAAGACTCTCGCTAAAACATGGATATGATAACGCGTGTCTTTCTTTTTTAAAAACTTCTTAATGTTTATTTATTTTTGAGGCAGAGGGAGACAGTGTGCGAGTTGGGGAGGGGCAGCGAGAGAGGGAGACACAGAATCTGAAACAGGCTCCAGGCTCTGAGCTGTCAGCACAGAGCCCAATGCGGGGCTCAAACCCATGAATCGTGAGATCATGACCTGAGCCAAAGTCAGACGCTTAACTGACTGAGCCACCCAGGTGGCCCTATAACACGTGTCTTTCCTGCTTGAAACCTTATTCAGAAACACATCCTTACCCTTATATAAAAGTCATTCCACATTCTGGTATTAGTATTTCTTTCAAAAGTGATTTTTCATCACCTGCTCACGTGTAAGGTTGGCTCTAATAATAAAAAAAAAAATGTTCATTCTGTATGGCCTATGCTTCCTGTCTCCACACTGTTTCTGCTCTTCTTCCTCTCATAGTTGTTTGATTTCTCTCCGCCCTTCAGAGCTAAGCTCCAAAGTGCACATTCCCACTTTCTTCTCTCAAGCAGGAGTTGATTCTGTCCTTATTTAGAACCCCACAGACCTCTATCAATACCACTCTTATGGCTCTTAGCAATATCCATTTTGTATCAGAATTAGATATGTGCGTGTATGTTTTGTTTTTTTTCCCTTTTGCTTCATAGGTTTCAAAGTCAAATGTTTGAATCCTGATACTCACTTACTAGCCATGTTATCTTGGGCAAGTTACTTTAACTTACTAGCCCTCAGTTTTACCTCTTTACCCTTAAAATGGGGATAAATTAGTAGGTAACTCCTAGTATTGTTTAAAGATTCAATAAAAATGCAGGAAAAGTGCTTGACATAGAGCTTGGCAGATAGGAAAAATACGGCTCAACAAATACTACCTACTAGTTTTAAGCATAATCAACTTCCTCAGGAATAAACAGGCTACATCAGTTTGATTTATACTTTGCTTGGTGATGATGGGTGCGAGGTTTACTCATGAAGACTGTCAAGGGAAGTGACAGGCTACATCAGTTTGATTTATACTTTGCTTAGTGATGATGGGTGCGAGGTTTACTCATGAAGACTGACAAGGGAAGTGTCAGGAATTTTCTGTTCCTTATTATAGAATCAATACAGAAGTGATACGTGCTAATAATATAACCCCTCCAAGGAAGGCAGCTTTTAGAAGGGTTTTGCAATAGAAATTAGGGGATTTAGTGGATAATGAGGCCAGCCCTACTGAGAGTCCTCGTAGGAACTGATTGGAAGGTTCCTATGGCACAGTGAGAATGCCATGAGCCAAAGCAGATGGCACGACATCACAGAGCAGTGGAGGATAATCAGCATGGAGATGAAACACAAAAGGCTGAATGGAAATGCACGGTTCAGGGAGCATGAAATGAAAACCTAATCTTTCAGTTTGAAAGGATAGTTCCACTTGGATGTCAGAATCTTCTTTCCATACAAAGCTAAGTTTGTCAGACCAGATGATGTGGATTTGTGGTCGAAGTCTTTGCCACAAGCCCAGATGATCAATCCATCACATATTTATGTCAGAACCAAGGCTAGTGATCCCAGTGGGAAAGGGTGGAGTAGGAAGAGGTAGGATTTTGTGATTTGATACACCTGTGAGGAGCAGGGCAGACAATCGAGGATGGCCCCTGGGGTCGGTCAGAAGAGGACTATGGTATGTGTAGATGGCTCTGGCCACATACAGTGTGTAAAACTGTAGTCAGGTTTGTGAGTGGTTTCAGAAAATAGGGCTAACCCACCTGAATTGATATGGAAGGAGCCTCAAGGAGCACTGGTGTAAACAGGATGTGCAGATTTAAGGGCTGCACATACAAAAAGCCTGATAGCTCGCCCCTTTGTGATGGTCACCACAAAAGAAGTGAGACAGGGGCTCAGACAGAGCACTTATCCCATGATCCTTTTGTTCTTTTTCCTTATTTGAGCAGATTGCCTCATGAATGACCAACCAAACCTTATTTTACTGGAAAATCATTGAACTGCAATCTTTAAATGTGCTATCATTTCCCAGTTGGGGAGAAATTTCAGTGCCCTTTGCAGGTTAATCCCCTGAAAAATTTCCTATACCAAATATAGGAAGAAGGTATTGATTTAAAACACATAATACACCTATGAAAGAAATCATCTATCAAAAAAAATGAAGTTAGAGAGAAAATTGTCTGAGGGCATGATAAATGAGATTAAAATTTGTATTTTATTACAAATTCTAGCTGACTCAGTCAGAAGAGCATGTGACTCTTGACCTCAGGGTTGTGACTTTGAGCCCCACATTGGGTGTAGAGATTACTTAAAAATGAAATCTTTTAAAAAAATAAAATAAAATAATAAAACTTGTATTTTTTAATCAACTTCAAGTTCAGGGAATGCTCAGTGAGTATCTATAATATTCCACATGGCAGCAACAGCTCACCAGATGCCTGTGGTATTTAAGTGGTTTGGACCAGAAGAGAAGGAAGCTCAGCAAAAGCCTAACAATTAATTTCTGTTGCTTACCTTGTAACTTTCTTAGTGGACTGTATTCCCCAAATGTCTCCATGGATGGGCTAACATTTCCTACTATTTAGTTTCAGTAGTGGAGATCATAGATAGGATTTGGATTTCTACTTTCTGATCGCTGTGTGAATGAGCATTAAGAAGTATGCCTTGTAATATTTTTGCTCTCGTTGACCTTTTCTTCCCAACCAGCAATGAAATTCTCTATTATATTCCCCATCACACTGTATTATAATTCTGATTATAATTTAGCTCTCTAGCTCTAAGCAACTGCAAGCCCTATGGGGGCAGAACCAGGTCTCTATTGTCTCCTCCAAGAATGAATTTACTCCTCAAAATACAGCTCTAATTTAACCTACACCATGAAGTTCTAATCAGTTTTTATTTCACTTAATTGTTGCCTCCTTTGTTTCTATTGCATTTTGTTCTGTTAAAGTAGCATTTGCTGTATGGTATTATAGGTAATTGGCTGTGTCATGCTTTTTGCCTTAGATTAAATTCATCTTTAACAAAAATTTTTATTTGCATCTGTAATATTTTGGTGTTTTGAACTTAATAACTAGACCTATCTTAGAAATCTATCATTCAGCATGTGCAAAATTGGTAATGACTCTACCCCTGAAACATGCCATTCCTTTTATATCCTCCGTATGTTGATGGATCCTTATCTACTCATTTTCACACGACAGAACTCTAGAACTTGGTTCATTCTACCTTCCACCATTTATACATCTAATAACTTGCTAAATCCTATTAAGTTTACATTTGGAATAACCATTGTATTCATTCCTTTCATTTTCTTGTTTACTTAACTTAAATGAAAGTGGTCTGATCTGCTTTTCAATGGACTCTTCAGCCCTTTCCCTTTAGCCCATATTTGGCAAAGTTTCAAATATTCTAAGGAAAATAAATAAAATCAGGTACATTTCCTGCTTAAAAACCTCAAACCCCATCTTATTACCTATAGAATGCACCCAATGCATCCTGCATGGCAAGTAGAGATCTTTATGATTCAAATATTTTTTGGGTTAATTAATGCCATGGACCCATTTTTTTCATTCCACATTCATTGGCTTTTTGTGTTGTATCCATTCTTTGCTAGCCACTGGGCAAAGTACTGTGTATACTATATATTATTTATATATAATTGAATATCATATATATGAATATCATACTTATTGGGCATATCAAGATGAAAAGGACACAGCCAAGACTTTAAGAAGCAAATTCTAGTAGACAAGACCCCTATATAAACTCACACATATGACTAAGTATCATATGACTAATACCACATTAGGGAAAAACACAATTTCATGGGCACGAGAGGAGAGATGTCTCTGCTTCAGAAAGTCAGAGAAGGCTCAGAGAAGACATTTGAGCACTAAGCAAGACATTGTCACGTGGACAGAGGGGAGGGAGTCCTTTCAATCAGAGGTGATAGCTCTGATTGAACTATAACAATATACTCTTTTCAGGGAAAGAAAAAGCCTAAGGAAAAGTGTAGCTTGTTGTAGTGAGGGGAGGAGATGGGAAGGTCTGCTGTCCTAGATCTGAAGGAATGTTCATGCCCCACTAGTGATTATGAACTTTTCCCTTATTCACACAGGGAATAGTGAAACACTATGTGCATCTCACATAGATAACGCTGGTGCTTCAGTATGGGTTAAGAAGGAGAGAACCTGGAAACACAGGTATCATTGTAGAGACAACTGAAATGCTGTGGTTTGAGAACAACAGCAAGGTTGTGTTGACAGTAATGAAGAGCAGAAGATGGGTGCCAAAAGGAATCTAGAGTTGGAGTTCACAGGACTTGGTCAAATTTAGGTATATTCAGAGTGAAAGAAAGGAAAGAATATGACATGATGGGTGAATGACACTTGGCCAGTCACATAAAAGGGAGTCTTGATTCTTCATCAGGACGCACTAACCCTGATGCCCCCTGACATTGACTTCAATAAATGAGAATTTTAGTTTTCCAGCGAAGAAAACAACACAAAACGAAAAGCAAAGCAAATAAACAAATACAGAAGGACCTCCTCTCTTTGTAGTACTCACCTATGGTAACAGATAAATGAAGATTCTTGTGAACTATTTTAAGGCCCTCATCATAAAGAAGATGAAGCTTAAGAATGTGCAGAGTATTCCAAAGTGAAATGGAGGGTCAGTAAATCTAATTAAATGAGGTAACACAGCCCACTAGTGAAACTCATACCCAGCAGGATTTTCCAGAAACGGGTATAACATCACTTCTGCATATCTTATGCCACTCCTTTTTTCACACCCTACCCTCAGCCATACTAAGTGTGTTTCTCAGCCTCTCCTTACCAGTGCACAAACTCTGTTCCCTCTTCTTGTAGTAATATTCATGGAGCATTATGTCCACTGCTACACCTAGGGATAGAATGAGAAGTCAAAAGGACAGTTTCTCTGCCAGAAAAGAAAGTAAACTTCACCCCTGCAGAGTGAGGGTATAGCTCATTGTGGTCTACTGTGAGCAGGAACGTCCTCTGAAAACTTTTTTTTAACTGAAAGTGGACAGTGGGGCTCCTGGATGGTTCAGTCAGTCAGTCAGTTAAGCATCTGACTCCTGATTTCGTCTCAGGTCACAGTCTCACAGTTTGTGGGATTGAGCCCCGCTTTGGACACTGTGCTGACAGTGAGGAACCTGCTTGGGATTCTCTCTCTCTCCCTCTCTTTCGGCCCCTCCCCCACTCCTTTCTCTCTCTTTCCCTCTCTCTGTGCTCCTTCCCCACTTGCACACTCTCTCTCTCAAAATAAACACTTTTTAAAAAGGCATTTAAAATACTTCAAAGGGAAATTAAGTTTATAAATGTATTTTTTTCAGTTTTAGAGTATTAACTAATTTTTTAAAAAGATATCGAATATATTTCAGAGACCATTAAAAAAAATTTTTTTATTTGGTTAATTGGGGCATCTGGATGGCTCAGTCAGTTGAGCATCCAGATTTTGATATCAGCTCCAGTCTTGATCTCGGGTCGTGAGTTAGTGCCTGTGTTGGGCTCCATGCTGGGTATGAAGCTTACTTAAAAAATAGTAATATTAAAATTTGGTTAATTTAAAATGTTTTATAAAAAGAACAAGATTTGCAAACTAATTTGGTTGCTTAAAATGAAAGCTCTAAGATTTCACTGCCTAAGGCAGTTTTAATTTTAATCTGGAGAGAAAAGCTGTTACTCTGAGGTTTGTACAGCAGACCTCAACGTGCTGCACATAAAGGTTTGGTGACAGAACAAATAACCTCAGGATTTGTAGTATTGACCAGGAAAACCACAAAGCTAATAGCACCAGAGGCAGAAATTTTTTCCTCACTTCTCACTGCATCTGTCTCCTTCAATGGTCTCTTACAAGGATGGTGAACAATTATACCATCACTATAAAATTTACAGCCTACTGGGCATAGACATGTAAATGTGCACAAACTGTGGACTCCAGGCCCACCAGCCCTGTGGAATATGACAGTGCCTCATTTAGTAATGATGGTGGGGTCGTTGTGGGGCCGAAGTTTAAAGTCTCAACTAAAGACATCCTTGATAAATAATGTAACCCTTTTATAGATCATAACTTTTTTCCAGATAAATTAACAATTCCTTCCAAATATATACTGTTTGCACCCTTTCCAAGTAGCTCTTTGGGTTTTCCTCTTCAGGGCTACATCATGGTCAACTTTCTTCTCCCTTTTCCCAGTGTTGTGGGTCTCCTTTTCCTGTGGATACATGAAAGCCTTTTTCATCTCTTGGCAAAAAAGGCAATCTTAGAGTAGTATTTAGGTTATAATTGTCCATGAGAATAAGTCTGTAACTTAGATATTTTGAGGAACTGGGATGAGATGGTGGGTTCTCATCCCTGGCTGGTGAGCAATTATTTTCTTCCTCTCAGCAAAGCAGTTTGAAAAGTAATTAATCAGCTGAGGTCAAATAGGTTTTTGCCTGCTTTCTCCTCTAGCATTTTGATGGTCTCCTGTCTTAGGTTTGGGTCTTTAATCCGTTGTGAGTTTATTTTTGTGTATGGTGTAAGAAAGTGGCCCAGGTTCATTTTTCTCCATGTCACTGTCCAGTTTTTCCCACCACCATTTGCTAAAGAGACTGTCTTTATTCCAATGGATATTCTTTCCTGCTTTGTCAAAGATTAGTTGGCCATACATTTGTGGGTCCATTTATGAGTTCTCTATTCTGTTCCATTGATCTAAGTGTCTGTTTTTGTGCCAGTACCGTACTGTCTTGATGATTACATCTTTGTAACACATCTTGATGTCTGGGATTGTGATGCCTTCAGCTTTGGTTTTCTTTTTTAGGATTGCTTTGGCTATTCGGGGTCTTTTCTCGTTCCTTACAAATTTTAAGATTGTTCTCGCTTTGTGAAGAATGCTGGTGTTATTTTGATAGGTATTGTATTGAATATGTAGGTTGATTTGGGTAGTATCGACATTTTAACAATATTTGTTTTTCCAATCCATAAGCATGGAATATTTTTCCATTTCTTTCATATTTTTAATTTTTCAAATGAATTGAAATTCATTTCAATTTCTTTCATAAGCTTTCTATAGTTTTCAGTGTACAGATTTTTCGTCTCTTTGGTTAGGTTTATTCCTAGGTATTTTTTGGGTTTCAGTGCAATTGTAAATGGGATCAATCCCATGATTTCTCTTTCTGTTGCTTCATTATTAGCGTATAGGAATGCAACTGATTTCTGTGCATTCATTTTATAATCTTGTGACTTTGCTGAATTTGTGGATCAATTGTAGCAGTTTTTTTGGTGGAATATTCTGGGTTTTCCATATAGAGTATCATGTCATCTGCAAAGAGTGAAATTTGACTTCTTCCTTGCCAATTTGGATGCCTTTTATTTCTTTGTGTTCTCTGATTGCTGAGGCTAGGACTTCCAATACTATGTTGAATAACAGTAGTGAGAGTGGACATCCCTATTGTGTTCCTGACCTTAGGGGGAAAGGTCTCAGTTTTTCCCCATTGAGGATGATATTAGTGGTGGGTCTTTCATATATGGCTTTTATGATCTTGAGGTATGATCCTTCTATCCCTACTTTCTTAAGGGTTTTTATCAAGAAAGGGTGCTGTATTTTGTCAAATGCTTTCTATGCATCTATTGAGAGGATCATATGGTTCTTGTCCTTTCTTTTACTAATGTGATGAATCCCGTGAATTGTTTTGTGGATATTGAACCAGCCCTGCATCCCAGGTATAAGTCCCACTTGGTCATGGTGAATAACTCTTTTAATGTATTATTGGATCTGGTTGGCTAATATCTTATTGAGGATTTTTGCATCCATGTTCATCAGGGAAATTGGTCTGTAGTTCTCCTTTTTAGTGGGGTCTTTGTTTTGTTTTAGAATCAAGGTAATGCTGGCTTCATAGAATGAGTTTGGAAGTTTTCCATCCATTTCTAATTTTTGGAATAGCTTCAAAAGAAAAGGTGTTAACTCTTCTTTAAATATTTGGTAGAATTCCCCTGGCAAGCTATCCAGGCCTGGACTCTTGGTTTTGGGGAGAATTTTAATTACTAATTCGATTTCATTACTAGTAATGGGTCTGTTCAAATTTTCTATTTCTTCTAGTTTCAGTTTTGGTAGTTTATGTCCAAACTAGGAATTTGTCCATTTCTTCTGGATTGCCCAATTTATTGACATATAATTGCTCATAATATTCTCTTATTATCATTTGTATTTCTGCAGTGTTGGTTGTGATCTCTTCTCTTTCATTCTTGATTTTATTTATTTAAGTCCTTTTCTTTTTGATCAAACTGGCTAGGGGATTATCAGTTCTGTTAATTCTCTCAAAGAACCAGCTCCTGGTTTCATTGATCTGTTCTACTCATTTTTTTTATTTTGATAGCATTGATTTCTGCTCTAATCTTTATTATTTCCTGTCTTCTGCTGGTTTTGGGTTTTATTTGCTGTTCTTTTTCTAGCTCTTTAAGTGTAAGATTACATTGTGTATCTGAGACCTTTCTTTCTTCTTTAGGAAGGCCTGGATTCCTATATACTTTTCTTTTATGACTGCCTTTGCTGCATCCCAGAGGTTTTGGGCTATGGTGTTATTATTTTCATTGTCTTCCATGTACTTTTTAATTTCCTCTTTAACTTCTTGGTTAGCTCATTCATTCTTTAGTAGAATGTTCTTTAGTCTCTCAAGTATTTGTTGTCTGTCCAATTTTTTTCTTGTGGTTGATTTCGAGTTTCATACAGTTGTCTGACAATATGCATGGTATGGTCTCAATGTTTTTGTACTTGTTGAGGCCTGATTTGTGTCCCTGTATGTGATCTGGAGAATGTTCCATATGCACTGGAGAAGAATGTATATTCCACTGCTTTAGGATGAAATGTTCTGAATATATCTGAATATATCTTTGACCTCATCCACAGCAACTTCTTACTCAACATATCTCCAGAGGCAAGGGAAACAAAAATAAAAATGAACTATTGGAACCTCATCAAGATAAAAACTTCTGCCCAGTGAAGGAAACAATCAGTAAAACTAAAAGACATCTGATGGAATGGGAGAAGATATTTGAAAATGACATATAAGATAAAGGGTTAGTATCCAAACTCTATAAAGAATTTACCAAACTCAACACCCAAAAAAACCAAATAATCCAGTGAAGAAATGGGAAAAAGACATCAATAGACACTTTTCCAAAGAAGACATGCTAACATGTCTGGAAGATGGCTAACGGACACAGGAGAAAATGCTCAACATCACTCATCATCAGGGAAATACAAATTAAAACCACAATGAGATACCACCTCACACCAGTCAGAATGGCTAAAATTAACAACTCAGGAAAAAACAGATGTTGACGAAGATGCAGAGAGAGAGGATCTCTTATGCATTGCTGGTGGGAATGCACACTGGTGCAGCCACTCTGGAAAACAGTATGGAGGTTCCTCAAAAAGTTATAAATAGAACTACCCTACAACTCAGCAATTGCACTACTAGGTATTTATCCAAGAAATACAGGTATGCTATTTTGAAGGGGTATATGCATCCCGATAGCAGTGCTATCGACACTAGCCAAAGTATGGAAAGAGCCCAAATGTCTATTGATGGATGAATGGATAAAGAAGATATGATACATATATATATACATGTAATATATATATATACGTATATATATATGTATATATATACGTATATATATACATATGTATATATATACGTATATATATACATATGTGTATATATATATATATATACACATACATACACACACACACACACACACACACACACACACAATGGAATATTACTCGGCAATCAAAAAGAATGAGAACTTGCCATTTGCCACAACATGGATGGAACTAGAGTGTATTATGCTAAGCTAAATAAATATATGTGGTATATATATATATGTATATATATATATATATATATACACATGCATATATGTATTAATACATATATACATGTATACCACATCTTTATCCATTCATCAGTCGATGGATATTTGGGCTCTTTCCATACTTTGACTATTGTTGATAGCACTGCTATAAACACTGGGGTGCATGTGCCTCTTTGAATCAGCACGCCTGTATCTTTTGGATAAATACCTAGTAGTGCAATTGCTGGGTCGTAGGGTAGTTCTATTTTTAATGTTTTGAGGAAACTTCATACTGTTTTCCAGAGTGGCTGACCCATTTTGCATTCCCACCAGCAGTGCAAAAGGGTTCTTCTTTCTCTGCATCATTGCCAGCATCTGTTGTTGCCTGAGTTGTTAATGTTAGCCATTCTGACTCGTGGGAGGTGGTGTCTCATTTTTTATTTCCCTGATGATGAGTGATGTTGAGCATTTTTTTATGTGTCTGTTAGCCATCTGGGTGTCTTCTTTGGAAAAGTGTCTGTTCGTGTCTTGCCCATTTCTTCACTGCATTATTGTTTTTTGAATTTTGAGACTGAGAGATTATAGATTTTGGATACTAATACTTGGGGCTTTTCTTAACAGACTTGCTGAATTTCTTTTGTTTTGTTTATTAGCTCTGAGCTTTTTGCATTTTGTCAGTCACTGGAATGACAGACTTTAAGGAAACACTGATACCTTCCTACTAAAAACAAGGTCAACCAAGCTTCCCCAACCTGTGAAGAACCCTATGAAGAACACCTTGCCTATGACGTTGCCTCTTCCTAGCAGTAACACCTTGTCTTTTACTCAGAATTTTTGTGTTTCACTTTTTAAGAAACAACATGACTTTTTTTTAATGTTTCTAAGCTAATGAGAGATAAGGCACAGACATTCATTAAGAAAGCTACTCCAAAGGCCTCTAGGAGGTCATGGCTCATTTTTCCAGGATGTACAGGCATTCAACATTCATTAACAGGACAGTACAAATGTATAATGTTCTAATTAACCTGTACTAATTTAAAAACAAATTTTCCCATGAAATATCTTAAGAAATAAGATTACATGTAAGTCTAGATAGGAAAAGCAAAGGCTTTAGGACTTGAGTAATACGTTGAGCAATGTATACATAGTAGACACTCAAGAAATGACAGGATTAATTTTTGTGACCATTGCTTTTAGGTTTTAATTTGAAGAAAACTATGCATGATTAAATTGTCAATTTAGAAGATATGTAAGATTTGTAAAGCCAGCTAGAAAATAATTTGCAAGGTTATATTACTGTGTATGTGATACATTGATTTTTTATCTATTGCATTTAAATAAAATATTTTGATATATAGTTGAAATATCTACTAAGAAAAAAAACAGAAATTTCTTCCCATCCTTTTGGAAATTGAGGGCTAGGAGGGGATCTCAGGGTCAGGAAGTCAGTGATACAGAAGGTGAAACTTGAAAGATAAGGGTAAGTAGGGCCAGGGAAACAGGAGGAAAGTCATGTTCAAGATTACGATAATTCTGCTAAAGTCTAACTGAGGAGAGAGATGGAAATGAGAGGAGACACCAAAAATTCCCAGAAAGTTCATGGAAACTGTTTGAAGGGAAGGAGGAAATATAAGACAAAAATAGAGGCTGAGAAGGAATGGGGGTGGCAGAGGAGAAAGAGATGGGAAGGTCAGAAAAAGAAATTGAGAAGAAATGAGAAGCTGCTGCAAAGTAAAAAGCATGGGTTAACAAGGAGCCAAAAGCTCAGAAGGACAAGGCAAGTGGGAGAACAATGACAGTGAGAAGTAGTGAGAAGGAGCGAGAGGAACCTCAAGGAAAGGCAGGAAAGGGGTGGAGGTGGAACGTGAGAGCAGGTTACAGGTGGCCCTCGCCAATGGCCTCTGCCTAAATTTCCCCCTCCCACGCGGCTTCCTCACTTCCTCTTCCTTCTCCTCTCTGTTTCAAACCTGACACCGAAAGAGAGCAAGCTGGCAAAGACACTTGAAAGTAGGGCAGAAAGGCTTCAGGAGGAAGGCAGTAGTTACTGTGTCTCATGACCTCTCCAGGTTGACAAATGAGTTTCAATTTAAATGCCAGCTTTGACTGATGACAGCAGCCTGGGCATGGAGGAGTCTCCTGGGCTCAGCAGAAAAGGGTACAGAGATCAAACATGGAAGCTTCTCACACCCTTGGTAATAGGTAGTGGTGTCCTCTGGACAAGTATTTGTCATTTCAGGGCTAGAACCAGAACTAAACTGACAACCCTGTCTCTTAAGACCCTGGTTTTGTCTTTTTTTTTTTTTTTTCTCTTTCTTGAAGTTCTCTTTTGGTTTGATAATGATTTCCCAATTCCTTGTGTCATACCTCTGAATACAAATTAAGTTAGAAGTTCTATTTTCTAGGAATCTTGTCCCCTGAAACCTTCTTAATGCTAGTCATTCATCATGGTCATTTACCAAATATGGAGCCTTCACTAGATGTCAGACAAGTGGTAGAGAATGATATTAAAATAAAGTATAAGATGGAGTTCCTGCACCTGAAAAGCTTGTAGTTAGGTGACACAGTCTGGCCAGTAATAGGGCAATTACAGTACTGCCTCAGGAGTAGACAACATGGTGTGTTTTGGGATGGCATTGGTGGGACATCTCACCCAGCCTTGTAGTGATGAGGGCCAGAGGGAAATGAATGTCAGGAAGAAAGTACAACAAAAACTGAAACTTGAAAGTTTCCTAAGAGTAGAGTCAAAGGAAGAGGAGAAGGAAAATTTAGGGCTAGGCAAAGGAATCATTACTGAGTGGAGAACAGAAAGTAGTTCAGCATGCTTGAAAAGAAGAGAAAGGGTGTGGTCAAATGACATGTGGTATGGAGCAGTGGTATGTTGGTAAATCTGTTCTCGAAAAACAAACAAACAAAAAACAACCTTCATTTGTAACTTTTGCTCATTTCTGTGGTGTCAATATTCCTGCTATTGCCAAATCTAAGCTTCCAATAATTTATCAATGGACTTGCAAAATTCCTTCATATTTATCATTTCCCAATGGCCAGTAGGAACTGGCTCTAGCATAGCAGAAATAAGCAGTAGTCAGATCAAAATAGATCTCCAAGTACAGAACTTTATCGCTAAGACTCTGGAAGATACCAAATCTGAAAGTGACATGTTCATATCTTTCATTTAGACAGATTGTGCCACCCACTCTATAGGGGAATGGATTTGGGGGAGGGACAAGGACAAGGCCAGAGCTTCTTGCCAGCCTTCCTGAGCTCAAACCTTGACTGCACTCTTTTGGTTCTGTGAATTTGAACAAATCACTTAACTTCTGTGTTCTCTTGTGTTTGCTCATCAAGAAAGTATTGGTAATATCACACAAGTTGTGTGTTTGTTGTTTCTGTTGTTTGGAGCATGTAAAGAGAGATTCTATGGAAACACTTTGTTAAATGTAAAATTATTAATTCATTCTCCCTTGACTCTCCTTAGTCCTATCCTTTTCTCTTCCTCTGTCTACCTATTGTTTCCATAATCCTCTTCTCTGGCCCTGAGTGCTACAGAGGGCATTAAATTGGAAGCAAGAATGCCTTGGATCTACATGCTGCTTGACTACCGACCTAAATTCTGTGGTCTTTTGTTATGGTGTAGGAAGCTGCCTCTTAATTCTGAAGAGACAAAAACCTGCTGAAAAAAATAATAAAACAGATGAAAATGTGATTAATTTAATTACCTGTGTCTTGTGCAGAGAGAATAGTTTAAGCAAAGTAATTGAAAGCTGATGCACACCACCCCTCCCCCATTTTTTTTTAGCAAGATGAGTGATGTGTGAGTGACAGTGAAGCAATATTAATTCTGAGCTAGTAAATAAGAAAGTGGCCTATGCAGAGGACCCGAATAGATATTTTTCCAAAGAAGACACACATGGCCAAGAGACACATGAAAAGATGCTCAAAATCTCCAATCATCAGGGAAATACAAATCAAAACCACAATGAGATCTCACCTTGCACCTGTCAGAAGGACTAGAGTCAAAAAGATAAGAAATAACAAGTTTCGGTGAGGATATGGAGAAAAAGAAAGCCTCATACACTGTTGGTGGGAATGCATACTTGTACAACTACGTTCAAGACAGTAGAGAGGTTCCCTGAAAACTGAAAATAGAGTTACCATATTAGCCAGTAATTGCACTACTGGGTATTTACCCAAAGACAATGAAAACACTAATTTGAAAAGATACATGAAAAGATACATGTTTATGGCAGCATTATTTACAGTAACCAAGATATGGAAGCAGCTTAAGTGTTTATCAATATATTGTGGTATATTTCTCATCCATAGAAAGAATCAGATCTTGCATTTGCAACAACATGGATGGACCTAGAGGGTATGATATTAAGTGAAGTCAGACAAATATAAATACCATATTATTTCACTTTTATGTGGAATTCAAGAAACAAAACAAAGGAACAAACAAAGAGAAAAAGAGACAAATATAAAAACAGGCTCTTAAATACAGAGAACAAACCAGGGGCTGCCAGAGGGGAGCTGGGTTGGGGAATGAGTGAAAAAGGTGAAGGGGATTAAGAGTACACTTATCCTATGAGTATACTTATGTATAGAATTGTTGAATCATTATATAGTACACCTGAAACCAATACAACACTGCATGTTAATTGTACTTTGATTGAAAAAAAAAACAAAGAAAAAAGAAAGTGGCCTGTAGACAGAGTACACTATGAAACGGTATGAAATCCTGCTACTTATTTAGTAGGTGATTTAAATATTGGAAATTCTGCCTCTTGAGTTAGTATGTTTCTTGGATAACTTTGCAAGATAGGTGCAGAACTAGTTTATATTTTTAGGAAATTTAGTTGGCACATTGGTTTCTGTTTTTGCCACCAAGTGGAATTTGTTGTCCATGGTTTTAAACACTCACTCTGGACAGATATGGAACGATTGTCTCTGGAGAAAGGAAATAGCTCGAAGTATGCAAGCAGACTGCAAAGATATTTTATGGCAATGCTGTAGAGTAAGGATCCTTAAACTTTTGGTGTGTGATCTAGACACCTGTGGTGGTGTGGTTATGCCTGTTATTTTCTTCTCAAAATGCTTGAAATGCATAAAATTACAAGGAAACGAATTATAGTGAAATGCAGTTATCAAAATATTATACATTTGTCATCTAATGATACATTTGTTCTTCTTTAATATGCTAATATGTAGTTCAACCCCTCTAATAACTACCACAATTCCTGAGTGGCAAAGAATGTTAATATTTCCGGTAATATTATGTGTATATATAATTACCATTGGTGATGAGGTCAGAGTACTACTTGTATTAAAATGTTTGCTTAATTTTAGTTTTAGATTAGGGAAAGCATTTAAAAATATTTTATTTGCAAATTACGTATTGGATAAAGGGCTAGTATCTAAAAGCTATAAAGAACTCACCAAATTCCACACCTGAAAAACAAATAATCCAGTGAAGAAATGGGCAGAAAACATGAATAGACACTTTTCCAAAAAAGACATCCAGATGACCAACAAACACATGAAAAGATGCTCAATGTCACTCATCATCAGGGAAATACAAATCAAAACCACACTGATATACCACCTCACACTGGTCAGAGTGGCTAAAATGAACAAATCAGGAGACTATACATGCTGGCGAGGATGTGGAGAAACGGGAACTCTCTTGCACTGTTGGTGGGAATGCAAACTATTTTCCAGCCACTCTGGAAAACAGTATGGAGGTTCCTCAAAAAATTAAAAATAGAACTACCCTATTACCCAGCAATAGCACTGCTAAGAATTTACCCAAGGGATACAGGAGTGCTGATGCATAGGGGCATATGTACCCCAATGTTTGTAGCAGCACTTTTAACAATAGCCAAATTATGGAAAGAGCCTAAATGTCTATCAGGTGACAAATGGATAAAGAAGATGTGGTTTATATATACAATGGAATACTACTTGGCAATGAGAAAGAATGAAATCTGGCCATTTGCAGCAACGTGCATGGAACTGGAGTGTATTATGCTAAGTGAAATAAGTCAGGCAGAGAAAGACACATACCATATGTTTTCACTCATATGTGGGTCCTGAGAAACTTAACAGAAGACCAGGAGGGAGGAGAAAGGGGAAAAAAAAGTCACAGGGAGGGGGGAGGCAAACCATAAGAGACTCTTAAGGACCGAGAACAAACTGAGGGTTGATGGGAGGTGGGGGAGAAGGGAAAGTGGGTGATGGGCATGGAGGAGGGCACTTGGGATGAGCACTGGGTGTTGTATGGAAACCAATTTGACAAATTATATTTTAAAAAATATCTTATTTGTTATATTTTTAAAAATTTAAATCGAAGTTAGTTAACATATAGTGTAATAATGATTTCAGGAATAGAATTTAGGGATTCACCACTTACATATAACACTCAGTGCTCATCCCAACAAGTGCCCTCCTTAATGTCCATCACCCATTTAGCCCATCCCCTGACCCACCTCCCCACCAGCAATCCTCAGTGTGTTCTCTGTATTTGTCCTTTGCGGTTTATCTCCCTCTCTGTTTTTATATTATTTTTGCTTCCCTTCCCTTATGTTCATCTGTTTTGTTTCTTAACTTCCACATATGAGTGAAGTCATATGAAAGTCGTTGTCTTTCTCTGACTGATTTATTTCGCTTAGCAAAATACACTCTAGTTCTAACAATGTTGTTGCAAATGGCAAGATTTCATTCTTTTTGATCACCAAGTAATATTTTATTATATATACACACACACACACACACACACACACACACACATATATATATATATATATATATATATATATATATATACACCACATCTTCTTTATCCACTCATCCATTGATTGACATTTAGGTTCTTTCCATACTTTGGCTATTGTTGATGGCACTGCTATAAACACTGGGATGCATGTACCTCTTTGAATCAGCACACCTGTATCCCTTGGATAAATACCTAGTAGTGCAATTGCTAGGTCGTAGGGTAGTTCTATTTTTAATGTTTTGAGGAACCTTCATACTATTTTCCAGAGTGGCTGCCCCAGTTTGCATTCCCACCAGCAGTGCAAAAGTGTTCCTCTTTCTCTGCATCCTCGCCAACATATGTTGTTGCCTGAGTTGTTAATCTTAGCCATTCTGACAGGTGTGAGGTGGTATCTTATTGTAGTTTTGATTTGTATTTCCCTGATGATGAGTGATATTGAGCATTTTTTCATGTGTCTGTTAGCCATATGGATATCTTCTTTGGAAAAAAATATTTTAAATGATTATTAAATGTCATAAACCATAAAGGTTAAAACCATAAAGGTGAAAAACTCCCTTAGAGAAAATTTAAGCATGGAGTGGTAGGGTCTGGGAAAGGTTAGACTAGATAAACTTTAGAGATGTGTTTTTATACCTAGATTTTATGATCTGTGCTCCTAGAAGATGAAATATATCAACATTCCTCACTAAGGCAATGTTGGTGCTACCACTGTTGATAAGATAGCAGTTAGCACTTGTTGACCTCACTATATGCTAAGCACTGTGGTAAGAGCTTGACATTGATCATTTTATTAATATTCATAACAAACTGTGGATAGGTATTCCCATTTTTCCAATGGTTAAGTGAATTACTGAAAGAATATATAAGCTGCTACAAATCTTATGCGTCTAGAAGTTGGGTGGGAAACCCAAGTGCGTTTGACTCCAAAGTCTGTGTTTCAAACATTTTATTAGTGTCTCCTGTACCCTAATCATTCTCATACCATTTTCATGAATTTTATCATAACACCTATACTATTATTTGCATAATATTTTTCTTTAAATTTATTTATTGTAAAAGAAAAATTCATATCACCATCATATTTGGAAAGCTTATCTTACCTGGCATAAAGAGAAGGTAATCCTAAGAATATAAGTAGAATAAAACAAAACAAAACTGTCCACTCTCAATTTCTTAGAAACAGAGATTATCAAGTCACAGAGGTTTTAAAGTTATATTAACACCATATAGAGACTTTCTCTTTGAAATAAGTAAAAATATTTTTTTTAATTGTTAATGGAATTATTTTTCAATGGAAAAATGTGATTCAACATTACCTAAATTCAACAAGGGTAGAAGCTCCCAGACTTTGAGAACTGCTTCCCTACTCTGCCACAGGGCCATGGGCCAAAATTACTGGTGCAGAAAACAAGTAGCAGCTATAGCAACATTAGCACTATTTTTTTGTTTTTATTTTAAGTTTATTTATTTTCTTTTGAGAGAGTGTGTGTGCATGTGATTGAGCAGGGGAGGGTCAGACAGAGAGAGAGAGAGAGAGAGAGAGAGAGAGAATCCTAAGCAGGCTCTTTACTGTCTGTGCAGAGCCCACAGTGGGGCTCAAACCCACAAACCATGAGATCATGACCTGAGCCAAAATCAAGAGTCAGACACTTAACTGACTGAGCCACCCAGGCGTGCTGACACTAGCACTGTTTGGGGAAGCAGCGACTAGGAGGCATAAGCATTTATCAGTTGCAGTGGAGTAACATAATAGTATTTCACTGGATTCTGCCTCTGCCGTTTATTGCCTGGTTTTATCACCTATAAAAATCAAAGAGAGTGAAAATAAATACTTCAAGATGCCTTCTACCTCTAATTCTTTAAATAACCTGGTGAAATTTTATTGAACTTGCTACTTTTTGCAGCCACCTAAAAGAAAGTAGGAAGGACATGTATTTACATGTTATATTCAGTTTTGCTCCTGAAAGAATTTAGAGATGGTGGGAAATGGTAACCAAAAAAAAAGGGGGGGGGGGTTTCAAGGACACTGAAACAGAGAAATGAGAATATCCTATTCCCTTGTCTTGATGAACATTTCTTTGCTCAAAGCTAGAAATCCCAGAGCACTTGAGTGAGCTGCAGGGTCTAGGAAAATTCTCTTCCCGAGTGGGTCTTGGGATCGTCCTTGGGAAGGATAGGTCAGCTCACCAGAAGCTAACAGTAAAGAGACTGATGCATAGAGATAAAAAGTGACCTCTTCAAAGTCATAGAGTAAAGTAGAGTCAGGAAGGAGGGGGAAAGCTCCAGAATTCTCAGGTATCCATAGGTACTCCCACCCATGGTGTAATTTTGGGATTGTTGCATAAGTCTTAGACCTTACACTTTCTGGTCACTGGTTTTTCCTATCTATTCAATGAAGGCTTCTAGATGGAATAACTTCTAGAAGGTCTTTGTTCATGTGCACGTATTAGTAAGATTTTCACCTTTCCCCCCTAATGATGTCTTAAATGTCAGAAGGCAGAGTAGCTTATCAATGTGTTAATAGGCAGTAGACAAAAACAAAAACAAACAAACAAACAAACAAACAAACAAACAAATGGCAGTGAAATGATCAATTCTTGGCTCCATCGAAGTATGCAGATTCAGTGGGCCTAGATAGAGCTGAAGAGTTTGTATTTTTAATAAGCATCCCAGGTGATTTTGTTGTGAATAGACCATGGGCCACATTTTGAAAAACAATGGTTGAATCATTAAAAGTACAGGCTTTGGAGACAAAAGAGCCTGGGCCCAATTCTTTTCATCTGTTATTACTTATATACCTGGGGCAAATTGCTTAATCTCCTCTGAGTTTCAGTTTCCTCATCTGTAAAATCATTAATGATAATAATAGTAATAATAATACCACCTACCTCAGGGGCTTTCTGGTGATAAATAAGATTGTATCTGTAACGTGGATAAGTACTTAATATAAGAGATCATATTTGTTATTATTTATTTTTAACTAAGCTTTGAGTTCCATTTTCAATGATCCATTTTTATTCTGGATAGAGAGTTGTCTCTCATATGTTCAGCAAACATAGCTTGTAGTTAGTTAGCTGTCAGGTCTTGTTAGACTGCCCTTCGGATACTAGCCATGCTACCTATGTATGTCTTCATGCAATTCCATTTTTCTGCTGGAATATAACATCTATATTGCCCTGGGTGTTGAAACCACTTCTACATAACAGAGTGAACAATGAAGAGTCTCCATTCTACTACTGCTAAGATGGAAATGTGCATATGTTTATTATACTTATTTATGATATCTCAATATACATGTATATATAGCCATTCATTAGCCCTGATCTAATGTGTTGGGCCATCCTTCCATTCTACTTTGTATAGGATAGAAAGAAAAATACATTATAATAATTGACATGTCTGTCTCTACCCCTTTACCCACAACACAAACACTTTCATGAATTTATGCTGTTATACTCACTGTCTAGAATACTATCCAGCATGTAGCACTTGCTCAGTGACTGCTAAATTGATTAATGAACTTTGTAAATGAGTTACTAAAAATAATACACTGTTACTGTGATCACTTCACAAATGATCATTTTCTGTCATTCATGTTAATAGACCATGGAAATGTACTAATTGTATTTTCAATCTAAAATATCAGGTGTTGGCTTCAAGTTTGAAGAAATTTATAAGGCAAATGCTATCATCTAACTTTAGGACTTCCACTGAAGAATTCCTTTGGGTCCTATTCCTGCACTAGAGATATGCCCATGTGTTGGCCCCCGGTGACCATTGTTGTTTCCGTACTCAGCATGTATTCCACTCTCCGCCTAACAGAAGACTGATTTTTGTCCATTGTTCATCTCTTCATACAGCCTTGTGCCTCTAGGAAGCTGACCTTACCTACAGGCCCAGGCTGGGCCTCACTGACATAAGGGAAGTACTATTCTCCTTGCCAGTGCTTAGCTTCAGGAATGACCTGAACTCAATACAGACCGGTGGTATCTGTGCTGGGCTTCTGGAAAAGGTTCCTCTCTTCTAACAGATGCCTGAAGAAGAAATGGTCTTTTGTCGTCTTGCTCCATGCCTGGAGCTGCTGCAGCCAGTTGGCCTCCTGCATGAGGAAGATGCAAGCCATGCTGCCGAGTCACCCAGTCCTGAAGCCTGCTCCACCTCTAGACTTCCTGTTCTGTGAAATAATGACTCCCTTTCTGATTAATATCTAATTGACACAGGCTCTTTTCACACAGGCCACTTTGCAAACCATGTAAAAGTAGTGGTTCCCAGGGAAGGGGATCAAGTTTCTGTGGTGAGACGGGTTTCCTAAAGTTTTGCAAACTGCTAAGGGGTCTGCCTGCACATTGGGTATTGTTGGTAGACCAAGAACACGAAGATACAATTTCTGATTCATGGAATCCTTAAAATGATTTAATAATTTAAAAATAGAGTGCTCTGAGAACATCAGAGAATAACAAAATAATGGAAATTCACTCTTGGGGAGTAAAATTTATGTCTCAGAGCAAGTCTTCAACTAGTAGTCTGGGCTTTTCCAGTCCCTATACAGGGGACCTCAGGCAAAATATTTAACCTTGCCAAGATACTTGTTTGTAAAATGAGAAAAATACATCATCAACTTGTCTTCCTAGCAGTGTTATGTGAGGATAAAATGAAACACAACAAATAGTCATTGAAAATACACAACACATTCCACATGGAAGAGATCATTTTTGTTATATTATTGCTAAAGCTAATTTATTCATTTGCTATGCCCCCCCATCCCTCCCACCCATTTCCAGATTGATTCTTGGTCACTGCTTTTCACGTAGCAATTTGAAAAACATTTCCCTTTTTAAAGTTTACCAGTTTTTCATTTACTTTCGATGATAATACTTCAGCATAAAAATGTCAGTTCATCAGATCCCGAAATCCTAGCTTATGTTAGACATTGTATACACCCAGATGATTATAGCTGATTATTCCCACCCCATCTATAAATTAAAGACTCATTAAAGTGACCACATCCTCAGTTCAAAGACTTCCAATTCACAGGATTTATATCTAGCATTGGCGCTTAAATTTCATAAGGCAAAGTTGCACATATATTTTCTACAAAAAAAAAAATCCTGGGAGATCTGAGAAAAAAAAATAGAGAAAAACAAAAATCGGATTTGTTCTTTTTAAAATGTAACTTGAAACTGAAATCGCAAAATGGAATACTGAGAAACAGAACAGTAAGCCGTACCATCCACAGACTTGGGAGATACGATGTCATGAATGCCAGTTATGTGAACCATGGCAGATGCATTCAGGAGGAAGGGGAAGGGGATGACGGTTCATAGGAAGTCAAATTAGGGCAGGTATGGTACACCCTAGAGAAGTGTTGCCATTATGAGACAGTACAACTGAATCAAACTGGGCACAGAGAGCTAAAGCAGAAGTGTCTATGAATCCATCTATCCAGACATGAATGCATACATATATACATGCATCTACATACTTACTACAGACTAATATTAGTAATACTAATAATATAGAATATAAACTATTGCTGAATACATGATCCCTTATTTTCCTTATAGGCCTGAGGCTTAGCCAGGGATTATTAGTATTTCATATGAAGAAAAAAAAAATGAAGCTCAGAAAGATTAAATGATTTATCTCAAGTTGTAGAGCTGGTCAGGTTAGCATTGGAATTTCAGCTGATATCTCTGGACTCAGAGTCCAAGGCCCATTCCACTCTCTGTCCAGAATCACGGAGTCTCAAATGTTTTCAGAAATCTTGAAGTAATGTAGTCTAACCCAAATTGAATTTAAAGATTAATTCTACATTTGATTAATGAGTTGGTCACTTCATCATTTTATACTCCAAAGAAAATAGAAATACAGTTACTGTAGCTAATGGGATGTATCCATTTTTCACCATCCCCCTTATCAAACAAATGTTCATAATACTGAAAACACAGTAATCAATCTAGTATCTCGCTTTCATTTTTTTCTGGCTCATAAATAATCAGATTTTACCCCATGCTAATAAAAAAAATATAAAATAATAATAAGAAAACCTTCAGCTACTTAAGTCCTGAGAGGAACAGCACATTGGGTGCTGATGCCCAGCATTGACAGTGACTCACTGTGTGACCTTGGGCAAGTCATTTATTCTTTCTGTGCATCAACTGTGTCATCTGTAACATGAGGGAGTTACAAGAGATGACCCTTGAGGCCCTTCCTACTCAAAATTCTGTATCACTCTCAAGAGCTAAATGGGAGTGATTGTATCTTCAAGCAAGACCACAGAATGAGTGACTTCTGGAGGGTTTTTCTTTTCCTCTTTTGATTTTCCATTAAAAAATAGGAAAGGTTGGATAGAAGCCTCCATATTCACTGAGTCTTATTTCAGTGGTGGTGATTGATCCTGCTTCTCGAGGGAAATGTCAGATATTGATATGGCTTAGCCAAAACTGGGGAAACCCAGGGTACCCTAGGAGGAAAATTTATTTTACCACTGTACATTTTCAATATCTTTAACAAAATCTTTCCTTTCCTGATTCCTGTCCAGACTTACCCCAGATCTTACTTCATTATTACCTCATTCCCTGTTCCTCTCCTTCCATTAATTATATAATTTTATTCAAATCTACTGGGTCATATACTCTGGATCATTGATGTGGCTACTTCATACACTGAATTGATTATTGCTCTACTGTATGGGCCAACATGGTACAAAGAGGTGATGAGTAAGGGTGAAGAGGCTGATAACATCTTAGCCTCAAGCCCTCATACGGAACTGAATTTCTATGCACTTCAACATTGTGATGAATCAGACTCAGTGCATTTAATTTTCTGTATTCCTTGCCTAACTTAAATGCATTTGAGGGGAACTTAAATGTACAGTGCTTTAGTGTTTGAAACCTGAGTTTCATGGTTTTGCCACTTGCTAGCTATATTAAACCCAGACTAATCAAATTATATGTGCCTCAGCCATCCTCAACCAGAGAGTGGGACTTATGATCTATGTGGTTTCAATTTCACAGAGCTTCTGGGAAGATCAAATATAATTCCAAGCATAGCCTGGTTAACTTTAGTGGAATTTAATGACTGGGAGAGTCTGGAACTTGGAACTTCATCCACCCACTTGAATGGGACAGTGGTGGGCAGGGACTCAGCTGCAGATGGTGCAGTTAGGAATTTCAGCCAGCCAACACAGTTCAATATTTCTAAGAAGAGTATGGCAAGAGGCAAGTAATGGTTAAAGTAGACCGTCTAACTGACTAGTTAAGAGCATAGTTCTTAAAGTTTCACAGACCTGATTTCAAAGTTTCCACTTATTAGCTGTGTGACTTGAGTGAGTGTTTAGTCTTTGTGGCCTCGGTTTACATATCTATAAAATGAAAGTAATAATATTTTTCCTGCAGAACTTTTGTGAGATATATATACATATAAAGCACTTAGCAATCTCCTAGACACAGTAATTGTATTGCTGTTAGCATTAAGGGAGTTTAATATTAAATTAGGGGGGAGTGGTTTCTTATGGCTAAGCATTATGGCAGGAAGTGGAGAGGACATTACTTGGGCATCCTGTCAAGTGAAAGCATCTGGGAACTCTGTCTCTGTGTTCCAGAGCACGTACCTGTGCTCTACCTAATGTTCTGGACTGTGGGAAGGTGGGGAAACGGCATTGCAAGTCCCCACACTTAAAGGGGCTGATAGTTCTTTTGGGTAAACGAGACCAAGTAGAAGTGAAGTTAGCTGCCTAGGCCCCTAAGTGTGAAGGAGAATATGAAGAAAAGTGCCTCAGGGGGAGCCCTGAGAGTGCTAGGCTGGGGTGGATCTGAATCTGGAGCCCTGAAGCCTCAGCAGAAGAACATAGCAACCAAGAACTACCTGGGGTCTGATAAAAAGATTCTGAACGTTTTAAAAACTACAAAGTGCTAAATTTATGTAAGATGGTATTAGTATCGATAGAAGGAATGTGAACTCAGTTTCTTTCCAGGAGAAAGAGCATAGTGGACACTGTTTGAAATAGGCCTGTGATGTCATACAGACACCTGCAAGGAAGCATCTGCTGGGAAAAGGATATACATAGGCAGATGGCAGGCATGGGAGTAAGTTCCTGGAGCCCCAGAGATTGGACAATCATATGATACTCTCCCCTACATAGTTTCAAGGTCTCAGTCTGGCAGGAGATGCTTGGCTTTCATTTTTCCTCTTCTTTTTTTAAGGAAACACAGACTTTGGCTGTGCAGTGAATGAAACCATATAGATAAGCACTGGCAAACACATGTTCTAGTTTTCATACCTCGTACAGAGAATTTTAAGTTTCATTAAGTACAATTTCTTTATCTGCCAGATGAGGACATAGTGGTACAATGAGAATAATTGTGGCCTTTTATCTATATAACCTCCTACAAACCACTTAACCTTCCTGAGTTACTGTCTCCTGATAGGAGAGAGAAGAAGGTAATTGTGCCAATATATGTTAGTGTTTTTGTTTTGATCAAACGAGATAATTTATGTGAAAGCACTTATAAATGGTGAAGTATACCTTGTAGATAAATGGTTAACCAGTGAGTGAGATTCTAAGATACCATAAATCTGACTAGAGGATCAGTTTCTTTCCTACTTCTGGGATATGCTGACTGGTATTAGCTGTTTGCTTCTAAATTAAATGAAAGGTCTAAATCCTGGATTTTTCCTGTCTACTTGCTTAGAGCTGTGTTTCTCAAATATCAAATTAATGAGAATTACCTGGGGAAATTGTTAAAATGCACTTTTTATAATCCTTTCCAGAGAGATTCTCAGTAAGTCTAGGTTAGTGCCCAGGACTCCAGTTCTGGTGGACCATGGACCTCATTTACAGAAATGTAAGTAGAAATTTGTCCCTGGTGAATCAATATGCTATTAAATGCTTGGCCATACATGTTGTGGCACAAGGGCCTGAAGCTGAGAATCTGGAGACCTGGAATTTATTCCTGGCTCAAATACCAACCCAGCGCTTAGTACAAGGTAGGAGTTCAATAAATATTTACCCTAATGAAATAACTTGTCCTGTCACCTGGCTAAGTACTACTTCCCCTCTCCAGGCATCTGTCTCCTCATTAGTAAAATTAAGGGGATGAACTAGATAATCTCTAGTACCATACCATGTCCAGCTTTGCATGTCTTTGACCCTTCCAACTTGAGACCTGCTGTGGACATAAGTAATAGCTTTTAGAAAGTTATGTAAGCATCTTGGAAAGTGGTACTTATTATTTCCAGAAAATAAAGGTTTTCAGTAATATAATTTAATTGTCAAGTTGGCATCCTGTTGAATTAATGCAATTTATTCGTGTGACTGATTTCATTCCATAGAATATCTTTAGCAAAAGGGAGATGATTTTGGTTAATTTCCTAGAACATGATACTTAAGCTTTAGAGATAACTCCTTTAAAAACCCCCATACTTTTCTCATGCTATTAGTAAATGAATATGTTCTGTCCCCAACCAGTGCATGCTATCCCAGATCCTTCTCTTTTTCACAATAGCCTCCAGATGGTTCACCCTGCTCTCCACTCCATTCTATCCTTTTGTTTGACTTTCATGGTTCTTTTTTTCTAAATATAATTTATTGTCAAGTTGGCTAACATACTTACATCAGACAAATTAGAGTTTAAACTAAAGACTGCAAAAAGAGACGAAGAAGGGCATTATATCATAATTAAGGGGTCAATTCATCAAAAAGAGCTAACAATTGTAAATGTTTATGCTCCCAACCTGAAAACACCCAAATATATAAATCAATTAATTACAAACATAAGCAATCTTAATACAGTAATTGTAGGTGACTTTAATACTCCACTTACAACAATGAACAGATCATATAGGCAGAAAATCAATAAAGAAAAAAATGGCCTTGAGTGATACATTGGACCAGATGGACTTGACAGATATATTCAGAACTTTTTTCCAAAAGCAGCAGAATAAACATTCTTCTCAAATGCACATGAAACATTCTCCAAAATAGATCACATACTGGGTCACAAAACATCCCTCAATAAATATAAAAGGATTGAGATCATACCATGCATATTTTCATATAACAATGCTATGAAACTTGAAATCAACCACAAGAAAAAATTTGGAAAGCCTCCAAATGCATGGAGGTTAAAGAACATCCTACTAAAAAGTGAATAGGGCAACCATACAATTAAAGAAGAAATTTAAAAAATATATGGAAGCAAAGGAAATGAAAACATGATAGTCCAAACCTTTTGGGATATAACAAAGGCAGTCCTAGGAGGAAAATACATTGCAATCCAGGCCTATCTCAAGAAACAAGAAAAATCCCAAATAGAAAACCTAATCTCACACCTAAAGGAACTAGAAGCAGAGCAACAAAGAAACCCCAAAGCCAGCAGAAGAAGAGAAATAATAAAGATTAGAGCAGAAATTAAAAAAATAGAATTAAAAAAACCCAGTAAAACAAATCAATGAATCTAAGAGCTGGTTTATTTGAAAAAGTAAACAAAATTGATAAGGCCCTAGCCAGACTTCTCAAAAAGAAAAGAGAGAGAACCCAAATAGATAAAATCATGAATGACAGAGGAGAGATCACAAGCAACACCACAGAAATACAAGCAATTACTAGAGAATACTATGAAAATTATGGGCCAATAAACTGGACAACCTGGAAGAAATGGACAGAGTCCTAGACACTACCAAAACTCAAATGGGAATAAATAGAAAATGTGAGCAGACCCATGGCCAGGAAAGAAATTGAGTCAGTTATCAAAAATCTCCCAGCAAATAACAGTCATGGGCCAGATGACTTCCCAAGGGGAATTTTACCAGACATTTAAAGCCAAGTTAATACTTATTCTTCTCAAGCTGTTCCAAAAAATAGGAATGAAGGAAAGCTTCCAAACTCATTCTGTGAAGACAGCATTACCTTGATTCCAAAACCAGACAAAGACCCCACTAAAAAGGAGAATTACATGCCAGTATCCCTGATGAAAATGGATGCAAAAATTCTCGACAAGATACTAGCAAATCAAATTCAACAGTATATCAAAAGAATTATTCACCATGATCAAGTGGGATTCATTCCTGGGCTGCAGGGCTGGTTTAATATCTGCAAAACAATCAATGTGGTACATCACATCAATACAAGAAAGGATAAGAACCACACGATCCTGTCAATAGATGCATAAAAAGCATTTGACAAAATACAGCATCCTTTCTTATTAAAAACCCTCAAGAAAGTTGGGATAGAAGGAACATACCTTAACATCATAAAAGCTATATATTAAAGGCCCACAGCTAATATGATCTTTAATGGGGAAAAAACAAAGCTTTCCCCCTGAGATCAGGAACATGGCAGGGATGTCCACTCTCACCAATATTATTTAACATAGAGTTGGAAGTCTTAGCCTCCATAATCAGGCAACAAAAGGAAATAAAAGGCATCCAAATTGGCAAAGAAGAAGGCAAACTTTCACTTTTTGCAAATGGCATGATACTCTACATGGAAAACCTGAAAGATTCCACCAAAAAACTGCTAGAAGTAATCCATAAATTCAGCAAAGTCACAGGATATAAAATCAATGTACAGAAATCGGTTGCATTTCTATATACCAATAATGAAGCAACAGAAAGAGAAATCAAGGAATCAATCCCATTTACAATTGCACCAAAACCCATAAAATACCTAGGAATAAACCTAACCAAAGAGGTTAAAGATCTATATGCTGAAACTATAGAAAGCTTATGAAAGAAATTGAAGAAGACACAAAGAAGTGGAAAAACATTCCATGCTCGTGGATTTGGAAGAACAAATATTGTTAAAACGTCGATACTACCCAAAGCAATCTATACATTCAATGTAGTCCCAATCAAAATTGCACCGGCATTCTTCTCAGAGCTAGAACAAACAATCTTAAAATTTGTATGGACCCACAAAAGACCCCAATAGCCAAAGTAATGTTGAAAAAGAAAATCAAAGCAGAAGGAATCACAGAATCCAAAGCAGGCTCCAGGCTCCAAGCTATCAGCAGAGCCTGATGTGGGGCTTCAACTCAAGAACCATGAGATCATGACCTGACCCAAAGTCAGACGCTCAACCAACAGAACCACCCAGGCTCCCCATTCCTTTGCTTTTTTATATGTGCATATATAAATAACTTTGTTCCTTATAGGACATCCAAGTGATTTGTTTAGATTTTTGTATGTTTTGAATTCATATAAATGTTATTACACACTTTATATTGTTACCAGTTGCATTTTTTCTAAATGTTTAATTGTGAGGTTTCATCTATTTTGATATGTATATTTCTACATATATCACATGTTAATTACTCTGTACTATTTTACTGTATGAATAAACCACAATTCACTCATAGGAATATCTTACTGATGGATATTCATATTGATTTATTTTTTCTTTTCGTTTTTTTTTTTTGTTGTTGTTGTTGTTGTTGGAAAAAGTAGTATTTGTACATGTCTCCTAGTGTAGAAGTATAAGAGTATCTCTAACATATTCATCTAGGATTTGCATTGCTTGCTCATATGGTGCCTATATCTTCAACTTTCCTGGATAGTGTTGTTTTCCAAGGTGTTTTTGGAAATTTGTAATTTGTAATTAGTAATTGGTATTTAGTTGTGATTAAACTTTTGTGTTTAGGAAGACTGTTGGGAAATAAAGTTGCCCGGGTGCCTGGGTGGCTGTCATTTAAATGACTGACTCTGATTTCGGCTCAGGTCATGATCTCACGGTTCATGAGTTCGAGCCCCCGCCTCAGTCCCACTTCTGAGCACTGCGCTAACAGCCTACCTGGGATTCTTACTCCCTCTCTCTCTCATACTCGTGCTTCCCCGCTCGTGCTTTCCCTCTCTCTCTCACATTAAATAAATAAACTTCTAAAAAAACAAAGCTGGGAAAGAAGGTTATAAATCAGACTGTGCAATAAGCCGAGGCGCCAAGGTGTTCTTCTAGAGGAAAAAGAAAGCCATCAGTTGTGAGACCTTGTAGGTTACTTACCTTATCTGAATCTTAGTTACCTTCTCAGTAAAATGGGGGCAGTAATGCCTACCTCATGAGGTTGTTTTGAAGACCCTAGCATGTGCTAATGGATCAATAAATTTTTAGATATTCGTATCAGAAAACATGGTGAACCAGGCATGGTATAAGTAGATTTTTATTTAACTTTATTTTATTTTATTTTATTTTATTTTATTTTATTTTATTTTTTAATATGAAATTTATTGTCAAATTGGTTTCCATACATCACCCAGTGATCATCCCAACAGGTGCCCTCCTCAATGCCCATCACCCACTTTCCCCTCCTCCCATCCCCCATCAACCCTCAGTTTATTTTCGGTTTTTAAGAGTCTCATGGTTTGGTTCCCTCCCTCTCTGTAACTTCTTTTTTTCCCCTTCCCCTCCCCCATGGCTTCTGTTAAGTTTCTCAGGATCCACATAAGAGTGAAAACATATGGTATCTATCTTTCTCTGTATGACTTATTTCACTTAGCATAACACTCTCCAGTTCCATCCACATTACCACAAAAGGCCATATTTCATTCTTTCTCATTTCCAGGTAGTATTCCATTGCATATATAAACCACAATTTCTTTATTCATTCATCAGTTGATGGACATTTAGGCTCTTTCCATAATTTGGCTATTGTTGAGAGTGCTGCTGTAAACATTGGGGTACAAGTGCCCCTATGCATCAGTACTCCCGTATCCCTTGGGGAAATACCTAGTAGTGCTATTGCTGGGTCATAGGGAAGGTCTATTTTTAATTTTTTGAGGAACCTCCACACTGTTTTCCAGAGTGGCAGCATAGACTTATATTTTAGAAAGCCAATGGCACCTGGGTATAGTATGGATGTTTTCAGGAAGACAGGAAACTATGATGGTTATCTAGCTGATAGAAAATCTTCATTAATCTTTTAAGATCTAATTCAGGGTTTCTCAACTTTGACACAATTAAAATTTTGAGCTGGATAATCCTTTGTTTTGGGAGTGCTGGCCTGTGCATTGCAGGATGTCCCTGGTGTTTACCTACTTGACGCCAATAGCAGTCCCTCTCTTCCCCGTGTGGCAATCAAAAATGTCCATAGATATTGCCAAATGTTCCCCAGGGGACAAAATTACAGCCATATGAGAATCTTTGATCTAATTCCAATGTCAACTTCTTCATAAAGTTTTCCTTGTCTCCCTTAGAAAAACAGAGTTTTTCTCTTCCTACAAATGCCTTTCTATGGCATCTCTCAGATAGTTTTGAATTATTTATTTGTCTATTTCTATACAAGGCCATGTTCTTATAAACCACATTGATCATTTTTATATTCCAGGCACTTAGAACATGGTAGAAACTAACATAGATTTTTAAAATGTGAATTATCAGGGCACCTGGGCATCTCAGTCAGTTAAGGGTCCGACTCTTTTTTCTTTTTATTTTTTTAATGTTTATTTTTATTTTTGAGAAAGAGCATGAGCGGGGGAGGAGCAGAGAGACAGAGGTACTGATGATCCAAAGCGGGCTCTGAGCTGACAACAGCGAGCCCCATATAGGGCTCAAACTCATGAACCGTGAGATCATGACCTGAGCTGAAGTCCAGTGCTCAACCAGCTGAGCCACCCAGGTGCCCCAAGGGTCTGACTCTTGATTTTGGCTTACTGTAGAGCCTGCTTGGGATTCTTTCTCTTTCCCTCTTCCTCTCCCCCCTCTTCTGCTTCCTCTCTCTCTCTCTCTCTCTCAAAATAAATAAATAAACATTTTTAAAAAATAAAATTTGAATTATCAAATGAGTAATTCAACAATTATTACTGTGAATATCCCTTGTCCTAGAGACTGTGTCAAGTGTTGTATTGAAGTTAAAGTGTTAAACAAAAAGGCATGGTTCCTGACCTTGCAGAATGTATAATGTAATGGAAGAGAAGGAACAGACAAGTAATAAATTAACAAAATAGTTACAGATATGATAAATGCTATGAAAGAAATCCAAATTGTGCTTTGACAAAAAAAAAATGAGGGCCTTTATTTATTTTAGGGCCTTTAAGTTTTTCAGGGAAAATGGTGTCATTTAATTTGAGGCCTGAAAGTTGAGATAAGTAAGGTATGGAAAGAATTAGGTAGAAGAACTTTCCAGGTAAAAGAACTAACAGGAGCAAAACTCTTGAGGTAGGCAAGTTTGTGTGAACACACATGACAGCAGTATGTGATGAAGATGAAGAACTGGCAAGGATGAGATCATCGTTGCCTGCCATAAACAATTTGTGTTTAATTATAAATGTAACGGAAATCTGTTGGATGGTTGCTTAGGAAAGGAGAGACATGACCTGATTTCATTTAGGTCTTTGGCCTTAAGTGACCTATTTAACTTCTCTGAGCCTTAGACCTCATAGGGGTGTTGTGAAGATGAAGTTAATTAACATGGATTAATTAGTATAGATGACGGATTGCATGTGATCATTGAGAGAACTGAGAAATCAAAGACAAATGCTAGGTTTGGGGCATCGTTGGGAAAATGATGGTATAATTGACTGTAATAGGACAGACTGCAGGTGAAGGTCAGGTAGGGAAAGTCACGAGTTCTATATTTTTTTTAAAAAAGTTTATTTATTTATTCTGAAAGAGTGAGAGAGAGAGAGGCAGAGAGTGGAGGGGAGAGAGAATCCCAAGTAGGCTCCATGGTATCAGTCCCGAGCCTAATGCAGTACTGGATCCCGCAAACAGTGAGGTCATGACCTGAGTTGAAACCAAGAGTCAAATGTTTAACCAACTGAACCACACAGGCACCCCTATCTTGAATGAATAAAAGCAAGTGAGCCAGCATGCAGGCATTAGTAATGAAGTTAAAAAAGAAGCATAGAGATTGGGAATTTTATTAATAGAATCAATAAGGTGTTGTGACCAGTTAGATGTACCTGGATAAAAAGATGTTAAAATGACTTCTACATTCCTAGCTGGGGATAGGGAAGTTCTAAATATAGGGCACAAGAGAGGAGGAGACTTGGGTGTGAGGAAGAAATAGTGAGTTTGGTTTTGGATATGTGAGTAATTATGACTGATGGAGAGTTAGAAGTTAGAAGTTTGGTTGAAGGGGGAGATGGAGATGATTTGGAGTTAATGTCATGTAGTTGACAGTTAATGGGTCAGGAATTAAATTTTGAGACATACCAGACTTGAGAGCTAGGCAGTGAAGGAAAGGAAAATAAGGAAATGAGACTGAGAAAGAATGTTCTGCATGGTAGAAGCATAGGTGAAGAGAGTAGTGGCGCTGAAATGAAAGGCAGAGACTTCAGAGGGAAGTGCAACTATCATCTCGAATTTTGATGAGAAATTAAATAAAATGAGAAATGAATTTATCTTTAAATAGCTAATGCTAGTGATTTTCAGTACAATTGTAGGAGAGAAGCTAAATTAGATTTGGTTAATGCTGAATAAATGAATGAGAAGCAAGGTAGTAGAAGCCATAAGTAGATACTGCCCTTCAGAGGACCTTGGGAACGCAAGAGGCAAGGGAGAACTGAGGGAGTAACTTACAGGAGAAAGATAAAGCGTGTTTGTGGATCAAAGGAAAACATCCTGTTGTAGTGAGGATATTATAAGGAACTTTGATAAGGCAATGCACTATAGACGTGGGAGTCCTTGGAATACAGAAGAGAGGTGGGTGATTAGCCTTGAAGAATATTTAAGTCACCCTTCTCCTGAGGCAAAATGGAAAAAGGAAAGGATGACTGAAACTGTAAATGTATTTTGAAGTGAAAAGAAGGAACAGTAGTTGAAATTAATGGCATTTCCATGACATTAAGGAGGGTAGTGTTCATTTTCATTCAACAAATACTCACCTTGCATATGATTTTTGTCAGGCATCATGGACATACCAGGGAATATACCTTACGTAGAGAATTGAGGCAGAGAGAAGTTAAATAAATGGCCTTGGTTCAAAGAAATAGTAAATGGAAGAATTGAAATTCAAAATTAGATGTGCCTGAGTTTAGAGCTTAGTTTCTTAAATATAAGCTATACCTCCACATGAAAATAGCTGTCCTTTGTTGATTAGGTGTGGAATATTGCAAAGAGAAGGGGTAGAAACTCGAGATTATGTGTTACTGAAGGTGAGGTAATACCTGATATGTTGAGCATTGGATTTAGGTTGGAATAACGAGAGAGAAAACTAAGATAAGATATTCAGTTAGCAATAATAGGAAGAGGAGAAGGAACTTGGGTATGAGTAATGTGAGGAGCAAGATGAGTGAGAGAGAGTGGGAAAGATGGAAAGAGGGGATCTGATCAGAAATGGCACTTTTATTATTATTATTATTATTATTATTATGAAATTTATTGTCAAATTGGTTTCCATACAACACCCAGTGCTCATCCCAACAGGTGCCCTCCTCAATACCCATCACCCACCCACCCCTCCCTCCCAACCCCATAAACCCTCAGTTTGTTCTCAGTTTTTAGGAGTCTCTTATGTTCTGGCTCCCTCCCTATCTAGCCATTTTTTTCTTCCCCTCCCCCATAGTCTTCTGTTAAGTTTCTCAGGATCCACATAGGAGTGAAAACATATGGAATCTGTCCTTCTCTGTATGACTTATTTCACTTAGCATAACACTCTCCAGTTCCATCCATGTTGCTACAAAAGGCCATATTTCATTCTTTCTCATTGCCAAGAAATGTCACTTTTAAGTTTTACATCTTGGGGGTGGAGAATACCCTGTGATGATGAGGGCCAGAGTGTAGCTCTGTAAAAAAACTCCACAAGGAAAGCTTATAGGAGAATTCAGAGAACACATAAATTGGACGATAAAAACAGTGCAAGGCAGACGGCAGACAACCCCATGAACCTTAATAACATCCACAAGTTGTAACTATTTTATACAATTGTCAAGGATAGTTAAATTTTGTGTATTATTTTTTATTCAAGGAGGCAAAATGTGTGTGTAGAGATTTTTAGAATATTTTCCCCTTCTGGGATATGGTTAAGCTATATGGAATGTAAAGGGTAAATTCTGCATTATTCAGAAATCTCGATCATATTGAATAACTCATTCTGTAAGGTATTGGCTTACTGATATCATGTTCTTTAAAATTATTCCCACCACCTGTATGCTCACTAAATGTTGTGGCCCAATTGTTTAACTGATTCTTCTGTCACACACGGCCAGGTTGGCTATGTGTCTGTTGAGTATAATGCCAGTAGGTGCAGGAGTCCTCAGAATCCCAAAAAACTTCTCTATTCTTTGATGGTATTTCAGTTGAGCTACCCTTTTGCCATGTTTGATAAGCTCTTCCCTCCTTCAGATAATTACTCAGGAAATTCCCACCCACATTCCACCTGAGAGTCCCAGCTGCTTCCTTCCCACTCAGATGTTTTTAATAGCTCCCAAAATAGCCTCTGTCATGTAGTTTTTCTGTCTTCTTCCTGATATAAGTAAAATTCCCAAAGTAATAAAAGCAGTAATAAATATATATATGTGGCACAGTTTTCAAAATGCTTCCATATGCACATTTTTGTCCTCACCCCAATAATGTGAGAAAGCAGGGATTATTTTCACTTTACTGACTGAAGAGAGAAGTTAAATGACTTGTCCAAGGTTGTTTCTCCTAGTAAATAAAGATGACCAGTGTGAAAGCCTGGGTCTTCTGAACTCAACTTTCACCCCCAAGAGCTTCATTCTTTTAAAGAAATATGAAGTTTAGAGCTTGAAGGAAAAGATTTTAGGCATCGTTAATTGCAACTTTCCATTTATTGCTAATATCCCATCGTCAGTATCCTTGCAAAGGACCCAGCTCTTCTTGGTCCTTTGCACTTTAACATGTACTATAAATTCAGCTACTCATTCTCTATGAAGAGTCTTGCTAGAATTTTGAATGCAACTGAGTTGAGTTTGTACATTAAATTTGGGTACATTTGAAATTTTTATAATTTTAATCCTTTGTATCCACGAACATGTATTTATTTATTTATTTCAGTTTCCTTCATTTCTTTCAAGTATCGTTTCATAGTTTTAGTGTAGAGGTTTTATACAGCTTTCATTCTATTTATTCCTAAATTTTTTGTTTCTGATACTATTGTAAATGGCCTTATATATTTTTACTAAAAAAAATTCTTTCTAGGGGCGTCTGGGTGACTCAGTCAGTTAAGTGTCCGACTCCTGGTTTTGGCTCAGGTCATGATCTCACAGTTTCGGCGTTCAAGCCCCGTGTCAGGCTCTGTGCTGGCAGCGTGGAGCCTGCTTGAAATTCTCTCTCTCTCCCTTTCTCTCTGCCCCTCCCCCACTCATGCTCTGTCTCTCTCAAAATAAATAAATAAACTTAAAACATGTCTTTCTAAACATTTTTAAAATTTATTTCTTAGAGTATAGCTGACATTTATTATATTAGTTTCAGGTGCACAACATAGAGATCCAACGGTTCCATGCATTACAGAAAGCTCACCAAGTGTAGTCACCATCTGCCAACATACAAAATTATTACAGTATTATTAAGTATATTCCCTATGCTCTCCTTTTCATCCCTGTGACTTATTTATTTTATAACTGGAAGCTCATACCTCTTCATTCCCTCCACTTATTTTGCCTATCCTGGCACCCGTCTCTTCTCTGGTGACCACTAGCTTGTTTTCTATATTTATGAGTCTGTTTCTCTTTTGTTGTTGTTTGTTCATTTGTTTTGTTTTTTAGATTCCACAAATAAGTGAAATCATATGGTGTTTGTCTTTCTCTGACTTATTTCACATAGCATAATATCTTCTAGGTTCATCTATGTTGTGGTGAATGGTAAGATTTCATTCTTTTTTTATGGCTGAGTAATATTCCTCTGTGTGTGTGTGTGTGTGTGTGTGTGTGTGTGTGCGTGTGTGTGCGCGCGCGCGTGTGTGTGTTTATCCGTTCATCCATCATTGGACACTTAGGCTGCTTCCATATCTTGGCTATTGTGAATAATGCTGCAATGAACATAGAGGTAAGTAGGTCTTCTCAAATTAGTATTTTCATTTTATTGACAATTGATATTGACAACAATTGGATTTGGATCCACCTCCTTACTATATATTTTCTGTGAGTCTTTCCTCCTGTTTTTGATTCCCTTTTCTCATTTTCCTGCTGTTTTTGCATTGAGTATTTTTCTATGATTCCATTTTTGTTGCATCATTGTTTATTAGTTACACCTTTTTAAAATTTTTTAAAGTTTTACTCTAGTGTTTTCAATATACATTTTAAGCTTTTGCAATCTATGATTAAATATTATGCCAACCACTGAGCATGTAATAACCTTACAATAGTATATTTTCATTTCCTCTCTGCAGTCATTCATACCATTGTGGTCATGTTTAATTTCTTTCTATGTAATAAACACACAAATATATTTAACTTTAGGGCACCATATCTTTTAAAGTTATTAATTAAAAAAATGTTTAAATTTGGGTTTGGAAGTTAGTAAAACTGAAATCTCATCTTATTACATTCATTTTTGTTCTGGATATCATGGACTAATTTGACGTTTTTCCTCATCCTTTAAAAAGATAGGATGTTTCCCTTCTATGATGCATTTTTGCTTTTTGAGATTTTAATAATAGTCCAACCTAATGATAATTTAGTGGCTAAATGATTTTAGGAAATGTTCTATATTTAATTTTTCTCTAGATTTCACGTATCTTTTAGCACTTGAAAGAAGTCCTGCAGCTAGGTAAAGTTATTTAATTTGTTTAAACCAAGATTGATAAATCGGGTGCCTGGGTGGCTCAGTCAGTTAACTGTCCGACTCTTGATCTCGGCTCAGGTCATGATCTCATGGTCATGATCTCTGCACTAGCAGTGCAGAGCCTGCTTGGGATTCTCTCTCCCTTTCTCTTTGCCCCTCCCCTACTCTCTCTCTCTCAAAAAATAAATAAATAAAAATAAATAAACATTAAGAAAAAAAAGATCGACAAGCCACATTTGACCCTAAAAGTCTTTTTTCTAAAGATACAATTGTAAATACTTGTTTTGTATGGAGCATACTTTGAAGATTACTGTTTAAAATACATAAAAATTTTTATTTTTATTCTTCCTAAATTCAGAAGTTAAATTACTGATCATATTTCTTTCAGTCATCCTTTCACACACCCCCTCATTGAAAATAAATTGAATGCCTACCATGTGCCAGACATTGTAATTTATAGAAATAATGGTAAAGTTGATCTTTAAATACGAATTATCTGGCTTCAAATTCAATACCCTTTCTCCTGTGATTTTTCCACAGTACGGCTGGGGCCTCCATCAAAACTTCTTTAGAGCTTCAGGTATTTCTAAGCCATTATGGCATGAAATATAAAATCCAAACCTAGCTATGTCACTAGTCTGTGATCTTGAGTAAATGCCTTCCCTGTTCTACAGAGCAACTTCCCACATCTGCAGCACTGAATGTAACTTTCAAAGTAGCACAAAATGGTCCCTGAGTATTCAGTAAAAGATGAGATTCACACAGGCCTCTTAGTATACAGACAGCTATTTTCTTTCTCATTTTCCTTTTAGATATAATTTACATACACTAAAATTCGCAAGTCATAAATGTACAGTCTGTTCCATGTTTATATATGCATAGACCTATATAATCACCTTTCATATTAAAGTATAGAAATTGCCTTAAAGGTTTCTTTGTGCCTCTTTATGGTCGATGCCCCCCCTACCCCTGGTCACAGAAGTTACCATTATTTGAACTTCTATCCCCACAGATTTGCTTTATTTGTCTGGAACTGTATATAAAAGGAATTATATGCCGTGTAGTCTTTTTTTTTTTTTTTAAACAGGTAATTCACTCTAGTTTTCTTGTATAAAAACATTACGTGGTGGTCATTTAGTCTTTTGTATGTGGCTTCTTCCACTCCGCAGAATGTCTTCAAGATTCGTCCAGTTGCTGTCCCGTGATTTAATGTCAATAGGGCTTCAGTCTCTTAATCTAGACAATGAAAGAGGTTGGGCTAGATGAACTGTAAGAGCTTCTTGAGTTCTGACAGTAAGACACTCTTTACTTTTCACTATTAGGCAAGAATTAAAATGCAGGAATTCTGATCTGAATCAGTTGCTATGATACCATAACAATATTGGGAATGACAGCTTTGAATGTGTAATCCAATGAGAACTTTGATGTTGCGTGTCTGGGCTGGGAACATTTTATGCACCTGTGTTATGTAAGGACAGAAACCATGTTCTATCTCAGGATGCCCTCACTGACTCCTGAGCCCTCCCCTATTCAGCATTTTTCTTGTGTGACTTACTAAGTTGAATTGCCCATATTACAAGAGAGAGAGTGCACAAGTGTGGGAGAGAGGCAGAGGGAGAGAGAGGGAGAATCTTAAGCAGACTCCACACTCAGCATGGAGCCCCACTCAGGGCTCGATCCCACAACCATAGTATCATGACCTGAGTGAAATCAAGAGGCAGATGCTCAAACTGAGAGTCAGATGCTCAACCGACTAAGCCACCCAGGCACCCCGCCCATGTCAGAATTTTAAAAGTTTTTGATAAACAGGATTAGAATAGAACTCTAGTGAAAAGCTCCCTCCTAATTTTATTTAGAAATCTATATGTGTAGTGTTTAAGAGTTTAAGAGTAGCCCACAGTGTTAGGAAAACTCATACTCAAATCTCGGTGCTTCACTTCTACCTGTGTGACCTTGGATGAGTCTTAAACTCTGAGTCTGTGTTTCCTCACCTGGAAATGGAGATAATGATAGCTCCCTCATAGGGTTGTTGTGAAGAACCAAGCGAGATAACGCATGTAAAGTGTTCATTGTGCCTGGAATATGGGTAATCCTTCCTCAAGGATGACTATTAACTCTGACAGACTGCAAAGTCTCCTGCATTTACAATGTTTCAGTTTTTTTGTGCCAGTCCTATATGTTCACATTTTCTGGGACAAGGGTGGGTGTAAGCAGTGGGTAGTGATCAGCCAGAGAATTTCTTACCAATCCTATGAAGAGGAAAACTGTCAATAAAGAATGGTGTGGGACAGCTAAACAAGAAGAACAAGCAATGGTCTAGGGAGTGAGAAAAGGGTTCTAACAACTTGGCTAATCATAAAACACTTCATACTCTTGACTGAGGTACTAAATATCACTGGGATAGCAAAATAGTTTAATAGTTTAGAGTATGTGATTTTTCATTCAAACCCCATTCTGCTACGTATTCTCCATTTCCTCAAACTCTCCCAAAGGAAACTTTTTTTTTCATATGTGAAAGCTAGATAATATAGAAGTTGAAAAAAATGAGGCCAGAGTCAGGTGAATTAAGTTTGAGTCCTGACATTGTCATTAATAATGTCTGTAAAATGTCAGACCAGTTAATTAATTTCTCTTCTCCTTGGCTTCCTGATCTGTAAAATGTTAGTTGTCATGAAGATTGGTTAATTTGAGAGCACGTTCAACAGTGCCTGCTAGAGAATAATCAGTCAACAAATGTTAGCTGTTATTCATGAAATAGGCATGATGATATCACCTCTTCAGGTTGTTGAGGGCATTTAAATGAGGTATAGTAGGTTAGATGACTGACAGAGATATAGTTGATACTTCAAGTCCTATTGCTATAGAAAAATTATAATATATAAAAAGAGGTCTGGGAATGTGATAGGATGGGAAGATTTAAGGAAAAATAAATATCATCGGCACCAAATTAATGGATTTACTATTTTTTTAATGAGAGTATAAGAAAAAATGAGTGGAAGAAGTTATATTTGTAGTATATGAGATTTATACAAAGGAATGCTCTTATTTTTGCTCTGAAATAGGGGAAACCAAGTGAAAATTCTCAAGTCACATAAATAATAATAATAATAATAATAATAATATGATAATGATGGGGTTTGGGGGTGATGGTGGGGTTCAGAGCTGATGGCCAAGAAAGAATTCTTAAAGATGTATTTGGTGCAAAAAGGTGATTTTATTAAAGCACAGGACAGGACCTGGGGGCACAAAGAGCTGCCCTGGGGTTGTGAAGAGTGACTGGTTATATACTATGGGGCCAGGGGAAGTAAAGTCAAGAGGAATTTTCATAAAGGGATTTCGACATGCTAAAGACTCACAAATTACTGAAGGCCTAGCTATTTGTCAAGCTAAAGTTGTTTTCCCCTCTAGCAAAGCATTAACAATAAGACAGTAAGGAGTTCCTAGAGAAATGTTTTAGTCTGCCTGCCTCACGTATTTGTCAATGGGCTGCAGGTTATAAAGAAATTCAATTTTATCTGCCATTTCCTTCTACCTTTCTTTCCCATATCACTGTGGAGGGAGGGTGATGTTGGGGCTCCAGGAAGCTGAGTCTATAGGTTTCTGGAGATTAGGCTAGTGATAAGATTCCTTTTTCTTATAATTTACTAAGATATTTGTAAACTGATGGAGACTTTATCAGCTTACCCATTTGTTTTCAGTCCTTTCCTTTGTCCTTGGGCAGCCAGGAGTGCCTGAGGAACGTCACACATATCCCACCTGGGTAGGGGGGAAGGCAATTCTAGGTTGTGCTTGGCCCTCAGTGTGCCTTATGGTCCCTCATCAGTAATACCAATAACAATAATCATGCAATACAGCTTCATGGAGTAAAATCTGAGAAAGAGTCCTTTCTTTATGGAGCCTATATTCTAGTGGTAAAGGCACATAGTAAAGAAGTAAACAGATTAATAACAAAAGGATGCCAGAGAGTGATTATTTTACAATGAAAATAAAATAAACTGGGTCATAAAAACAACCAGGATTGGGAATGCAGTAGCTGGAAGGTCTGCTTTAGATTTGGTTACAAAGAAAGGTCTGTCTGAAAAAAAAAAAAAATTAAGTTGAGGCCTGTCTGGGAGTCAACTCCTCAAAAACTAGGGGAGGAGCTTTCCAGACAGAAGGTTAAGCTCATATAAGATTCTAACATAGGAAGGAGCTTGCATGGTGGAGAAACAGGAAAAAGGCTGATGGTGAAAGAATATGATAAGTGAGAAAAAACAATAGTGCAAATTGACATTGGAAAGATTCATTAGCATCTTGTAGGCCAGAGCTGAAAGTCTGGATGTAATTCCAATGTGAAGTTAGATGGAAAACAATCAGAAGTTCTAAGTAGTTAGTCTAATTCATGTGATTTGTATTTTTAAAACATATCTCAAACTACTGTGTGGAAAATTGATCAGCATGGGGGTCAAAATGGAAGCAAGGAAGCTGATGAGGAGGCTAGAGCAGCGGTCCTTAGGAGAGATGGTTTGGTTCAGTAGGTAACAGCGTAGAGGCAGATATGTTGTAGAGGAAGAATTGACTGGACTTACTGGAAGATTAGGTAGAAAGG